>NC_088371.1:32186245-32210775 GCF_034508935.2 Berghia stephanieae
ATCATGTTTTGACTTTTATACATTCTGATCACAAGACATATGAAAAGTTCTGGCTAGCATGAAGAATAAAAAGTAAAATTTTCTTTGTTTAGAACCGCGATGGCCGCCGTTGCTGGGCGACGTGAAATCAGACCACTGAATCCAATTAAAAACCTGATAATAACCAAAAAATTTCGTCATAAAAGAAGACGAAGATCACGGGGAAAAGCTAATTGTGAGTTGTAATCAATAGCTCAACCAATGAAATCCTTTGTTTCATCGAGCACGTCTAACAACAACCCACTTTTTACTTTCGTTTGGTGATCATCGTCTTCTTTTATGACGTCATTTTTGGGCAGTATCAGGCCTTTTGTTTCCAAAGGCCACGGAGTGCTCAGAATCTGCGGGGCTGATTGTAGCCATTGTTAACTTATAGACTGACACTGACCAAAACCTGACGTCAAAAGACCAGTCTTTGGCCACAATGGAAAACAAATCGTGAGTTGTATTCAATGTTTCAACCAATGGGACCACTTGATTCCATGAGCACTACTAACGACAACTCACTAGGAGTGCAAAAACCAAATAATTTTGAGTTAACGATAGCTACGGGCTGATTGCGTCAGGTGATAGGGATGCACTTTGGTTGGCTATGGGTCGTCGACGACAGCGGCAATAATAGGCTTCAACAGTCGTGACGTCACTTCCGTCATAATGACGCTTAGTAACTTAGTAACTGGTTCGAAACTATCGGAACAATGGCGGACGCCCTTATGAAATACTTCTCCGACGAGCATAAACGTGTATCCAGAGGAGAAAAACAATATAAATCTGATCATGTTTTGACTTCTTATCACATGGCATGTGGAAAAGTTCTAGCCTGCATGAAGAATAAAAAGTACCGATTTTCTGACTGCTCTCTTTGTGGAAACGCTGTATTCCTTGTTAACAATGATAAAGATAAAAGCAAACTATTATCTGAAAGCAAAAAAAATTGCTTCGCTGTTAAGGGGTTAAGAGCACCTGCCAGCATCTCTACGTCACCAAGGTCACCAAGCGACACGTCTCCCTTTCGTCTTCATGCAACCCCCCCCCCCCCTCACCCTCCACTCTCACGATGGTGGTGGCGGCGGATAAAAAAGGCCTTTTTTCTTTCATTCAATCAACTTGACTGCTGGTGGACCCTAGGCCTCTCTACAAGTACAAGAAATAATACTCACTTTTTCTCTGCTCGAACGAAAATATCTACCCCCTACCGGTCTAATTATTTGTAGCAGACGACAAATTTCTCAAAACGGTCACGTGACACTGTAAAAACAACACAGGAAGTCCATGAAAGCTATTTACGGCATTTCCTTTGAACCGTGTAAACAACAAAATTTCGTTTTCATTCGACTCAACGGGTCAGATTGGCCGGTATTTTTTAACGAACTAAAGTTCTGAAAAATCAAAATGTTTCTTAGAAAGTTGAAAGATGCTAGTTTTTGAAACAGAGGTAGGTTTTAAAAAAAAATCTTTATATTTTACGTGAATGCATGCTCAAGGCGAGTTGGACGTGCAGCGGAGGTTGGTAGGCCAAAGGCCCACCTCTCTAGTTTCTCTGAAAATTTCAGAGCAAAATATGTTTGCACTCAAAAGTTAGAGCTCCCCAAAAAACAAGTTATTTGGCCTCGATTGTTTACAAAAGCTGCCATTTTCTTAGACTGATTCACTTCCTGTCGTCTGCTGCGTTTGAGAGATAACTTCGTCAATCCACATCAAAACTTTACATCTTTATATCTTACAATATATTCCATTTATGGAAGTTATTTTTGTTTTATATTATTCAATTAATTGGCGTTTTCATGTCCATGCATTCATTTTATAATTTACAATTCTCTTCCTTTTTTTTCCGATTGATTTTTCACTGCTGATTTTGACGTTTTTCATCCTTTGACGGAGGTCTGTCCATTTTCGGGGAACGGGGGAGCGGAAGTTTTTAAAATCGCCTATTTTCGATCATTTTAAACATTAATACACCACCTCAAACATTTATCAATCCATATCTCTGCTTTTATGAGGTCTATTTTCATTTTGAAAAGTTCAAAGTGAACAACGAAATGACGCCAATTCAGTGGTGTATTTGGTCTATCTACATGTGAATAAATATTTAATTGTCGACTTTTCCAAAATTCCAATAGGTCATTCATTTGCATGTCGTGGTCTATTTTTCCTTGATTTCAGCTCTAAACTATACCTTTCTCTCTCAATAAATAATTTTTTTTTCTGTTTGCAATGTATTACAGAGATGTTGAATTACCACATGTAAAATTTTCAAAGTTGTATCTGAGGCCGTTTCTGAATTATAATTATACTTGATTATCCATTGGGTTGCTGTGTTTTGGTCACATATTTTCCTATTCCTATTATTGATAGAGTTAGAGTGAGAATGACGAGAAAGATTGCCACTTAATTAAGGAAAAAAATTGTCGTATCTAGTTTACTTACCTTCTTTGTTGACTTTTTAATAAAAAGTACATTATTCTCATTTTCGAATGTTTTCAAATTGGAGAAAAGATGAGAATGTCTCGTTTACCGAGAGGGCCATTTTTTTTTTTTTTTTTTGCTTCACACTTCTCAAAGAAAGACCGCGAAAAGTGGAGGCGGTTCGGCTGGTCCTTGAAAGCTCACAAATGCAACTTTAAACGCATAAGAGTGCTGGGAGTAGCTTCTTCTTCTTCTAGGTTCCATGCCTGGTCCAGGCTTCGGATACTGCATGAATTATCTCTCTCCACTCCTCCCTGTCTCTTGCTTTTTCAAACAGCTCTTGGATTGTTAGGTTGGTGAAGCCCTTCAGTTGGTCTATGAGTGTTTTTCTTTGTCTCCCCCGGGCGCGTTTACCAGGTATTTTTCCACAACTTGCCAGGTATTCATTCTTATCTTTCCTTACTATGTGTCCGAAAAAGGATAGTTGTCGATCCACTATTAAGGGCATTAGTTTCCTTTGTTGGTATGTTTGTTTTAGCACTTCTTCGTTCGTTTTGTGTGCAGTATACGATATTCTCTGCATCCTTCTCAAGCACCACATTTCAAAAGCTTCAATGTTCTTTTGTGTTTCTGCATTTGTAGTCCAGCTTTCGCATCCGTATAACAAGATTGGCCACACGTAGCACTTCAAGACTCGGAATCTAATCCCGAACGACATCTGTTTGTTTTTCAAAATGTTTCCCAGGTCCATGAAGGCCTGTTTGGCTTGAGTTATTCTTGCTCGTATGTCTCGGTTACATCTTCCATCTGTTGTCACTATTGAACCTAGGTATTTAAAACTTTCTACGTTGGTAAGTTGCTCGCCGTGAATCGTTATATTGCAGGTGTTGTTGTTTTCGGGGTTTTTCTGTATTACCATGCATTCCGTTTTGGTGATATTCACTTCCATTCCCTTGGCTTCACTATCTACTACTACTTTGTCAACAATCTTTTGAAGTTGGATTTCTGATGTTGCAATGAGTACCGTATAGTCTGCGTATCTTATATTATTTATGTTGTGACCTCCTACTTTTATTCCCTCCATATTATTTATGCCCCTCATGATTGTTTCTTGGTATAGATTAAACAGATCTGGTGAGGCAACACACCCTTGACGGACTCCTTTCTTAATAGGAATGGAATTTCCTGTAGAGTTTCCGATTTTGATAGATGCCTGCTGGGTGTAGTATAATGTTTGCATGAGTCTGAGGTCTTTCTCATCAGCGCCAATGGAGTGCAGTTGTTTTAGTATTTCTTCGTGGCGTACTCTATCAAAAGCTTTTTTGTAGTCGACAAAACAGAGGTATAGTGGGGTCTGAGCCTGTATAGCTCTTTCACTTAAAACACGGAGGAGGTATATTGCGTTCCTTGTCCTTCTGTCAGGTTGGAATCCATATTGTTCTTCTGCGATTTCGGGGTTAATCTTATTCCTTAGCCTGTTGATAATTATACGCAACAGTATTTTGTTGATGTGGCTTATTAAACTTATAGTTCTAAAATTTTCGCATCTGACTGCACCTGCTTTCTTTGGTATTGCTATGAAAATAGAGTTACAGAGATCTTCTGGAATTTTCCCAGTATTGTATATATTGTTGAATAATATGTGAAGTTCATCAATTGCTAGATCTCCTAGGCTTTTTAATACCTCTACAGATATTTCATCAGGGCCTGTTGCTTTACCATCCCTCATTCGTTCCATGGCATGTTCAATTTCACTTTTGGTGATGTTTGGTCCGCTTAATGGTTCTTTGAATTTCAGTGGTGGTTCATTTCTATTTGGATCATTGTACAGTTCGCCTATGTATTCTACCCATCGGCTTTCTATATGTTGTTCTTCAAATAGCAGTTCCCTTGTTTGTTTTGGATACAACTTCTTGCTGCTTTGCTTTTCCTTTTCCCTGATAGTTCTTTTATTCTTTGGTGAGCTTGTTGGGGGTTGGGTTTGTATTCTCTTTCGATTTCGCAGCATTTCCAGTCTAGATAGTTCTCGTGTGCCTCGATGCATTTGGATTTAATGTGGTTGTTCAATGTTTGGTATTCTGCAGACTCTCTGTTGCATTTTCGTCTTTCTTCAAATAGGTTTAGAATTTCATTTGTCATCCATTCCTTTTTGCTGTTTATTTGAGCTATTGGTAAATGCTTTTCTGCAGTTGCTTTGACACACTTTTGGAATATATCAAATTGTTTTTCACATTTTTCGTTATCAGGTTCACTTTGGCTTTGTATCATGAGTGCATTTTCAAATTCTTCTCTCATTTTTGTTTGTATGCCATTGTCTTTGCATAACCTGTAATCCCTCTTTATTCTACCAGCTGTTCTCTGAATAGCTTTAAACTTTATCCTACAAATAGGTAAAGGAGCGGTGGTTTGCAACTTTAAACACCTAAGAGTTCTGGGAGTACAAATAGTGAAAAGCGGTAGTTTTCGCTATTTGTAGTGGTAGTACAAATAACCACTTCGTTTTATCTTTTAACATTTTGGGGCCAATCTTTCGGTAACGAAAAGACTGATTCTAAAATTTGATATGCTGAGCCAGGTAGTTCGAGCACTTTATTACTTTATTGTTCATTTTCTTTCATTTCGCAATTTTCGCCTTTTAAATACTGCCGGCAATGTCCTTGACTGCCGGGCATTCGGAACGTTTCCATTTTCATGTTCGGATTGTGTTCCTGGTGGCGTTGTTCCTGTTCCTGGTCCAAATTGAAGCGATTCGCGATCGTTCCGGTCGAAGAGTTTCGTATCAGTCATATCCAGTACGGCGTGCGTACTCGTGTTGTAGGTGGTTCCAACCACAGACGAGAGGTTCAGACTGAGAGGGAGGAGGGAGGTACCTAGGCTGGTTTGCGCGCCCTCACACACACACACACACACACACACACACACACACACATGCATACACGGACACATCATAACAATAACAACGTCCGCCCATCCCCACCTCCTCGTCTCATTCTTCGCCCGTAGACTGAACCCTTCCTCACCAAATCACATCTTTAAGTTGACACTTGACACATGAAAGGAACATGACCATGAACATGTTCATGGTGTATGTTCCTAGTAAATGTTCCTGGTCGAGCTGTGTTCCTGTTCTCGAGAACTAAAACCCGTGCGGCACTACTTAGAGAGAGAGAGAGAGAGAGAGAGAGAGAGAGAGAGAGAGAGAGAGAGAGAGAGAGAGAGAGAGAGAGAGAGAGAGAGAGAGGAATGATCTTTGCTTCAGCAAGCCCCCTCTCTCTCTTGCTCAATTTGCGCCGTTGCGCTACGGCTGACACCTGAGTAATTTCAGTTTTCCCTTGGAATAGACCATTAAACAAATTTCCGCTTAAGGATGAATAAATGGAACTCTTTTTTCTTTATTTACTTTATTGATGTGTAATGACATGTTACAAGGGGTTGAGGTGTGTGTGTGTGGGGGGGGGGGGGGGGGGTGGTGGGAGGGGTTGCACTGAAATTAGAAAGAACGGCGGAGTGAAAAGAATAAGCAGAGAGGTGTCGGCTATGTGAACCAATAACGGAGTGTATGAGTGACTGCATCACATTGTATACATGACATAGCATGTACATTCATAACTGCCGATGTCACAGTAAATCATCAGCGGCCCTAATCTGTCCCTCCAGGAAAGGGCCCCCCCCCCCCCCCCCCCCTTCCCGATTTATGCCACAAAAAACATCACTAAAATTGTCACAATCAACATCTAAATACCTGAAAAGATTTTTTTAATGCACATGAAGCTATGGAACAATATATTTTTTTCTTAAATTATTATTATTATTATTATTATTATTATTATCATTATTATTATTATTATCATTTACTGGGTGATGCTCAATGCGCGAAACAATAATACAGTGACATTATTATACAAATGAAACATTATACATAGGGGAGACCGGGGTGAAAAGTCCCAGGGGTGAAAAGTCCCAAGGAGGTTTTGGCCCTTAGATATAATTTTTTGGCCTTTCTGTTTTGAAAAATATGGTATATTTAGTTGTTGGCCTATTTGCAATAACAAGCGTTCTTTCCCTCTCCATCTTTGAGAGATAGCTGCCACCACCTGTTCATCTGAAGCAAAAAGTGCAAATCTACCCTCATCAGAATTTGTGAGTATTCTTTTATTTTTGATTCAATTAATGTATGCATTTGTGATGTGACTCTATGGCCATTTTTGCATAACTCTTGACATGTTTTACACTAATGCTGGTATTCATATTGGCACAGTTGGCTGCAAATCAGGCCAACCCCCTATCGGGGTGAAAAGTCCCAGTGTTGGGGGAAAAAGTCCCACTGGGACTTTTCACCCCAGGCTGCTGCAACACCTGAGGATGTCTATATAAACATATAAATAATAATAATAATAATAATAATAATAATAATAATAATAATAATAATAATAATAATAATAATAATAATAATAATAATAATTATAATAATAATAATAATAATAATAATAATAATAATAATAATAATAATAATAATAATAATAATATAATAATAATAATAATAATAATAATAAATAATAATAAATATGATTTCTATCTGCGCCTATCCCAAGAGGCTCTAGGCGCTCATTCATACACTCATTCATAAACACTTGTACCAAAAGACAAGGGGACTTTTACTCTAAAAATAATCTAAAAAGATATGTTTTTAAAGATTTTTTAAAAGTAATAAAATAATCATAACTGTGAAGTTTCATGGCTTCCATTCTTCCATTTTTATGATAGGGAGTAGTGATGATGATAATTTGTAATGGTAAACTCACACATTTTGTTTATTTCCCCAGAACTATGCCAAGGAACTACGTCCGAACAACCACGAGGGGCTCCTTCACGAAAGACACGATGGCATCAGCTGTGGCGGCCGTGCTTGGGGGAATGTCTTCCCGAAAAGCAGCAGATGAGTTTGATATCAACTATAAGACGCTGCAACGCTATGTCAAACTACACAGGGCTGAAGGTAGCATCGACAGTGGCTGCTTCGGCTATGGCTCAGAGAAGAAGCGCATCTTCACAGATGACCAAGAGCAGATCATTCTCCAGTATGTTCTGGAAGCCTCCTCCATCTATTATGGACTCACGCTGGAAGACATTCGAGGATTAGCCTATGAGGTGGCTGTTAAGAATCAAATTCCAGTCCCAGAATCATGGACTGCCAATAGGGCTGCAGGAGGGACTGGTTCTATGGATTCAGAACACGCAACAAAGACAGTCTCAGTTTGCGAAACCCGAAGCGACAACATTAAACAGAATGCAAGCGTTCAACAAGACCAATGTGAATACATTCTTTGACAATCTAGAACATGTAATAGCAGCGCATAAGTTTGCACCACAGTGTATCTGGAATATCGACGAGACAGGATGCTCCACGGTTCAGAAGCCCAAACGACAGCTGGCGAGGAAAGGAGAAAAACGTGTCGGGTCTGTGGTCTCTCAGGAAAAGGGATGTACGGTCGCACTCTGTGGGGCAGTGAATGCCCTTGGCAACAGCATGCCCCCATACCTTATTTTTCCACGAGTAAATGTACAAGAACACTGGTCAACAACTGCCCCACCAGGATCCCTTTGCGACTCTCACCCAAAGCTTCAGGGTGGATGACATCCGAGAACTTCTTGCGTTTTCTGCAGCACTTTCAGAAATACGCTAAACCATCAGCTGCGCATCCAGTGCTGTTGATTCTTGATAACCATGTTTCGCATTGTGGTGAGAATGTTATTGCTTTTTGTAAGGAAAACATCATCACCCTGCTCTCATTTCCGCCACATTGCTCGCATCAGATGCAGCCCCTGGATGTTTCTGTCTACGGGCCATTTCAGACCTCTACGACTACGCCGTCAACAGGTGGTGCAAGGATCCACAAAATACTGGCAAACAGATGTCCATCCACACTGTGCCTCAAATTATATCTTATGCATTCCCAAAGGCTTTCACCCCAGCAAATATCACAGCTGGCTTTCGTGCAACCGGGATTTTTCCCACAGATAGGAACATTTTCTCTGACGACAAGTTCTTACCAACATTTTCAACAGATCGACCACAACCTGCTCCTGCGACCCTAAACCAGCCATCAATGAGCTCTGGAACTGCAACAACCGATGCTGAAAAATCTATCAGCAAAGGTTTTGTATCGCCGAAAGAAATTTGTCCCTTCCCCAAAGCAACAGCTCGCCCAGAGGAGAAAAAACAACGGAAAACAGTTAAGTCAACTATTTTGACTTTGACCCCAGAAGCGACCAGGCTACTATCAACAGTCTTTGGTTGTTGAAACAGAAGTGGCTTCGAAGAGAAAAAGGCTGCAATATGACTCTGAGAGTGATGATGAGGCTAACTGTGCCCTTGATTCAATTCTGGAAAAAGCAGACAAATTGAACAAAGAGGACGACGTTGAGGTTCAAGAAGAAGACCTGAACGAGGCCCCCTCCTTTCCTCCTCTATGGAAGAACAGGACATGTCCCTCCTCAAGCTGGAAGACTTTGTGTTCTTTAGATGCGAAGGAAAGAAGGGCAATGTATTCTACACTGGGATCGTGAAAAGTGCTATGGATGAGGACGGGGACTTCGAAATTGAATTCCTCAAACAAAGTGAAAAAGTAAAGAACAAATTTATTAATTTCTCCAATGAGGAGATCTGGTCTGTCCACAAAAAGCAAATTATTACAAAGCTGTGCAAATCTGATGTGACCGGTACCCAAAGAACGAAGAGTGGACACGTGTTTAAAGATGATATCGTGAAATATGCTCAATAGACTAGCCCAGCTGAGCCTTATCGAATGTCTTTCTTTGATATTTTTTTTCAAAGTTCCAACATTCCCTGTAATGTACATTTTTAATTTTTTTAATTGCTACTACACTTGATTTCAATGTCATGTATTCCCTTTTGTTAATAAAATATTTCAGATGAAGAGGTTTTGCAAAAAAAAAAAAGTTTTCCATGGATGGAGAAGTGAAACCTGATTAAACAGGAGAATAATGATCGATGAAACTTACATACAAATCATTACCAGGTTTTAATGACAAAAAATGTTGTCATAATGAACAAATTGACAACATCTTACTTCTTGATCATAATTTTCTTGGCTAAATTAGCTTTCACTGGGTTGGGACTTTTTACCCTGGGAGGTGGGACATTTCACCCGGCCTGGGGGGAAAAGTCCCACTTCAAATTTTTATAAACTTTAGCCTGTAACTAAGTCCCTGTGCACAGTGTACTGAAATAACTCTGCACACATACAAAAGAGACCTGTATGTTGTGTGTGGAGCAACATCAACATAATATTATCATTATACAACAATGTTATAACTAAACATAAAGTCATTAATACAAGATATGTTATAATACATCCACATGCTATGTCAAATACGGAAATAATATAAAATAATGATATAATAACATTAAATTAACATTCATATTGGAGTCAAATTACAAAGATGCATTAATCAAGATGTGTTTTAACAAAGAGATGGTGTTTTAACTTTGATTTAAGTATTGATAAGGACTTCGCTTCTCTTATTCTTTTAGGAAGAGAGTTCCAGATGGAAGGTCCGACGTGACTGAACGATCTGCGGCCGTAAAATGTATAGTTATATTTATTTGAAACTATTAATTTTGTAGAATCTAGTGCAGAGCGTAGACTCCTCGTTGGCTTATAAGTTTCTAAAAATTCAGTAATATACAATGGTGCTTGATCATTAAGGCACTTATAGCACAATACTTTTAGTTTGAATTCGATTCTCATTTTAACTGGTAACCGATGCAGCTCATACAAAAGTAGCAACGAGTAGGATGTTCTCTTTTTTCTTAAAATCAATTTAGCAGCCGCATTCTGGATACTTTGCAGGCGTGATATTTTATCATTGCTTACATTCGAGATCAACGAGTTACAGTAATCTATTTTAGATAGTAAGAAAAATGTTATTAGTTTGCATGTTACTTCTTTTGTTAGGAAATATCTAACGGACCCAATTCTTTTTAAGCCTATTGTCAAACTTCATAGAGAATCAAACTGTGCCTGCATAGTCATATGTTGATCTAGCATTACCCCAAGGTTTTTCACACACGTTGAGAGGTTAATTGTGCACCCATTTATATTTAGAGTAAACTTCAGAAAATCATCTTTCAAAACACTTTTTCTACCACACACCATCACCTCTGTCTTTTCATTATTCAGCTTTAACTTGTTAATTTCCATCCAGCATTTAACATCTCTAATACAGTCTTCAACACGGGTAATCAATGATGGGATATTACAAGGGATATCGCTTACATAGATCTGAGTGTCATCAGCATAGAAATGAGACATTAATTTATTTTTAACAAAAATATCCGAAAGAGGTTGAGTATAAAGAGTAAAAATAACAGGATCAAGGACAAACCCCTGCGGAACGCCGTAATTTAGAGGAAATGTTTGTGATACTGCGCCATCAATCAGAACCGACTGACATCTTGATGTTAGGTAGGATTTAAACCAACTAAGCGCAGTGTCTCTTATTCCAAAAGTAATTTCTAATCGTTTAATATCTCATGATCAATGGTGTCAAATGCAGCCGAAAGGTCCAACATAGTCAATAAACAGACATGATTTTTGTCAATACTATCAAGAACATCAGTGCATACTTTTAAAAGGGCAGTTTCGGTGCTATGGTGTGATTTATAAGCAGATTGGAAATTTTCACTTAAATTATTTAGATGGATGTGATACAATAGTCTTTTTAACACAATGCGTTCAAGCACTTTGGATAGATATGGAAAGTTGGAGACAGGTCTGTAATTTTTCAGTTTGTTTACATTTAGATCTTCTTTAATAGTGGTTTAACAATGGCACGTTTAAACGAGTCGGGGACACTTCCGGAGACCAACAAATTATTTATAAGTTCAGTTATTGTTGGTAACAGTTCTTCAACACAAGTCTTAAGAATACTAGTTGGGATGGGGTCTACTAAGTCACAATATTTTGATGGGCTATCTAAAATGACCGACTACACTTCATCCTCAGTGGCTGGATTGAAAACATGTAGCGGCGTTCTGTGGAATGGTCCAAAGCTCGGTGACGATGATGATGATGTATTAAACACTATTTCAGTCCCTGGGGTGACTTTGCACCCCAGGCCTATGTCTTATTTTCACAAAACAGCCAATTTTTAACTTAGATACTTCAAGCTTGACGTCATTTTCTGCACATAATATTTCTGAATTGATGTTGGACCAGAATAAAGTCTATCTGATTTTTATAAAGGCCACCCATGTCCACTTCTTTCTATCGAGGTTTGTAAACCATGTATTGACAATGGTAAAGTTTTCCAATCAACGCCAGTTGTAAATAAATCTGGCCTGTAGAGCTGTTAAAATCTTTGTAAAAATTTACAAAACTTTAATTTATCGCTAAATTAATTGCTTAAAATCGACAAAAATTTTACCAAAATTAGCACAGTCATAAGAGATCCGCTGAGTATGAAATAAAATTCATCCTATATAGAAATAACACTAAAAATTTGAGAGCTTTGTGAATAGCAGCCTTCCAGCGCTGAACATATTACAGTGAACGATATTGTAAGAGTGTTGATATAAAATTCTGCCTAGCAGTTGACTAGTACTGTATGCAATGAAAAATATAGCTCCATTTGGCCTGCTTGGGGGGGGGGGGGGGAAATTGAAAGATTGTGATGGGCATTGAGCATGGTAAATCTGTGGAAAATCACAATATAAATGTTCATATTGATTTGTTTATTAATGTAACACCAACAAGGGTTATATGAATGTAAATAGGGTTGGGCAAATCTGGGTCGAAATTTCAATTCCAGTGATTTCTAATGCCAAATAGTGTGTAGAATAGGAATCTGGAAAAATTTTTTGAAAAAAATGATTCTTTAGGTTGGTTCAGAGCATTTTTTTGCAAAATGGCCGATTTTTTAGGCCAATTTTGATTTTTTTTAGATAATGCCTTTAAAAGACGCTTTTTATGCTAAATGTAAAGAACAGGTGAAGCCAAACACAGAAACCAAAAAACAAAATTAAAATCGGTTCAAAATTTCAGTTTTTATTGACTCATCATAATTTCCAAGATGGCCGCCGTTTTTAACAATTTCTTAAATAAATTTTTTTCCCCTTAACCAAATGTACAAGTGTGACACATGTCTTAACCTGTTTTTGAAAGGAGAATACGATTCTGGTGACATAAAATAGAAAATGAGTGATTTGGGTCTTTAAAATGAGCAATTTCTGTCTTTTCTAAGAAAAAAGGGGAAAAGAATAGGGTCAAAGGTCAAGTCAAGGTCACCCATCGTCATCTTGATTGTCTACTTCAAATTTGTTACAGAATAACATTTGTTCCATTTATATTACTCAGTCCATTTTTTAAATCACTCAAGGGAAGCAACTCTAATTACTCAAAATTACATTTCAAAATGTGTAAACAATGTCTTGTTGACTTTCAGATGAATGAAAATCAGCCATCAAGATGAGTGCCGTAACTACAAGAAATGAAGCAAAAAAGGATTTGTTTGGAAAAACATTTAAAGAACTTTATGAGTTCACACCAACTGCAAGCTTACCCGCTGGCCATATTGTTATTGGTCGAATGTTGGCATTATGCAAAACTACCAAAGGTATCAAATCATACAGCCGTGCTGATGCCAGTAAAATGGTAGCAAATGAGTTAAGAAGAGACTGGATTACAAAGAATGTCTACCCTATGAAAGAGCCTGCAGTTGCACAAAGAATCCAGAAAGATTATGAAAAATTTAACGCCTTAAGAAAATATGAAAATTCAAAGAAGATCAAGACTGAGAAATGGTGTGAAAATGCTGAAAACTTCAGAGATTCACTAACAAAAAATGCATATGACATACGATGTAATGATGCATCTTTCCAAAAGCAAATGGAAGAAGACTTTGGAGTAAAGATGACACAAGAAGATATTGATTTTCACCAAGATAACTGTTTTGGGAGTTAAAAGTTAATGTGTACCAACACTGTACCCAAAGACTGGGAGAGAATGAAAAAGAGAAAGCAGTCCAGAGAGGACTCAGTTCAAAAGAAACGCTTCAAACAGTGTGAAGATGAGAATGAACAGAAAGAAATAAATAGAAATGAGTTACTAAATTCAGTGATAGGTGAGAGTATTGACTCTGGGAACCTTAATCTTCATTCAAAGAGAAGACTCTTTACAGACCCAACAAAAGTAAACGCATCCTCATCAAAACATACCTTTGAACATATGAGTATGAATAGAGAAAAAAATTCCCAAGATTTTCCCATAACATTTCCGAAGGTTAAAATAAGAAACACCTCTAAAGCATTAAATGAAAGTGTGATACGATGTCTTGTTCAGTGTCAAAGTGAGAGCTCATGTTCAACAATGGAAGTTTGCAAAATAATGGTGAATGTTGCTAACATTGTATTTCATCAGGATTGGGAAATGCCAGAAAATAAGCATGAAGATGAATGTACCGAAAATGATAAAGATGATGAAACTTACTCATCAAGTGAAGAGGAGGAGCAGCAGGAGGGGGGTGAGAGGGATCAGAATGAGAAAAAGAAGCGAAAGTGTAAGAAAGATCTTGCTTTCACTCTACCAAGTCGAAGAACAATAATGAGATACCTAGAAGATGCATCCTATATGAGTCTCAAGTATGTAGCTCAACAACTTTTGAACGATGAAGAATCTGTTGTTACTGTGGGACTTGATGACACAACAAAGGCAGCTGGTCATAAAACATATGACATTAAAACAGACCATATAACCATGAAAGGTAATTGTCAACCCAAAAAAACTCTCACAACTGGGTATATTGAAAATCTTAGTCATACTGGGGATGATGGAGCGGCTGCCTATAATCATAAGTTAAAGTGTCTTTCCATTTTAGCTGATTGTTCTGTGGAGGACTTAAAGAGCCATATAGATTTTTGGATGTCAGACAGAGGTTCTGATTTGGATGTTCTTTTGGAAAACTTAGGTGTGGATGATGAGAAAAGACTGAAATGCTGTGCTCATATAATTTTGTGTATAGACAATGCAATAGATAAGGTTTTCAAAAACACAGAGCAAATGGTAGGCATCCAAAAAATCCTGCAACTCTCTGCTGGTGAGGAGATTTTCAAATCACCTGGTTCTTCCATACACACGCTTGGGTTAATTGCCATTCCAAAATTGCTCTCTCCAAGTCACGCCTCACATACTGTCTCACTGTACTATGAATACAAGTTATGGCTAGAATCTAATAAGATTGAACTTTCTAACACATTCAAAGGCTTTGTTAGTAACAGGTTTGGTCGTATTGCTGAACTTGCAAAGATTTTTATCAGCCACCATGACTACATTAAAGACTTTTTTGAGGCTGTCGTAGATGTTAACAGCAACAAGCTTGTTCTAGCCGTGGCCACATTTATACAAAACGAATGGTTCACTGCATGTGCCAGAATATATGTGAAAGTTGGAGAGCTTATTATATTTCCCTTAATGGAGTTTCTAGGCATTGACAAAAAGGGTCAAAAGAATGTAGAGAGAAGTTGGTCATCTGCAAAGACCTTCTTTGATCAGAAACTCTTTCTCTTAAAAGATATACAGTGTACAATTGAAGAAACAAGCCCAAATGGTATAGAGAAGTTAGAAGCTGCATGTTTAGGAGAAGTGATTGAATCTGTGGAGAGACAAATCAATATGGTTCCTTATTTTAGAAACGAGGAGAACAGCAATGTTGATACCATCAAGTTGGGAAGTGCACCACTGACAAATTTAGGATGCGAGTCAGAATTTTCCAAATTTGACCACAGGGTGAAAGTCGCAGGAGGAAGCACGTCAGTACAAACTCATTCAAAGAAGAACATTGTTGTGACAAATGGACTTCTAATAGACTCCTCATTCAAAGATTTGCCTGAACATGGAAAAAGACAAGAGTGTTATTGGGCCAGATGTTCTAAACAGACTTCTGAAGTTCGAAAACTTGAAAAAGACTTTGTAGAAACAATAAAGGCAACCAAAAAAATTCCCTCATTAAGAAAGAAAAATTGAAGTTAGAAAAAACTAGGAAAACTTTGAATACTCTTGAGCAGTGCAAAAAACATGGTGGACCAATCACCCTGGCTGCATTGAACTTCTTGAGCAATTGAATAACACCCAACTGATCTTGGAGATTGGATATTTGCGGCTCACTACTAGTCCACATATTCGCCAGATGAGGCGTGTAAAACAAAATGGAAAGTACATAATGCAAAAATTCACAAAAAATGAACTGTGTACATCCATAAGAAATGCAATTGCACCAGTAAATGAAGTAAATGAAGATGTTGAGTCATTGCTGAATTCTGTTCTCTAAAAAATAATCTGATGAACGTTTAATGCATTAGTTGGTTGTAAATGTTAAATCCCCAAGAAACAGTTTCAATTAAATAAAACTAAAGCTTGTTTTCCTTCTGTTCAATTGTTATTTTTTTGTTAGAGTGAATTTATATTGGATGTATGTTTTAATTACATAAGTTATGTGTCTCAAACTTTCTGACTTCATGCAGTTCTTGGAGAATTCAAGTTTTTAAAAAAAAAATATAGTCATTTTTTTTCTCTTTCAGCCAGTGGAATGGCTCTAAACCAATATTGTAGCGTGCAATTTATAAAAATAATGTGATATTTGGTTTTCTTGACCCCAAAAACATATAGTTTGCCACAAAAATCAAGTTACTAACCCTAATACTTTTTCTGTTATAGACCTTTTTCTACTTTCGGCCTTGAAAATGGCGGCCATTTTGAAAAAATGCTCTGAACCAACCTAAAAAATTTTTTTTTTCAAAAAAACTCACCAGATTCATAATCTACACTAAATTTGGCCATAGAAAACACAGGAAAATTTTGAAAAACTGAGAAAAAGTGCATATTTGCCCAACCCTAATGTAAAGGTGGTCATTGACAACTTGGGCTATGTGGAGGTCATGGGTCATCATGGTCTGGGCCTGATGAATGACAATGGTGAGAGGTTTTCTCAGTAAATGCCTTTCCACGTGTCACACATTTATATGGTTTTCTCCTGTATGAGTTATGATGTGTCGATGTAAACCTGAATTATGAGTAAATGCTTTACCACAAGTCACACATTTATATGGTTTTGCTCCTGTATGAGTTCTCATGTGACCTTGTAAAACTGAATTCTGAGTATATGCCTTTCCACAAGTCACACATTTATATGGTTTTTCTCCTGTATGAGTTCTGATGTGGTCTTGTAAATGTGAATTCTCAGTAAATGCTTTTCCACAAGTCACACATTTATATGGTTTTTCTCCTGTATGAGTTCTGATGTGTCGTTGTAAATGAGGATTCTGAGTAAATGTTTTTCCACAAGTCACACATGTATATGGTTTTTTTCCTGTGTGAATTCTAATGTGTCGTTGTAAAACTGAATTCTGAGTAAATTCCTTTCCACAGGTCAGACATGCATATGGCCTTTCTCCTGTATGTGTTCTGATGTGTTGTGTTAATTGATTATTCTTAATAAATGCCTTTCCACAAGTCTCACATTTATATGGCTTTTCTCCTGTATGAATTTTAATGTGTTGTTGTAAATTTGAATTAGAGAGAAATGACTTTCCACAGGTCACACATTTATATGATCGTTCTCCAGTTTGGAGTCTTGAGTGATTTTGCAACTGTGAATTTGTAGTGTTTTGAGATTTCGTATCAACTTGAGGCTCATCTATTTCACTGAAGTCAAATCTTTGGTCTGGTCTATTGTGATTAGTGGGAAGATGTTCCAAAGTTGTATCATGATTGTTCTGGAAATCAATGCCAGGCTCTTGCCATTCCACACCTATGTCTGTAGTTTCATCTACGTCAATTTCAATTTGGATGTCTTCATGAAGTCCATCATTCGAAGACTGGTCACAGCTGTCAACATCGTTGTTGTTATCTGGAAAATAGATAAGAGTATTCTGACCTCCACAAAACAATAACTTAGAAATCTATTGAAGTGATAAAATATCCCCAATTAAAGAATTAAATATGTGTGTATTGTAACTATACCTAACATAGAAGATTGATTTTTATATATTCATAACATTGGAAGAAAGTTGGTGGATGGATTGTTGACCAAAACTGGTGAGTCGTAATTCTGATTAAACTGGGAGGATTTACAAGTCTGAATAATAATATCAACAACAACAATAATATTAATAATACTAATGGCAATCTAGAACGTTCTCCAGCCTTATGGATGGAATTCCAAAGAAGTAGTTGACATATTTAGAATGCTGTACAAAGAATTCTCCTGCCACGTCATCCATCAAGGAAAATATTTCCTGAATTTCATGTCACCACTGGAGTGAGACTGGACTATTGTCAACACTTCTATTTCTAATTCTGATGGATAGGACCACAGAAAGTCATAAGTGACCAATTATATTGACATTGCATTGGATGTCTTTTCACTACCACCAAAATTGTACGAAAATACTAATTATGGACGACTATGATATCACTCATTATGCTCTGATTGTCATTGGCTAGTTATAAATTGGAAGGCCTGGGAGAGGAAAAAAAACTGGAACTATAGATATAAAATATAAGATGTACATTGAGCATTATTTTCTCTAGCACTCCAGCACAGTTTCCTCGAACTCATTTAAATGTCTCATATGTTTCCCTTATTATTCTTTGTTATCATTCCATTCTTTCCTAGAACCAGGGATGTAAATGGCAAATGACAAAAAATTCTGAAACAACTCGCACACTGCCTTTTACTAAATTAATGGTTCAAACAAAAGGAAATAGTTGTGTATGTATTTCTCATAGTCTATTTATAACTACAAAGAGGAAGCGAAGAAAACTGATGAACATATAAATATAACAAAGGTTGATAAATCTCAGTTAAAAAATCACCTGATGTCCAATTGATTATATTGTAAGCTCAGTCTCCTAAGTCTAACTCTACTTATAACTGATTGGATGGCCAAAATCTATTCTAAGAATCAGAATCTCAAATCAATGATGCAATAGAAAATTAAACAAACAAATGAAAAAGTAACAACAATGTAAAGGAATGGAGAAGGATGGATAGCCCAGCACTAATGAAGAAAGCTAAGGACAGATCTGATCTGGATGAAGGGTCATTACTACAGCAAAGTAATCTCATGACTTGTCTACCCCTACAACTACAACGACCACAGTTACTTATCTAACTTAGTTTAGTCAGGAATATGAGAATGAGAACTTGAGAGAACTTAGAATTCTAAGTCAAAACAGGAGAAATCAGTGCAACATCAAATAAAAACAAACATATGCAACAGTAAAAAAAAACAACAATTTTCTAAAATTATCAACTTAGCTTCGGGTTTAAACCAAGAAGAAATTCACAAAGACCGCCACACTCCAATAAACACCTATAGATTGTTGTAATGATGTTTTTACACTGAGTTCGTTGTGTAGCCACGATGGCTATTTACTGAACAAAATTTCAGAATTTTTTTTTCTGTAGGACCTCTATAACTGCTTCAGAAATTTTCTGTCTGAATTCATGGCCTGTGAATAACGAAGACTTGCGCTTGTAGTGGAAATAACCACTTCCGTTCAAAACAGTTAGTGGAGTGTTTCTGTGTATACAGAAAGTGCTTGCCATGTCTGGGCCTATATGCACCATTCTATATTGTTGTAGTATTTATTTAATAAGAAGGTTTTTCAAAAATAAATTATTTTACTACTTTTATATATTTTATTCTGAACCCCCCCCCCCCCCCCCCTCCTCTAAATTGAAATGATCTGAATTCAGAAAAATTCTGAAAGATTTACATCCCTGTAAACCTAATTTTTGCCTTGAACATGGTTTCCTCAAATTAATTTCACACAGCCAATGTAAAAAAAAAAAAGATTAATTAATTTTCTTTTTAAATGTCACTGGTGATTTTCACGACTGGTGATTTATTGTGACATCAACAGTTACGTATGTGTGTATCTATCTATACTGCAGGTGTGTGAATACATTATGACACATATACAGACACACACACATGCTCACACACTATATCATTGTTTCACATGACCAACCCCTCTCTGTTTATCCTTATCACTTCACCATTCATTCTAATTTCAATGCCATGATTTGCTAAAGGTTGGCTAGGAAGGTTAATAAATGTTATGATACAGCAGCCCCCCCCCCCCCCCACCCAACACACACACACATCAAGCCCTTGTAACATGTTGTGTATACTGTTAATCTCCCTCAACAAATCAATAAAGTAAATAAAGCTCTCTTTATTCGTCCTCAAGAGGAGATTTGTCATAGTGTCTATTCCAAGAGAAGACTGAAATAACCCAGGAGTTAGCTACAGATCAGTGCCGAAAATTGCGCTCGGGAGAGGTGGCTTGCTCAGGGCCACATAAAACAGTGAATAATCGTACTAGCTATCTTTTGGGTACAAAGCAAAGATCATACCGCTGAGGCCCTCTGTTTTACAACACTGGTCTCCTTTGTTGGCATAACAGGGTTCCTGAAAAATGAAGAGAAAACAGAATAAAATTAAAAGATAGCACGAAACTACAGATTAGTTTGACCTTTTTCAGGTCAGCTACTTTTAGTGTCAACACATTGTGGCCACAGTGCACAACAAACTTTGTAAACAAAGAGGGACTGGCACCATACCTTGCCAGATATTTTGGAGTGTATTAGGTTTACCATATATGATTAGTCTTGATCTAACACAATGATTTACAATGGTCATAACACAGAAATATGATGGGTGAGGTAGAACATTGTCGACAAAGAGCGTGCAGCTGTGAAGATTTAATACATAAGGAGACACGATGCGATGGCTGAGTGGTGTTAACTATCATGGACTATGACACCTTGCATGACCTGACGAATGATGAAGGTTAGCCGTGTGTAAACTCTTACTAATGATCTTAATATTATTATGACACCTCATGTGGTCTGGTGAATGACGGAGATTTACTATATATTAACACGTAATTAGCCTTTGTGTCAACCTTACGGCACTATCGCATGTCCCTGATAAATCATGATGTGTGAAAATGCGTTTCCATTGTCATTTATTTACACTGGTTGTAAAAATATCTGATGAGAAAAGTAGGAGATGCTCAAAGCAGAGCGAGCAGTTATCCAAACCTTGCACACAGTTATGGAGACATATTGTAAAGAAAAAATTACGTCACCCAGGAATAGTGTGCAGTAATGCGATGCGAGCAGAAATCTGGCATGCCGAAACCGCAGAACATCTAGTTGAATGGAGTGTTGTGACAAAACTTCCGGGTGGGTTTGCAACGGTGCACGAATGCGGTGAAATATTTACTGATTGGGTCGATCGTCATAACATAATAGTGTGACCACCATTAGAATCTGCTGACATGCAGAAGAGCATTGACTAATGGAATGAAAATGGTCACAGACTGACGAGTACAGAGAGAAATGACAAAGAGTTCAGTTTTCTTAATAAAAATTGAAATTGGTAGAATCCTGGGTTCAATCTGTTACTTTCTACTTTGCAATAATCACCCTCATCACCATCATCACCCTCATTGTCATTACCATCATCATCACCCTCATCATCATTTTAATCACCAGCATCATCATCATCATCATCACCCTCATCATCATCATCATCATCATCATCATCATTATCAGGGACCGCATGTAAACAAAAAGGATATTCTCTAACCTGACAGTGTATCCCCAGTGATGACGTCACAGAAGTAAGCTCTGGTGTTATTGTGTCTTCAAGTTTAATCTTATCACTGACATTAATGCTCTGTGATCCTTCATCTTCTAGTTTAACATGGACATCATAAAATTGTGAAAAGGTATGGGAAGAGTTATCTGCTTTGATGTCATCTTGAGGTAGAACCTTTACACCAGAGAATTGTGAATAATTGTGGGAAGACTTTTCTACCTCAATGTCTACAGCTTCAAGTTTAATATTGACATCTCTGAATTGTGAATGAACGAGAGAGGAACTCTCTGCTTTGATGTCTTCATCTTCAAGTTTAACATTGACTTGTATGGTCTGTGAATGAGACTCTGGTATATTTTCATCTTCTCCCGATTCAAGTTTAAAACCAACATCAGAAGACTGGCATAAGGTTTCTAGTGATCTTTTTGTCTCCATTAGATCTTCAAGGGCGTCAGTAAATGATGGAATGGAATCCTCTGTCGCTACATCTTCCAATCCAGCATTTGAATGTGAAGACTTGGAATGTGTGAAATCTTCATGTGAAAGCCACTCATGTTTGTCAGGTTCAATTTTATAAGGATGCAGGATGTAAGGAAAGACACTGGAGAGAGAAAAAACACACACAACAAGAAATGTATGAGAAAATGGAAAATATGTCAAAGAGTGCTTGTTTTGTTTTTATGCTAGTCTGATGGTGCTTTAGGTAACAATAGGTCATGTAAGCATCAAGTGTCTTTCATTGGTCTTTGTTCTTTTCGTCTTGAAAAGGCTAGCGGTGTCTAATCATCCATTACTATAGGCCATGTCTGGGATTAATCAAATCTCTCATTGAAATCTATGTCTAGCTATAACAAGAAGGCGGCCCAAATTTAAATTCCCCAGACCTTTTTTTCAGGCTTGCCAGATTAATTTCATAAAACATGCCAAACAGCTTATAATAACATACTAAGTTTTGCAAGTTTTGAAAGAACCTAAGTGATTGTTTTGTTTGTTTTTAAAGGCCTAATGGCATTTGCAACAGACTTGGGTCATTTAAATGCCAGGAAAAGTAATACGACAGGCTTAGACTTAGATAAAAGGGGGAACAGAGGTAGATGATAGAAGAAATGTACTTCTGTATCTAGTCTGAGATTTAAATCGTGGACTCACTTGGATCTTTGTTGAAAATGAACATTTGTACCTGTGTACTTTTACAAACAATATCTTATACATATATATAATACATGTTCATCTTCCACTTCTTTGTGGCCTCTTAAATAAAGAATTCAGACTACAGTTTACATTCATGAATATCACGTCAGTGATAAAAAGCCTGGTAATGACAGTAGTTTATAAAAATTTAATATGATTGTTTTGTTTGTTTTTAAGGGGTTTACAGCGCTTGCAACACATTTAGATCAAATCAGCGCCAGTAAAAAAAATTAAGTAGATTTATTATAAAAAAATTTTTGATAAAAAATTTTTTTTCTTTGCCCACTGAAAGAACATGGAGCTATGGGCATGGGAATTTAACTCACTAATACTAATAGAATAGTTGGTGGATTTCATGACGATGTGCACTTATTTGCAGGTCTGGTACCCCGAATTGTTATAGGCCCATTGTTGTAATGGAAAAACACCTCAAATCAACGCAAAATATTATTGTCCATGACCTGCAAATATGTGCACACAGTGTACTTCCTGTTCACATATGTCAGGGATACTCTATAGGTAGAACGAAATTGACGCCATTGACTTTCACCTATTGTTTTTCGCCAGCCGGTTTTATGAGTAGATCTCACTAAATCGTATTAATCAGGCTATAAACATTCAAGGTTACATATAGATAGTATACGCTTGGCTAAGAAGTTAACAACATTGCCATCCATTATAGGCTGCCTCTATTCTCACCCCCGGGATGAGAATAGAGAAGCGATCGAGCTCTCACCCCCGGGATGAGAATAGAGGTAGTTGCCCCTTCTCGCTATTCTCACCCCTGTAACAAACAGGTAGGGAGGGTAGCCTAGCCTAGCCCCCCTCCCTTCTCGCTATTCTCATCCCTCTGTAGGGTCAGCTTAGCACCCCCCCCCCCCCATCCTCTCGCTATTCTCATCCCTGTTAACCAACAGGTAGGGAGGGTAGCCTAGCCCCCGTCCCTTCTCGCTATTCTCATCCCTATTAACCAACAGGTAGGGAGGATAGCCTCGCCTAGCCGCTATCCCTTCTCGCTATTCTCATCCCTGTGTAGGGTCAGCTTAGCACCCCCCCCCCCCCTTCCTCACTACTCTCATCTGATCATCATCATCTCTCTCGTTACTACTTTTAGTGGCACTGGACGTAAGGAGGGTGAACATGCAGCCCACCCCTTCTCGCTATTCTCATCCCTGTTAACCAACAAGTAGGGAGGGTAGCCTAGCCCCCATCCCTTCTCGCTATTCTCATCCCTATGAACCAAAAGGTAGGGAGGATAGCCTCGCCTAGCCGCCATCCCTTCTCGCTATTCTCATCCCTGTGTAGGGTCAGCTTAGCACCCCCCCTCCCCCCCCCCCCCCTCCCTCCCTTCCTCACTACTCTCACCTGATCATCAAATCTCTCCTGGTACTGGACGTAAGGAGGGTGAACATATATGTCGTGCATTTAAAATGTAGACTGGCTGGCTTGAGATATGGGAATCATTGTTGGAAATCTGTCTACAGGATTCTCTCTCTCTCTCTCTCTCTCTCTCTCTCTCTCTCTCTCTCTCTCTCTCTCTCTCTCTCTCTCTCTCTCTCTCTCTCTAATAGAGTAATACGGGATGAGAATAGCGAGAAGGGGTGGCGGCTAGGCTAGGCTACCTACCCTCCCTACATGTTGGTTAACAGGGGTGAGAATAGCGAGAAGTGGCGAGGACCTCTACTCTCATCCAGGGGGTGAGAGCTCGATCGATTTTTTATTCTCATCCGGGGTGAGAATAGTCAATCCGTCCATTATAAATGGCCAACACACAATGTGTAATCATGATCGTTTATAGTCTGGTTTAATACAGTTTAGTGAGAATTACTCATAAACGCGGATGGCAAAAATAAAAACAATAACTAAGACCTGAGTGACGTCAACGTCGAACTATCTATAGTTTTGTCTCTCGGTACGTTATCCGGCTGCCAATCATCGGCAATTGTGAGTGTGAGCTTTTAAAACTTTTTGGATAACTAAACATCGTAGGTAGTCTCACTAAATTTCCATCATTAAACGGAGCACTTGATGACAATTTTATTTTAAATTCTTTAATCGATACAACTTACCAATGAGTATAAAAAAATAATATTGGCTAACTTATTAAGGAGACAATTTATTCTAAACGAAAACAATTTTGGGGCCAACCTTTCGTTTCGACGAGACTGATCTAAAACTTGAGATGCTTAACCAGGTAGTT
>NC_088371.1:32210875-32221553 GCF_034508935.2 Berghia stephanieae
GGAGGAGGGGAGGGGAGGGGAGGAAAAAGGGGAGGAGGGAAGGGGAGAGAGGAGGAGGCGGAGGAGGAGGAGGAGGAGGGGGGGAGGGGGAAAAGGGGGAGGGGAAAAGAGGCGGGAGGGAAGGAAGAAAAAGAGGAAGAAAAGAAAAAAAGGAAAAAGAAGGGGGGGAGGGGGGGGGGAAGGAGGAGGGGGGGGGGAGGGGGGAGGAGGAGGAGGGGGGGAGGGGAGGAGGGGAGGGGGGAAGGAGGGGGGGGGGGGGGGGAGGGGCGGACGAGGAAAAGGAAGGGGGAGGGGAGGGGCGAGGGACGAAGGGAAGGGGGAAGGAAGAGGAAAAAGGAGAAGGAGGAGGGGGGGGGAGGGGAGGGGGGAGGAGGGAGGAGGAGGAGGAGGGGGGGGAGGAGGAGGAGGGAGGGGAGGAAAGGAAAAAGGAAAAAGGGAGGAGGCGGAGAGGAGGAGGAGGAGGAGGGGGGGGAGGGGGGGGAAGGGGGAAAGGGGAGGGGGGAGGAGGGAGGGGAGGGGGAGGAGGAGGGGAGGGGGGAGGGGGGGGGGGGAAAGGGGGAAAGAGGGGAGGAAAAAAAAGGGAGGGGAGGGGGGGGGGAGGCGGAGGGAGGAGGCGGGGGAGGGGGGAGGGGAGGCGGGGGGAGGGGGGAGGAAGGGGCGGGGGGAAAGGGGGACGCCAAGGAAACCGCGAAGGAGGCGGTCCCGGGACCGGAGGATTCTTTTTTTCTTCTTTTTTTCTTTTTCTTCCCTTTTTTTCTTTTTTTTTCTTCCCTTTCCTTTTTTTTTTTTTTCCCTTTTTTTTCCTCCCCCCCTTTTCTTTTTCTTCTTTTTTTTTTTCTTCTTTTTCCCCTTCTTCTTCTTTTCTTTTTTCCCTTTTTCCTTTTTCCTTTTTTCCTTTTTCCTCCTTCCCCCCCTTCTTTTTCTTCTTCTTCTTCTTTTTTTTCTTCTTCTTCTTCTTCTTTTCTTCTTCTTTCTTTTTTTTTTTTTTTTTTTTTTTCTTTTTTTTTTTTTTTTTATTTTTTTAAGGGTCACATCACAAAAGTATAAAACGTGTTATCTCAGCAATAATTTATCAACATATCACGACAGACTTCCACCATGGGAATGGAAAAGTGTTCTATCTGTGCCCCAGTCAGTGTGTCCCTATAGATAGTGATAGCTTGGCTAGGAAGCTGACATCATTGCCACCCAGAAACATAACGAACCAACACACAAAACTATGTGTAACCTTAAACGTTCATAGTCTGGTTAATACAGTTAAGTGAGAATTACTCAATAACGCAGATGGCAAAAAACAATAACAAAGACCAGAGTGACGTCAACTTCTTACTATCTATATGGTGTTGTGTCGGAATGGAACGGATGGTGAAAATAAATACATAATTACATAGTTTAAAGAAAGATTCACAGATACAAGATGCATTTCTCTAGCATTATTGCCTCTTTTAAACACTGCCTTATGGTTTAGCGGATATTGCGCAATAAAAATGAGCCAAGATTTTATGGGGGGGGGGGGGGGGGTGGGTTTTTTTTTTTTTTTTTTTTTTTTTTTTTTTTTTTTGCTTTGTTTTGTATTTTAGATTGATTTTTGGAGAATATGGTAAAAAATAATCAATTTTCTAGAAGTAGAAGTCTCAAAAACGACATAAACGGTTCAGTGACGTCAACCGCAAACCTTCTATATGCACAAAAGTCAGATTGTTGGAACTCATAGCAGGGTGCAATCATTAAAACGTGAGCATTTATACAGCGCAATATCCACTTAACATGCTCAAAGTGCTTTACAAGGGGTCCTTGGCCAGCAGCAATACTTTAGGTGTGGTACGAGAAAAAACGCCTGATAAACGACATTACAATTTTTTTCCAGAGACAACGCTGGTGCCAGGTGCTCATTTTACACCGGAGTACGGTGAGAGAATGCGAGTAAAGTGCCTCAAGGACTCAACTACGAGTATTCGCCGCTCAGAGCGGGACTCGAACTCTGGACTATCCAGTCCGAAAGCGAGTGTTGTACCACATGACCACATAGCCGCACAGTTCTGATAACCAAACGCAGTTAAGGGCTTGATTTAACAGTGTTACAATAGTAGATAATTTTCGTTTTGAAAGTATTTCCATTACATCATTGAGTCCATAAAAATTTGGGTTATCAGACATGTGTAACAAAGTACACATTGACTCATAGTCATAGCCATAGGTTTGTTATGCATCTATTTTTGGACTACACTCGTGATGACGTCATCATTGTTTAATCTCCAATCCTAGAAACCAAAACATTCACTTAGCAGACTGTAGCCTAGAATCTAACTACAGCGAGACCAGGGGCCATTTTTATGAACGCGGACGAGCGGACGAGCGCTTAGTCTCTGCCTTTAGTCAATGACTTGAAAAAATCGGATTTCATGTGAGCTGACCAAGCAAGTCCGTGACTAAAATCTGACATGGCGGTTTTTTTGCGAAAAAAAAATCCCAAATTTTGCAAGCTAAAAACAGCAATATTTGAAAAAAAAATTGCAAAAATTTGCGATTAATTTTCCTAAAAACCCATAATTAGTTCATGAAAGAGGAAGGTATTTGTTTGTTTTTAAGGGTTTCACGGCGCTTGCAACAAATGTAAGGTCATATCAGCGCCAGTAAAAAGGTTTGTAAAATGTTTGACGACAAAAACAGCGGAACATCTATGAAAAAAATCCTAAAATCCCGGAATTCAGCGGATGATTATCATCACTGGTCCCGACTAAATCTTTTTTTAAATATTATTTTTTGGGGGCAAAATCTCGAAAATTTGCAAAAAATTGCTAATTTTTCGGCCGCAATGCAAATCAGCGATTTTTTGCCATTTTTTGCGGCCGCATCGCGGCCGCAAGCGATGCCAAAAATACAAAACAAAACAAAAAAAAAAGCCATGACAGTAAAATCACGGCACCTTCGGACTACGTTTGGCCAAGTTTTAGTAAATTGCCGAAGCAAGACTTCATGCTGAGTCTAGTTACTAGGAAAACGTCATAGCGTCATTAAGATAGCAGGTATTTTTAGATTGAGTGCGCTTCGATTCGGAAAAGAAAATACGTCGGCCGTTTATTGAAGAACATAGTATGTGCTACTTGGTTACCATTGCATATACTGTGTTTTTAAAAACAACGGCAGAAAGAATGACAGGCAGAAAATGTCCTGTTGCTATTGACAAATATATAAGTTGCAGATCGTCGAAAGTACACATTTTTGTGAGTAAAAATTTTTGTAAAAACAACTGAATCTATAGGCTCGGAGTTGAGAGTGAACGAGAGACTCCGACATCGAAGGATTTGCATCAAAGAACAACCAAAAAAAAATTATTAGAAAGTATAGTGGAGACAAAAGTTACTCTGTTGACTGAAATTATGTGATTAATCAGAACACACTTTCTGTTTTGTGTAATTATTATTTGTGTGTGTGTTTTTTTTTGTTTTTTTTTTTTTTTGTTTTGTTTGTTTGTTCAATTTCTTTGAGTTTCAATCTCAGTGTTCGTTGTTTCAATGAAACTGCCGTCGGCCTAAATATAGAATTGACATTCGACGATGGACATCATTGCAGTATATAACAGTCGACAGTCAATATCACGTGTGTTGCTAATTTCCTCTTTGGAAATATTTAGCGTTGTACGAATGAATGCATGTGTATCTTTCTTGCCTTCGTCTAGTAGAGAGGTTACCCGTACAAAATAGCCGAATTGGTCACCGTCCGTACAACGCCCACTTCTAGGCAAGTGACTAGCTAGTACGAGACTAGAAAGCGTTCATGAAATCCGATTTTTTTTTTTTTTTTTAGACACTTGCTTCGCTTGGACTTAAGACTAGCTACTAGACGAGTAAATTACTAAATCTAGTTCTCGTTCATGAAAGCGGGCCCAGGTCGTTACCACAAACACTCTCGACATCTCACGTCGGTGCTCATTTGTCTTAGGCCCGTGTCGTGTCGTGGTGTTGGTGCGTAGCTCTTGTCATCTCGTAGCCTGACACATAGGGTTATAATTCAAATTCAAAGCGACGATCACCAAAAGAAAGTGAACAAATGAGCTGTATTCAAGAGCACAACCAAAGGGATAACAATTTGTTTCCTTGAGGCATCCTTCCGTCTCAAGAAACGATGGTTTGAGCCCTGTATGACTTTGGTCTCATCAGTCTTGCTGAGAGCAGCGAGGGGTGTGACTCAGCAGCCCGATCCTTGCATGACAGCCTCTGTCGCAGTTGTTGCACACTGCACTACTAACAATATCTCGCTTATTTCAATATTATACAAGTGAGCTATCGGGGGCAGCGTGGCTCAGCGGTACGGTCTTTGCTTCGTACCCGAAAGGTACTGAGTTCGATCACCCGCCGTTGCTCTGTGTGGCCTTGAGCAAGTCACCTCGCCCCTAGCTC
Source organism: Berghia stephanieae (assembly GCF_034508935.2). Lineage (NCBI taxonomy): Eukaryota > Metazoa > Mollusca > Gastropoda > Nudibranchia > Aeolidiidae > Berghia > Berghia stephanieae. Next base: position 32,215,276 of record NC_088371.1, read on the forward strand.
AATTTGCGGCGCTGCAGTGCGGCTAACGCCTGAATTATTCCAGTATTCCCTTGGAATAGACCCTAAAGACATATTTCCCCTATGGGAATAAAGGGAATTTTTTTAAACAAAAGAAAAAATGTAACAGTACATAATAAAGAGATGAATTGCAAGAAGGAAAAAAATCCAGGGTTGCCAATTGAGGGGGCAAAACTTTACTGAATTTTCCTGCAAACACATAAACCGACGACCCTTTCGTTCAGGGCATTGGACTCCAGTTAAAAGACATTATGTACTTACTTTTTTTCCGTTTGGAAGGTGATTGGAAAATATGCTGAGGGTTTATAACATACTGAATTCCGTAAATTTAGCGAAAATTGGCAACCTTGAAAATCACCTCCCAAAACTAACACTTTACATTTGACTGTTATTACCACGTCCAAAGATAAAGAAGGAAAGCAACTCAGGAACCAGATATAGGGGGATTTTTGCTTTGTTTTTTTTTTTTGTTTGCTTGTTTTTTAAAGGTTTTACAGCGCTTGCAATACATTTAAATCATTTCAGATCTCCAAAAATTCCAGTGGCAATGATGAACAATAAAAAGAAGGAAGACAATGGATAGTCAAAAGATTTATAGATTTATATTTGAAAGCACGCAAGAAAAAGTAAGACAAAAGGGAATGGTTCAAAAAGGGAACATGGTTCCAAGAAAAATATCCGTGTACTTAGTTTGAGATCTCCGAAATGTCTCATCCAGACGCAGGGTCCCACTGAACACACTGAAATTCAAATGTTTATAAACCATCATATATTTAAAACAAAAAACGTAAGAGGAACAGAGATATGTTTATTCTGTTTGTTTTTTAAGGGTTTTACGGCGTTTGCAACTCATTTAGGTCATATCAGCGCCAGTAAAAAGTTATAGTATTCCAATTAAAGCACCCAAGAAAAGGTAAGAAGGGAGAATTGGTTCAAATAGGAAAAAGATGTAGATGCCAAAAGCACACTATCAAAGTCCTTAGTTTGAGATCACCTAAATGTGTCATCCTGACACCAAGCACATGTCCCCACTAGGAGTATACACTCAAATGTTTACAAATCATATATGTAAACAAAACATAATACAGTGCATAACAGATATGATATACAAGACAAAAAACATCATCTGCCAAAACTGACTATACATTTGACTGTTTCCCTCCCAGCTAGGGTATCTAACCAGGGCCATGACAAAACCAAGTAATCTTATCCCAGGACAAAGAAATAAAGTATAGGTATAAATCTGACTGATTCCTTCTCAGTTAATGACTCCGGCCTGGGCTAAGGACAAAGTCAAATAATCTCATTCCAAGACAAAGACAGAAAGCAATTGTTTTTTTTTTTGTTTGTTTTGTTTTTAAGGGTTTTATGGCGCTTGCAACACATTTAGGTTATATCAGAGCCAGTAAAAATGAAGAAAATGAGATAGTAGAAAAATCTAGAAATACAATTAAAGCATCCAAGAGAAAGGAATACAAAGGGGAACTGGGAACAAATAGGGATCAGATGTAGATTCCAAGAGCATACCATCAATGTACTTAGTCTGGGATCACCTATAAGTCTCACCTAGACACAAGCACAAGGTCCAACAAAGAGAAATACACTCAAATGCTTACATTTCATTATACATTAAAAATAGCAAATATAATAATATATAACAGAGAGCTGATTTACAAGGAAAAAAATATCATCTCCCAAAACAATAACTATGCATTTGACTGTTTCCCTCTCAGTAACGCCAACAGGCCGGGGCCAGGACAAAACGAAGTAATCTCATTCCAAGACAAAGACAGAAAGCATGTTGGAAAACAGATATAAGGGGATAGAAGACACAGTATGTACCCCCCTGCCATTATGGGAGGTCAGGAACCCCGCCCAGGAAAACACAAGTGATCTCCTGTCAATCATGGGAGGTCAAAAGACGCCAGCCAGGTTGATATTGATTGGTTTGTTGTTTGGTTGGTAGGTTGGTTGCTTGGTTGGATGGTTGGTTGGTTGGTTGGTGGGTTGTTGTTTGTTTGTTTGGTTGGTTGGTTGGTTGTTATTTGGTTGGTAGGTTGGTTGACTGTCCGTTGGTTGGTTGGTTGGTTGGATGGTTGGATGGTTGGTGGGTTGGATGGTTGGTTGGTTGGTTGGTTGGATGGTTGGCTGGTTGGTTGGTTGGTTGGATGGATGGATGGTTGGATGGTTGGTTGGTTGGTTGGATGGTTGGATGGTTGGTTGGTTGGATGGTGGTTGGTTGGTTGGTTGGATGGTTGGTTGGATGGATGGTTGGTTGGATGGTTGGTTGGTTGGATGGTTGGTTGGTTGGTTGGTTGGATGGTTGGTTGGTTGGATGGTTGGTTGGTTGGTTGGTTGGTTGGTTGGTTGGATGGTTGGTTGGTTGGTTGGATGGTTGGTTGGTTGGTTGGATGGATGGTTGGTTGGTTGGTTGGATGGTTGGTTGGATGGTTGGTTGGTTGGTTGGTTGGATGGTTGGTTGGTTGGTTGGATGGTTGGATGGTTGGTTGGTTGGATGGATGGTTGGTTGGTTGGTTGGTTGGTTGGTTGGTTGGTTGGATGGTTGGTTGGTTGGTTGGTTGGTTGGTTGGTTGGTTGGTTGGTTGGTTGGATGGATGGTTGGTTGGTTGGTTGGTTGGTTGGTTGGTTGGTTGGTTGGTTGGTTGGTTGGTTGGTTGGTTGGTTGGTTGGTTGGTTGGTTGGTTGGTTGGTTGGTTGGTTGGTTGGTTGGTTGGTTGGTTGGTTGGGTGGTTGGTTGGATGGATGGTTGGTTGGTTGGTTGGATGGTTGGTTGGTTGGTTGGATGGATGGATGGTTGGTTGGTTGGTTGGATGGTTGGTTGGTTGGTTGGTTGGTTGGATGGTTGGTTGGTTGGATGGATGGATGGATGGTTGGTTGGTTGGTTGGTTGGTTGGTTGGTTGGTTGGTTGGTTGGTTGGTTGGTTGGATGGATGGATGGTTGGTTGGTTGGTTGGATGGTTGGATGGTTGGTTGGTTGGATGGATGGTTGGTTGGTTGGTTGGTTGGATGGTTGGTTGGATGGATGGTTGGTTGGATGGTTGGTTGGTTGGATGGTTGGTTGGTTGGTTGGTTGGATGGTTGGATGGTTGGTTGGTTGGTTGGTTGGTTGGTTGGTTGGTTGGTTGGTTGGTTGGTTGGTTGGATGGTTGGTTGGTTGGATGGTTGGTTGGTTGGTTGGATGGTTGGTTGGTTGGTTGGTTGGATGGATGGTTGGTTGGTTGGATGGTTGGTTGGTTGGTTGGTTGGTTGGTTGGTTGGATGGTTGGTTGGTTGGATGGTTGGTTGGTTGGTTGGATGGATGGATGGTTGGTTGTGGTTGGTGGTGTGGTTGGTGGTTGGTTGGTTGGATGGATGGTTGGTGGTTGGTTGGTTGGATTGGTTGGTTGGTTGGTGTGGTTGGTTGTGGTTGGTTGGTTGGTTGGTTGGTTGGTTGGTTGGTTGATGGTTGGTTGGTTGGTTGGTTGGGTTGTTGGTTGGTTGGTTGGATGGTGATGGTGGGTTGTTGGATGGTTGGTTGGTTGGTTGGTTGGATGGTTGGTTGGTTGGTTGGATGGTTGGTTGGTTGGTTGGTTGGTTGGTTGGATGGTTGGTTGGTTGGTTGGTTGGTTGGTTGGTTGGTTGGATGGTTGGTTGGTTGGATGGTTGGTTGGTTGGTTGGATGGATGGTTGGTTGGTTGGTTGGATGGTTGGTTGGTTGGTTGGTTGGATGGATGGATGGTTGGTTGGTTGGTTGGTTGGATGGTTGGTTGGTTGGTTGGTTGGTTGGTTGGATGGTTGGATGGTTGGTTGATTATTTGGTTGGGTGGTTGGATGGTTGGTTGATTATTTGGTTGGTAGGTTGGTTGACTGTCCCGTTGGCTGGTTGGTTGGTTGGATGGTTGGTTGTTTGGATGGTTGGTTGATTATTTGGTTGGTAGGTTCGTTGATTATTTGGTTGGATGGTTGGATGGTTGGTTGGATGGTTGATTGATTATTTGGTTGGATGGTTGCTTGGATGGTTGGTTGGATGGTTGGTTGGTTGGATGGTTGGTTGGATGGTTGGTTGGATGGTTGGTTGGTTGGTTGGATGGTTGGTTGGATGGTTGGTTGGATGGTTGGTTGGTTGGATGGTTGGTTGGATGGTTGGTTGGGTGGTTGGTTGGTTGGATGGTTGGTTGGTTGGATGGTTGGTTGGTTGGCTGGATGGTTGGTTGGATGGTTGGATGGTTGGTTGGATGGTTGGTTGGATGGTTGGTTGGATGTTTGGTTGGTTGGTTGGATGGTTGGTTGGATGGTTGGATGGTTGGTTGGATGGTTTGTTGAATGGTTGGTTGGATGGTTGGTTGGATGGTTGGATGGATGGTTGGTTGGTTGGATGGTTGGTTGGATGGTTGGATGGTTGGTTGGATGGTTGGTTGGTTGGTTGGTTGGTTGGATGGTTGGTTGGTTGGATGGTTGGTTGGATGGTTGGTTGGTTGGTTGGATGGTTGGTTGGATGGTTGGTTGATTATTTGGTTGGATGGTTGGTTGATTATTTGGTTGGATGGTTGGTTGATTATTTGGTTGGATGGTTGGTTGATTATTTGGTTGGATGGTTGGTTGATTGTTCGGTTGGTTGGTTGGATGGTTGGTTGGTTGTTCGGTTGGTCGGTTGGATGGTTGATTCGTTGTTGGTTTGGGTGGTTGGTTGTTTGGGTGGTTGGCTTGTTTTAAGGGTTTTACGGGACTTGAACGGATTTTAAAGGAATTCCACACAACCCGATGTTTCAAGAGTTAATAAAAAAAAAAGGCAACAATTTCATTTCAAAGAAGGAATAGAAAGCCGTAGAAGAACATTCTCGCTCAATGTTTTAATTCCAATGCATTGTAATTGTATTGATATATTATTATTACAGTCATTCATGTCAAGGTCAGAACACACAGGACAGAACACACGTCGGGCCTCTCAGGTCTTTGTAATTTGTAGTTATCCAAGACAATCAAGTTCCAAGTCAAATTATATTAAAATGTCACCCGTTCACTCAAATTGGCATTATGTCAAAAATGCACCCCCCCCCCCCCCCCAATAGATTATTCTCTGCATATTCTGAAAAAACAAAAACAAAACCAACACGTCATAAAAATATTGGCCAGAAAACTCATCCTTCAATTACCGATCGAAGTGACTATCATCTTGGCAAAGACTCTCAAACCTGGGATTTCATTTTTTTTTAATGAAAAAAAAGGGGGAAAAAAGCCCTTCAGAGCCATTAGTCCCATGGAGTTTATCCCGGTTTCTATAGCGTGAAATGGATATAGCAATTGCTTGCTACTCTTTCCATAGGACGCTAGTCTATCGCAAAGCACTTTCCGCCATATCTAACAGACCCAGCTACCCAATTACTGCTGGGTGGACAGGGGCGTAAATAAAATCTCGACTGCACCGGGATCGATTTCGGTCCATTTGCGTGTGAATCGAGTGCTCTATCAACTGAGCTATCGGGACCCCAGAGGGTTATTTTAATCGATGGATAATTATGGAGGAGTTTTCTGGACAAGACTTGACATTCATACGAGTTATTTGATCAGAGCGGGCCAGTTTGTAGTAGATTAGATTAGACACCATTTTGGATTTTTATCTCTCTAAAATTAAAATATTTACATTTCCAGCATCTTCATCGCCCTGACACAAAGTGTACATATTTGCAGGTCTGATAGATAATCCAAATCGTTATATTATGGGCCTACTGTTATGATGGAAATCTCTCTCTCTCTGTCTCACCCTCAACACACACACACACACACACACACACACACACACACACATCGTAACGTGGGCAACCTTATACACTGTACATCTGTACACACGCACCCACCGTCTTACTGAAGCCTTCGGGAATTCATAAAACAATCCAAATTCAATAGAGTTATAGAGCATGGTTAGAAATGTATAATACAACAAAGATTAAGATGGAGAAAAATCCTGTCAGTTCATATAAGCATTTTAAGAGAGGGAAGGAGAGATAGAGAAAGAGAGAGAGAGTGAGAGAGAGAGAGGGGGGGGGAGATAGACAGGAAAGAGAGTGTGTGAGGGAGTGATAGAATATGAGAGAGAGAGAGAGAGAGAGAGAGAGAGAGAGAGAGACAGACAGAGAGAGAGATAAAGAAAGAGAGAGAGAGAGAGAGAGGAGAGAGAGGAGAGGAGAGAAGAAGAGGAGAGAGAGAGAGAGAGAGAGAGAGAGAGGAGAGAGAGAGGAATTGATGAGAAGGTCCAATATTTA
>NC_088371.1:32221653-32229153 GCF_034508935.2 Berghia stephanieae
ACTACTACTATACTCTATTCTACTACTACTACTACTACTACTACTACTACTACTACTACTACTACTACTACTATTACTACTACTGTACTACTACTACTACTACTACTACTGCTACTACTACTAACTACTACTACTACTACTACTACTACTACTACCACTACTACTACTACGACTACTACTACTACGTTCATACTACTAAAAAGTACAACTCTACCTACCTACCTATCTATCTATCTATCTATCTATCTATCTATCTATCTATCTATCTATCTATCTATCTATGTATCTATCTATCTAGCTAGCTAGCTCGCTAGCTATCTATCTACTGATTATCCACCGATTCATAGTCATCTACCTTCCTAGCTCTCTCTCATTGTGTCCAATCATCCACTTTTTCATCCATTAATATACATATAGACCCAGCTATCACTCGGTTTGTTTACTCGCCCTCCTCACTCCCCTCCCCTTTCTCTCTCCTTCTCTCTCTCTTCTCTCTTCTCTCTCTCTCTCTCTCTCTTCTCTTTTCTCTCTTCTCTTTCTCTCTCTCTCTTCTTTCTTTCTTTCTTTCTTTGTCCCCCCCTCCCTCTTTCTCCCTCCCCCCCCTCTCTCTCTCTCTGATTCCCCTCTCTACCGGTCCGCCTCAAACCAACCCCCCCCCCCCCTCCCCGCCCCCAGGCGGAGTTGTCGTACCAATAAGGTCGCAGGTTCAAACCCCACCACGCCGCGAAAAAATTTTATTATCTCTAATTGTCTTCTGGCACTTTTCTATTCACTTCATATCTTGTTGTTACCAACATAAGTGCCTGCTCCACTCACTTTTCTGAATTAAAAATTCACCCATACACCGGGAGCATACTCAATGTCTCAATCGTTTCTATGTTATATGTTTGTGTTGGTAACAACAAGATATGAAGTGAGTAGAAAAGTGCCAGAAGACAATAGAGAATAAAATTTTTTTCGCGGCGGTGGTGGGGTTTGAACCTGCGACCTTATTGGTACGACAACTCCGCCTGGCAGGTGAGAGCGTGGCCTACCGTGTGAGCTATCCACGAACACAAAAAATTTCGTTTCAAACCCAAAGTCATTTCTAGATCCCTCTCTCACCCACTTTGGATCGCGATTCGTTCACCACCATCGCGAAATAATTTTGACCGCAGTTAAGCTTAATAGCCAATATTTCATCACAAACATATAACATAGAAACGATTGAGACATTGAGTATGCTCGGTGTATGGGGTGAATTTTTAATTCAGAAAAGTGAGTGGAGCAGGCACTTTGTTGTAACAACAAGATATGAAGTGAGTAGAAAGTGCCAGAAGACAATAGAGAATAAAATTTTTTTCGCGGCGGGGGTGGGTTTGAACCTGCGACCTTATTGGTACGACACTCCGCCTGGCAGTGAGGACGTGCTCTACCGTGTGAGTATCCACGAACACAAAAAATATTCGTTTCAAACCCAAAGTCATTTCTGATTCTCCACTCTTAGACGCCGATCGTTCACCATCCGAAATAATTTTGCAGCAGTTAAGCTATGCCAATATTCTCACAAAACTACTAGAACGATGAGCATTGAGTATTCCGTGTATGGTGAATTTTAATTCAAAGTGAGGAGCAGGCACTTTGTTGACAACAAGATATGAGTGGTGAAAAGTGCCAGAAGCATAGAGAATAAATTTTCGCGGCGGTGTGGGTTTGAACCGCGACCTTGTACGACAATCCGCTCGGTAGAGCGTGCTTACGTGTGGCTATCACAACACAAAAATATTCTTTCAAACCCAAAGTCATTTTGCTCATCCCTCTCTCACCCACTTCTTGAGATCGCCGATTCGTTCACCACCATCGCGAAATATTTTGACCAGCAGTTAAGTTAATAGCCAATATTTATCACAAACATATAACATAGAAACGTTGAGACATTGAGTATGCTCCGGTGTATGGGGTGAATTTTTAATTCAGAAAAGTGAGTGGAGCAGGCACTTATGTTGGTAACAACAAGATATGAAGTGAGTAGAAAAGTGCCAGAAGACAATAGAGATAAAAATTTTTTTCGCGGCGGTGGTGGGTTTGAACCTGCGACCTTATTGGTACGACAACTCCGCCTGGCAGGTGAGAGCGTGGCTCTACCGTGTGAGCTATCCACGAACAAAAATATTCGTTTCAAACCCAAAGTCATTTCTAGATCCCTCTCTCACCCACTTCTTGAGATCGCCGATTCGTTCACCACCATCGCGAAATAATTTTGACCAGCAGTTAAGCTTAATAGCCAATATTCTCATCACAAACATATAACATAGAAACGATTGAGACATTGATATGCTCCGGTGTATGGGGTGAATTTTTAATTCAGAAAAGTGAGTAGACCAGGCACTTATGTTGGTAACAACAAGATATGAAGTGAGTAGAAAAGTGCCAGAAGACAATAGAGAATAAAAATTTTTTTCGCGGCGGTGGTGGGGTTTGAACCTGCGACCTTATTGGTACGACAACTCCGCCTGGCAGGTGAGAGCGTGGCTCTACCGTGTGAGCTATCCACGAACACAAAAATATTCGTTTCAAACCCAAAGTCATTTCTAGATCCTCTCTCTCACCCACTTCTTGAGATCGCCGATTCGTTCACCACCATCGCGAAAATTTTGACCAGCAGTTAAGCTTAATAGCCAATATTCTCATCAATCGTTTCTATGTTATATGTTTGTGATGAGAATATTGGCTATTAAGCTTAACTGCTGGTCAAAATTATTTCGCGATGGTGGTGAACGAATCGGCGATCTCAAGAAGTGGGTGAGAGAGGGATCTAGAAATGACTTTGGGTTTGAAACGAATATTTTTGTGTTCGTGGATAGCTCACACGGTAGAGCCACGCTCTCACCTGCCAGGCGGAGTTGTCGTACCAATAAGGTCGCAGGTTCAAACCCCACCACCGCCGCGAAAAAAAAAAAAAAAAAAAAAAAAAAAAAAAAAAAAATTTATTCTCTATTGTCTTCTGGCACTTTTCTACTCACTTCATATCTTGTTGTTACCAACATAAGTGCCTGCTCCACTCACTTTTCTGAATGTTTGTGTTGAGAATATTGGCTATTAAGCTTAACTGCTGGTCAAAATTATTCGCGATGGTGGTGTTACGAACGAATCGGCGGTCTCAAGAAGTGGGTGAGAGAGGGATCTAGTAATGACTTTGAGTTTGAAACGAATATTTTTGTGTTCGTGGATAGCTCACACGGTAGAGCCACACTCTCACCTGCCAGGCGGAGTTGTCGTACCAATAAGGTCGCAGGTTCAAACCCCACCACCGCCGCGAAAAAATTTTATTCTCTATTGTCTTCTGGCACTTTTCTATTCACTTCATATCTTGTTGTTACCAACATAAGTGCCTGCTCCACTCACTTTTCTGAGAGACTGTTGGAAATTCGAACCGGTTTGACCTTTGAGACTGTGGGATCGTTCATTCTTGAACCGTTAAAGACCGCTACACGATGAAAACCGTGGTCTACAGGAGTAAAACACACGGAGTAGTCACACTCATTTCAAATTGTAACCTAATTAGAGAAGAGGGTGATGCCTTCTTTATTTGCTCACCGTACTTCATTGTTACTTCGATAATTTAATAAAATTTGAAATTTATCCCCATTAACGGAGATAATGGCATCGCCCAAGGCGTTGATCGAGTTGTTCGTGGCGTTGATACACACAGCGCAACTCCTACCCCCCCCCCCCACACACACACACACACACACATTAGAGGGCAGCGAGCATTGAAGAGTAAGAGAGAGACGTGAAGTTATAATAAGAGGGGGTGGATGAGGTAATAAGAGGGGTCGATGGTGACTTTTCGCCAGATCTAACAAACTCAGCTACCCATTCATTGCTGAGTAGACAGGGATTCAGAAAAAAATCGACTGCACCCGGATCGATCTCTGGCCCTTTGCGTATAAAGAGAGTGCTCTATCAACTGAGCTATCGGGGTCCCCAAATATTCTATTGGACTTTTTTAAAATTCAGACGTTATAACTGGGTTTTTTGATTAGTAAAAACACCAACGAAATTTTAATATTATTGTATTATTTTAAATGACAACACTGCGATATAAAGGAGTGGTGACAAGAGATGGACAAAAGAAAACAAAAAATCGGATTTGCTACTTGCTAGGTTCGACACACACACACACACACACACACACACACACACACACACACATCTTTAGTAGTCACATACATTTCAAACAATAACCCATTAGAGAAGAGGGGTCATGCCTTCACCATAGATCATTGTCATTGCGATCATTATGGTGTAGTAAATTTTGAAATTTACCCCGTATAATGGAATCGTCCAAGGCGTGCGCCTCCTGTTTCCCCCATCTCACACACGAAAGGGCGGTTTGCGGAGTGGAGGTTGGTGGTCGTCTGCCTGTATGGTCGTCTGTGTCGTTTAGTGTATGGCAAAGGGGGGTGGGTGCGATTAATTAAGTGGGATGGGTGGTGATTGGTGGAAGATAGGCAACCGAAGCAACGAATCGCTGGGGCAGGGTTGCCAGTTTGGCATTTTAAATGCCAGATTCCAAAAATCTGGCATTTTTGAAAACCGTTTGGCATTAGAAAAATCATTTGGCATTTGGCATTTTCATTTGGCATTTTCTTTTCTTGTATATTATACTTCAAATGACACCTTTTCTTAATTATTTCTAAACGCGTAAAAACAAACATCTTCACATTTCTTTTTCATTCTTAAAATCCAACCGTGGTGTAGTGGTTTAGCACTCCACTTAGTAGTCAGTAGGTAAATAATTACCCCAACAGGAAATTTAGTATAATTCAAAAAAAAAAAAAAAACAAAAAAAAAAAGAAAAGAAAAAGAAAAGAAAACACGCAAGCCACCAGGATATGATAGTAAATTGTCTATCAAAAGTGAGTAGTTTTCTTAGTGGGGGTGGGAGTCAACAGACTTTGGCATCTTTTTGAGTGTTTTGGCATTTTTTGAGTCTTCCCCTGGCATTTTGTTGAAAAATAATCTGGCAACCCTGCGCTGGGAAGTTGTAGGCTATGGCGCGAGACCGTAGGACCGTGGTCCTTGCAAGGACCGCCCCGCACTAGTTGAAAGGTGATAAGAAGTGAGGACCGCCGCCGATCTTCCCCTATGGGACCGGTCTTCGGTTCACAGCTAAAAGACCGTCGGACCGCGGTCTAGACCGGTCTTCAGCGCGGCACTAACTACTACTACTACTACTACTACTACCAATATGTCTTTTATCTTCCATTATAGTCTGGAAAGTTCTGTTCCCTGACGCTGACCTTTGCTTATCAATTAGATCACCCCCCTGGGGCACCCTATCCTCTACCACCGCCACGCTAACATTTCATTCATACTGCAACCACCATTGAGTACAGACGATACAAGTTATTTTTCATTATATTTTATTTGTTTTCCACGTTTATTTGTGTATTGTTGTGCTGACGAAGGGTTTGTACCCGAAACGTCCATTGTCTGTTTTGTTCCCATACGAAGCCTTTCCATTTTCACTCTTTCGTCAGTTGGAATCTGTGATGCCGCTGATGGTAATTAATTGTTGCAATATTTCATGGTATTGCTCAGTTGATAACACAAATATGAAAATTGTTCCCTCACCACAAGCAAAGCAAAGGTTTCTTTCATCATATGCCATGGTTGATAATAATGTATCCTCTTAAGGCTGCTCATAAGAGAGGTGTCAATTTAGTGGTTTTTGAGCTATCAATGAAATTAATTTGTTGTAATTTGCATATCAATATTTTAATTCCCAGCGGCAGAAAATGATTGAAGCAAGCATCATTATAAAGTAAAAATGATGATCTTGACACATGCCAAGTTTTGTTGTCCGGGCAGTAAAACCTTAAAAGATATGAATTTTTTAGTGTAAATGTCTTAGTTGGCATGACTTGGTGAGATCCTTATTTTCTCCCATAGTATTCCATGCCATGAATTATGTCCAAATATCAGTTTAGGAATAAAATATAAACCATTAGACGAAAATAATACTAATATTATTTTTTAAGCATTTAACTGATTTAAATATTATGAGTTTTGGGCACATTTGAAAACCAACTTTTTAATAGCTTGATAACTTTTTTTCTATACTTAAATCCCTTACGATTCAAGTCAAAATTATATATTTTTTTATGACTGTTAGGCATTATAGTTTGAAGATGTATACGGCACTGCTTTTGTGTGGTTGTCTCAGGAAATGCCGACTTTATAGTGTCATATAGGTGTCAATGTTTAAGGTCATTGAAATCCATCTCAATTACTCTTATTTTTGCATGTTGAATAAGTAATATAATGTAAGTTCAAGGTCTCCTTTTGTGTACAAGTGAATGTGTTAACTTTTTATAGACTGAAGCGTCCAGATATATATGGCAGTGATTTCCCAAAAATTAAATGATCTTGCTGTGGTATGCCTGTGGTGTTGTAATGATTTGACTCTGATTGTTATTCAATTGTTTTATCTCTAAATTTGACTGACTGGAGTTCAATGGTATATCAGATGACTTTATAAGACAATGACTGAATGTGTATTCTTGGAAGAAAGGAGATGATTCTATATAACCTATATGGATAGTGTGTTCGTTTTGAATGTAGTTGGTCAATAAGGAGAAAAAGGTTACTACTTGGAATAAACTATATGCCCTCATAATTTTGAATCCTCTTTTGTCCACATACTATGTCCGTCTGTTTGAGCAAATCATTTAATTTAACAGTACCAGTTCTTAGTGTTAGTTGTAATTGATGATTGATACTGCAATATTTGTAGCATGTCTAGTAACCTTGTTGGGTGATTGCTTTTTTTCTTGTAAAGAGGTCATACTTTATAGGCAGATTGATAGTAAATTGAGATATTGAAATCATACACAATATTAGTTTTTAGTCTTTACTGGTCAACAAAATATTATCTTTATGAGTTATTTTACCACATAAAGACATAAATCATATCAGTTTACTGTTATGATCAACACAACTGTTTGAGAGGAACGGAATTGGTAAAAAACAATACACAGAACTTACAAAACCATGAATAAATCAAGAAAATCAACTGCCAATATGATAATATTGCACAGGAACATAGATGCATATATGTACTTTATCCACCATAATTTACAAGCACTTAAAATTAGATCAACAATTTGTGATATTCAAAGAAAACTATTAACCACAAGAATGTCAAATCTTCACTGATGTTTAGAAAGACAACTGATTTTTCAAATCAAAATAATAAAGTGAAAGAGTCTGTTATTGTTTTCCCGCTATACAGACATATTATAAGACCATAAATATCCATAATTGCCCCCATTGGACACGGCACTGCCTAATACCAGTTGAACTCCAATGACCTCATGCGGGTAGCGAGCAGGGAGGGTTATTGGTCCCTTGGGAATTCCAACTGAAATAGCGCTGATTCCACGCAGTGTGTTAAACATGTGTAGTTTGTTTTGTAAACCAATCACTGTCACTGTTTACATTATGACGACTGTC
>NC_088371.1:32234153-32251612 GCF_034508935.2 Berghia stephanieae
ACTGAATATGAAACTGGAGGAGAGAGCGTGGTTTACCCCAGTGGCTTCTCTAACAATTCTTCCTTGGGACGCCAGTTCATGGAAATGGGTAGCTATCTCATTCAGTCTCACACTTTTAAGGAAGTTTTGAAAACATTTTGGGGACTTAAAAGAACAACTGACGTCACTATCAGCCTGTACAGACATCACATAATCTTCATCTTTTATTAAGGAAACATTTTGGCGGATACACTTTTCAAAAAGATCCACCCAAAATGACTTTGGCCAATTAACTTTTGTGTTATTTTGAAGGCGTTTGCCGTTGTGACAAAAACCGGCAAAAGTGTTTTCTTCGTTTTCGTCTAATGAGGCGCGTAGAATTTTTCTTTTCGTTAGATGAAGGTTCAGGCTGTTTGTGGCTGTTATCTTCACACTGTCATCGTCACAATTGAGGATGGACAGGGCAAAGGATAGGTGTTTTGCATAATAAATTATTTTAGGGTTTGGTAACCCGAGACCACCTTTTGATCTTGGACAAAACATGAATGACCTTGTACTCGAATTATTTAAATGTAACCAATTTCTAACTTTGTTCACAATTATATTTTCAATTTCATTAAGGTCCTTTTCGGTAAACATGAGATTACAAAAATAAAACATTAGAATTGAAAAGCACATTGAACTCAAAAGACACAGTTTGGCTGAAGACGGCAGAGGGGAAACATCTAAAAGGTTCATATTGTTTCTAAATTTTTCGATTATCGTTTTTCGTTGATGTTCATCACTTTTGTTTGTCAGGTTGATGTTGTGTCCTAAATACGTGTAAAATTCTTCTTTTTCTAATGTTGGTATTTCATGTTGTTGTATTGTTACTGTTGGTAATTTGAATTTTTTGTTCCAGTTGTTACCTGAACGTTGGCCAGATGTTATGGCGCATTTTGGGGTTTTTATATTCATTCCCGTTGTATTCATAAATTGAGTTGTTTTATTGCACAATTGATTCATTACTTCTTCACTTTTTGCTAGTAACGTGACGTCGTCAACGTAACCTTGGATGGGTAGTGGCATCTGCGGAGAGGTATGGTTTTGTTCGATCCATCTTAGCCATTTATCTATTCCTTGTTCAAAGACAATTACAGACCATGGACATCCTTGGATTATACCTTTGTCTCTGTAGATTGTATTTGTGAGGTGATTTCGGACTTTTACTTGAAATGATGCTTTGTTATAAATATCCTTAGTAATGTTGATGAATACTGAAGGATATGAATATTCATTAAGTTGACGTAGCATGAATTCGTGATCTATACTTCCAAATGCATCTTTTATGTCTACCAAGCATAAATATAATTTTCCCGATGAGTGTAAAAAATCTGATACTGCACATTTTAACGAAAACACATGTTCTTGTAGCCCGTTTCTAGGTAATGAACCTTTCTGTGAAAGTGACAGTCTCTCCGTGTCGACAATCCATTGCATGTGTCGATTTTGTATGAGTTTCATGAATATTTTATAGGACGTTAGTAATAAGGCGATAGGTTGCCAGTCGTCGACGTTGTCCTTGTTTCCATTCTTTTTTGGTACTAGTGTTATGATACTGTGTTTCCAGTCTGGGGGACTTTTTGATATTTTAAACAGGTGTTAAAGATGGCCGTAAAAATTTGTGCCAGTTTGTTTATATTTTGTTTTATATATTTATAGGTGACACCGTCTGCCCCGGGTGACTTTTCATATGGTAATTTTTTAACACAGCTTGTGAGTTCGTCGATTGTAAACTCACTTGTTGATGGTGTCCATGCGGGAGGGGGGATAGTGACATCATCGGACCAGGGTGTGTCACTAATGTTTATATTGTTTCGTTGACATTTTTCTTTATAGGCAGTCTCTACTGTGTTGATATCTATCTCACAACTTGAGTGTGTTTGTTTACATCCGTTTCTAATAATATCAATAGCTTTTCGTTGGTGGTTTACGAATATTGCTGTGAGTTCTTGTCTTGTCACCTCTTTTTCCTCCTGTGCTCTTGGTGTGTTGTTTTGAATAAGGGAGGGCATAATGGAGGACTTTATATCTATTATTTTTATTTCGATGTATTTTAATAGAGCTTCATAATTGTTGATCGGGTCTTTTATAATTTTTTTAATCGGTCCATCTGGGAATTTTGTTAAGATTCGTTTGCAGTAGCGGTGAAATTCAATGCTAAACGGCTGTCCATTATCGGGTCTTTGGATTTGGAATGTGTTGTTTTTGATGAAAACACTGTGTAGTGTTGAAAATAATTTTATCCAATTTGATGGGTTGGAGTGACAAAAAGTTGGTTTAATTTTAATGGGTTGTGTAGATATAGTATGTCTGAACAAACCTTCTTGTTGTATAAACTTATTCCAAGAAGAATTACTGGTCGGTTCATGCTGATACTGGAGCCAATTAGCAATGTCAAACAAATCACAATCACTATTTCGCCATTCACAACACGTTTTACAACACTGTAACCATTCTGTCCGACGTCTAGTCGAATTTTACCACTTTTGATACACTCTTTGGCAAGAAATCTGATCCTTGTCACAAGTCCTATACTCCTTCTAGACATTGTCTGTGTTTACGAGGACAGCTACCACGGATGATGGATACAAGAGACGGTAGATCTAGAGACTGCGAGAGACCCGACTGACCTGTCCGCCATCTTGAACAATACATACATACATAATACATACATACATACAACTACATACATACATTACATACATACATACATACATACATACATACATACATACATACATCTACAATACATACATACATACATACATACATACATACATACATACATACAACATACATACATACATACATACATACATACATACATACATACATACATACATACATACATACATACATACATACATACATACATACATACATACATACATACATACATACATACATACATACATACATACATACATACATACATACATACATACATACATACATACATACATACATACATACATACATACATACATACATACATACATACATACATACATACATACATACATACATACATACATACATACATACATACATACATACATACATACATACATACATACATACATACATACATATACATACATACATACATACATACATACATACATACTTACATTACTATACATACTTAAACTTACTACATACATACATACATACATACATACATACATACATACATACATACATACATACATACATACATACATACATACATACATACATACATACATACATACATACATACATACATACATACATACATACATACATACATACATACATACATACATACATACATACATACATACATACATACATACATACAACATACATACATACATCATACATACATACATACATACATACTACATACATACATACATACATACATACATACATACATACATACATACATACATACATACATACATACATACATACATACATACATACATACATACATACATACATACATACATACATACATACATACATACATACATACATACATACATACATACATACATACATACAACATACATACATACATACATACATACATACATACATACATACATACATACATACATACATACATACATACATCATACATACATACATACATACATACATACATACATACATACATACATACATACATACATACATACATACATACATACATACATACATACATACATACATACATACATACATACATACATACATACATACATACATACATACATACATACATACATACATACATACATACATACATACATACATACATACATACATACATACATACATACATACATACATACATACATACATACATACATACATACATACATACATACATACATACATACATACATACATACATACATACATACATACATACATACATACATACATACATACATACATACATACATACATACATACATACATACATACATACATACATACATACATACATACATACATACATACATACATACATACATACATACATACATACATACATACATACATACACACAAATACATCCATCCATACATACATACATATATACATACATACCTTGGAATAATAATACATGGAAGGTAAGCGGCTTCGTTCGCGCAGTCGCAAAGTTGATGCCAGTGGGCGGAGCTTAGCCGCCATATTAAAAAGCCCAGGAAACGATTGTTTATCATAGAGACTATAGACTTGAGTGATGGAAATCATATTGTGTTGCCGATTAAAACATTCACTTACTAAGGGAATTTAGTCATTATGATGTTGTAAAATACCTTGCAAAGGCAATATTAATTAAATTATTTTCAGTGGCGGTTCTAGCCTATTTACAGTGGTGGGGCAAAGATGATTCGGTCATAATATATATATATATATATATATATATATATATATATATATATATATATATATATATATATATATATATATATTAATTTTATTTTTTTTTTTTTATTGTTTTTTTTTTAATTAATTTATTTATTTATTTATTTTTTAATTAATTTTTTAAAATTATTATTTTTTTCACCTTTAAAAAATAATATTTCAACCACAAATAATCACATTTACAATGAAATGACAATACCAGTAGATTTTAATTATTCCAAACGTAATCAAAAATGAATCACGAAAGAGAATACAACTAAAAAATAAAGCGACGAGACATAATGCGACAACACCTTGACAATACAAGTCCATTTCGTTCACTCGAAAAATTAAAGATTTGCTTTAATCCCTCAACGGCGAGATAAATATTTCTGTTACATTACTGGTTTTCAGTAGTATGTAGTAACCTTAAAGTTTTAATCGAGAAGCAACAACAGCGATATGACTCGAGTTTCATTCAGAGCTCAAATTGCATTTCACTGCTGTCTTGATGATTAGAATGATTGTGCCGGTGGTGGTAGTGGTTGGAATAGTGGTAGCGGTGGTGGTGGTGGTGGTGGAGGAGGATGTAATTATGGTAGTGGTTTTGGTGATGCTGTTGGTTAGAATGATAGTTGTGGAGACGATGACGGAAATTTTATGATGATGTTGATATTGTTTTTATTGCTATTGTAGTACTTGTTGAAATATATATAATATATACAACACTGGGAAGATTCCAGAAGATCTCTGTAACTCTATTTTCATAGCAATACCAAAGAAAGCAGGTGCAGTCAGATGCGAAAATTTTAGAACTATAAGTTTAATAAGCCACATCAACAAAATGCTGTTGCGTATAATTATCAACAGGCTAAGGAATAAGATTAACCCCGAAATCGCAGAAGAACAATATGGATTCCAACCTGACAGAGGGACAAGGAACGCAATATACCTCCTCCGTGTTTTAAGTGAAAGAGCTATACAGGTTCAGACCCCACTATACCTCTGTTTTGTCGACTACAAAAAAGCTTTTGATAGAGTACGCCACGAAGAAATACTAAAACAACTGCACTCCATTGGCGCTGATGAGAAAGACCTCAGACTCATGCAAACATTATACTACACCCAGCAGGCATCTATCAAAATCGGAAACTCTACAGGAAATTCCATTTCTATTAAGAAAGGAGTCCGTCAAGGGTGTGTTGCCTCACCAGATCTGTTTAATCTATACCAAGAAACAATCATGAGGGGCATAACTAATATGGAGGGAATAAAAGTAGGAGGTCACAACATAAATAATATAAGATACGCAGACGATACGGTACTCATTGCAACATCAGAAATCCAACTTCAAAAGATTGTTGACAAAGTGGTAGTGGATAGTGAAGCCAAGGGAATGGAAGTGAATATCACCAAAACAGAATGCATGGTAATACAGAAAAAACCCCAAAACAACAACACCTGCAATATAACGATTCACGGCGAGCAACTTACCAACGTAGAAAGTTTTAAATACCTAGGTTCAATAGTGACAACAGATGGAAGATGTAACCGAGACATACGAGCAAGAATAACTCAAGCCAAACAGGCCTTCATGGACCTGGGAAACATTTTGAAAAACAAACAGATGTCGTTCGGGATTAGATTCCGAGTCTTGAAGTGCTACGTGTGGCCAATCTTGTTATATGGATGCGAAAGCTGGACTACAAATGCAGAAACACAAAAGAACATTGAAGCTTTTGAAATGTGGTGCTTGAGAAGGATGCAGAGAATATCGTATACTGCACACAAAACGAACGAAGAAGTGCTAAAACAAACATACCAACAAAGGAAACTAATGCCCTTAATAGCGGATCGACAACTATCCTTTTTCGGACACATAGTAAGGAAAGATAAAAATGAATACCTGGCAAGTTGTGGAAAAATACCTGGTAAACGCGCCCGGGGAGACAAAGAAAAACACTCATAGACCAACTGAAGGGCTTCACCAACCTAACAACCCAAGAGCTGTTTGAAAAAGCAAGAGACAGGGAGGAATGGAGAGAGATAATTCATGCAGCATCCGAAGCCTGGACCAGGCATGGAACCTAGAAGAAGAAGAAGAAGTACTTGTTGTTAATATTGTTGTTGTTGTTGTTGTTGTTGTTGTTAATGATGAAGATGATGATGATGATGATGATGATGATGATAATGATGATTATGATGACAACGATGATGTCGTCGACAATGATGGTTACCATACGATATTACAAAGTTTATTCAATCTTAGGCTTTCGACAATAAATCATACAATTTGATGACCACATACATGAAAGTGGAAAAAAATGGTACATGGAACCAAACAATAAACTGATACCATTAATAACCACAAAAAATACAACAATAGTAATACCACCAATACGTACAATAATAATAATAATAATAATAATAATAATAATAATAATAATAATAATAATAATAATAATAATAATAATAATAATAATAATAATAATAATAATAATAATAATGATAATAATAATAATAACAATTATAATATTACCATCATCATTACTACCACCACCATCATTACTACTACCACCACCGCTACCACTATCACTACCACCATCACCATCATTATTACGTTTCCAATCATTTTTTCTCGTTTTAAAAAAATTGATATCTATCAAAACAGACGAAATTCCGGTCATTTTTTTAAAGGGTAGTTAAAATATCTACGATTTTATTAGCCCTGAAAACTACGATTTTTATTTTCCTATTTCAAGTAGGCAGGTCTGCTATGACAAGTATCAGTATCAGTTCCATAGTCAAAATAAGACAAACAAAAACAAAGTTTATTTAATCATAGGCTTTCGCCAATACTTCATACAATACAATTAAGACAAAATAATGTTACCAATTTCTCCTCATGCATTCGTTAGACTATTACAATAACGACCGTGTTATCTTTACTCCTTACCCAACCAACCCCGAGCTTCCCGCCTCTTCATCGCGAACTATCTTCTTATGTATCTATTAGCTTCAGGACGGGCAAGTACGGAATCTGCCCACCCTTCCGTATTTCCTCTATAACTTAGAATTCAACTCTCTCCTTTCTCAGAAGAGTATTTCTCGTATACTAATTCAATTGTTGAGAAAACCAAAATGGTGGTTGTATTTTATATATTTATTTAGTCGTGACTTTTGAATAAAAGTGTTTTGTTTTATTAGACGGAATACAATAGAATATACATTGTTTTGCAAAATTATTTTGTCTGGCAATAAAAATACAGCGGTAATTACTTTAAGAATTAAAAAAAAAAAGAACTAACAAATTAATTTGTTAAAAAACAAAACAAAAAAACCCCCAAAACAACAACAACAACAACAAAAAACAAATAAGAAAACAATTTAAATAAATGAGTTTTGAGAAGCACTAAAGAAAACGAGAAAAAAAGAAAAGTTTAAATGGATAAACAAATATAAAAAACAACACAAATTAATACTAAATTGATATAAAATTAGTAAATTAATAAATTTAATTCAATACTGGAACATTCCCAAAGTCATTACATCAATGGTACCAGCACAAGTAAGGCAATAAATAAGAAAAAGTTCGTTTGCCAAAATCTCTATTTAGTTTTCACTGGTTAATAAGGTGGGCTCATTTGAATTAGCCCGACCTAGTACTGGAGAGGCCAGACAGCAAAAATCGGAGTTAGTTCACCGTCAGGCGACGTGACGATGAGATGACGATGTGGGCGGAGTGGAGTGCTTGGGGGGGGGGGGTGATAAAAAAAAAAACAGGAGCGTATCCTGGTTTATGCATTACGGGATGCATGGTGATTCTCAATCTATTAAAAATACACACAAATTGATTTCAGTACGAAGTATAAAGTTTAAGTAGTAACTTTTGAAATTATCTAATTAATTTGATTATTTCAGACCTGGTATTACAGCATATAACTTGAAAAAACAGGCTGGTATTTGCCCACCCTGCCCATTATTACCAGCCGTCCCTGATTATTTTCTACGTTCAATTCTGAAGCCAAAGCACTATCACTACGCACGGTTCGATTTGCTTTGCTTGTTGGTTATGACATGAATATAAGGAAAAAGGGAGGAGTATGAGTATAAGTAAATATTTGTAAAATATCAAGCAACCGCACAGAAAGTAATGGAAGTGCAAGCTCGAATTAAAGATATCGAAAAATAAGAATTGGATCCGGTCGGAATCGAACCTGCGTGCCACGAGACGGCATATCTCGCTTGGCCAAGAAGAGAGAACAGCAAGTTGACCATTCGGTCATCCGCTACCAATCTTTACTTGTTACTGGTCACAGTGGCTCAGTTGGTTAGAACGTTGGCTTCGTAACGAGGAGGTCTGGGGTTCGGTTCCCGGCCGCGTCATACTCGTCAAAATCAGAAAACCCCACATGAACCCAACCACAACCGAGCTATTTCGGTCAAGGACAAGGGCAGAAAGCAGACGTTACAAAAGATAAGGGGATAAAAGTAGAAGAAAGCATACATCTCATGCAAAAATACAGAAGGCCCTCCCAACCACCCACCACTTTTAGCTGACTCTTACAGCACAAAGTTTCGGGGTAGGAATCACATTAAAAATCAGGCCACCACTACACGACCACAATTCTTAATCCTTTCACAGCTAGATTAGATTTCACGTCAAACATGAGTCGATCCTGTACTGTTTTCATCACAGATTAGTCTAAAGCGCGCTCGAGTCGCATCGCATGGACTATCTCTAGGTGACACTGCATAAGGCAGTCATGTATAGACAAAAGTAAGATTGGTTTTGGTTCGGTTCAACTCAAAGCTAGCCATGAAAGGGTTAATGGTGACAACTTAAAATGTGGACGTACCATTGCAGCTATAGCAGTAGTAGAGTAAACTACCCAATCGCTGCTGGGTAGACAGGGGGAACCGGATAAAAATTCTGGCTGCAAAGGGACTCGAACCCGAGACCTTTGGCGTGACAGTCCAATGCTCTACCAACCGAACTAACGGGACCCCCGCTAATAGAGCTATGAATTACCATAACAGTCACAGGGAGAGATATCTGAATTCGACTCAACTTGCTATCAAATAGTTTTATTTCATCGTTAAATATGATTTAACTGATAAAACGTATTTGCAAACATAGTTATGAAACAAATTTAAGGTTGATACTTACATCCACTGATCATCGCGATTCTGATTTCCACCGATGAGTGAATCACCGTAAATACGGCCGGAGGAATGTTTTGGTCTACCCAATATGGCGGAAGCGGCCAACGGTTGGCTTCAGTATTATGACGTCATCCCCCTTCCATCTATTTTTATTCCAAGATACATACATACATACATACATACATACATACATACATACATACATACATACATACATACATACATACATACATACAAACATAATACATACATACGTACATACATACATACATACATACATACATACATACATACATACATACATACATACATACATACATACATACATACATACATACATACATACATACATACATACATACACACACACAGACAGACAGACAGAACGATACGATATATTTGCTGGGACAGCAGATAACCATATTGTAAATATTATGTCTTTTTACTTGTATTGTGTTTAAAAGAAGAAAAAAAAGACAGGAAGAAGAAGATGGCAAATGATAGTGATGATGATGATGATGATGATGATGATGATGATGATGATGATAATGATAATGATGATGATGATGATGATGATGATGATGATGATGATGATGATGATGATGATGATGATGATGATCATGATAACGACGGCGACAATGTCGATGATGATGATTCACGCCACTGCTGCTCGTTATTTTCATTGGTTGTCTCGTTTTTCCATAGAAGATTTGTTAATTAATTTTATGGCGGTTGGAATGAAGGTTGCCTTATGTCGATTTGTCCTATATTTTGCTTCTGGATACCGTCTTCCGGAGCGTAGAAGTTGGAATTTTTCTTCTCAACTGCATTAATATAAGTTGTGTCAAGGCTTCTAAGGTCGGTGTTAATTATTTTTAAGCCTCTCTGGGGATTCTATGTAGTTTGGATTTTTCTTTTGTTCCACAGCTTCCATGCCACGTTCTGGTGCCAAACGAAACGATACTCAATATTAGTGAGTTGTAGATTTGTATCATGGTCTTTCTGTTCACATTGAAAGACCTTAATTTTCTGAGTATGCACAAGCGCTGGCTACATTTTTTGATGACTTTGTTGGTGTGCGATTCAAATCTTAGACTGTTATCTATAGTTACACCAAGGTACTTAAACAATGTCAACTGTCGGGTTTAAAAAAAAACCCAAGGCCCAATGCATAGCGGCAGCGGTGCAACAAGACGTGAAATAACCAAAGGTTACCCAAAGTTCCACACTACCGGGAATTCAAGATTACAACCGGTGGGGTCATCCTACACCAGATCTGCCCAGCCAGTACTACGAAAAATTCGTAGTAATACGAACTTTTTGGGTCCAGCTACAGAGCTGCATAAGTCTCTTTGATTCAATAAATTTTGTTGAGAAGGAAAGTCTAGCTTCTTAGAACCTATATTCAGGACTTTGTAGGATTTTTGGATCATGCTGAGGGCAAATTGCTTATTTCTAAAGCTATTTACAGTGAATGTTTTCTTTGTTTTCATTGGAAATGGAGAGAAAGATAAAGGGAGTAAAAGTGACTCATGTATAAGGGAACAACACAAAACAAAGTTGAGTTCCCTTATACTTTCTCTCCATTTTATTGGCTCATTTAGGCACCTCTAGTTTTTGGTTTTACTATTCCATTGGAAACTACGAATTTTTGAAATTTCTAGTGGGCAGCTCTGTCCTACCCTTATAATATAAAAGATGACAGCCTAGTCAGGTCAGGCCTGGCGGGTCCGTCACTACAACACTGCATGCCAGGCAATTATGTTTTTGATTTTGGCGGATTTCTAGCATAAATTGGCGTGATTTTTGCAAATGCACCTGGCAACACTGCGGATTTTAGTACTGTGATTACTGTGTCAAGATTGGGTCACTGGTGTCTCCTCTCTTTGAAGCAACGAGAATACATATCGGTGTATATTTGTATATCTTTGGATCACCCTTGGCAATCATTCGTCTTGTACCTTTGGAAATAAAGAGATTAGGTGAGTAAATAATCTCCTCTCTCTCTCTCTCTCTCTCCTCTCTCTCTCTCTCTCTCTCTCTCTCTTCCTCATCCTGTTCTCTCTATCTCTCTCTCTCTCTCCTCTTCTCTCCTCTCTCTCTCCTCTCTCTCTCTCTCTCTCACTCATCTCCTCTCTCTCTATCTCCTCTCACACTCTCTCTCACCACACTCTCTCTCTCTCTCTCTTCTCTCCTCTCTCTCTCTTCTCCTCTCTCTCTCCCTCTCTCTCTCCACTCACTCTCTCACACACACCCTCACCTCCACATCCATCACTCTCTCTTCATCTCTCTCTCTCTGTCAATCTCTCTCTCTCCTCTCTCTCTCTCTCTCTCTCTCTCTCTCTCTCTCTCTCTCTCTTCCTTTGCACGCATACATACACCATATATATATATATATATATATATATATATATAATTATATATATATATATACAACATTGGGTCGCCTTGTGTTGAATATACACAATAGGAATGAATTATTTTTTGTCGTCCATTTCAAAAAATTTCCAATCTTAAAAATCTTGTATCTCAACTAATACTAATCTCTCAGAGTGGTTCTATAAATTAAATTATAGAATTGTTCATATTCTACAACGTATGCAATTTTCATGCCTCCAATCCTAATTTGCACAATTCAAGGGTTTGTTGGACCGAATTCCCCCTAACCAATATGCTGTGTGTTGCTGTTGGCTTGAGGCCCAAATGTATCAACGAGTTTTGACTATCCGTATTTTTAATGTTTCGATGAATTTAGATTATCCATTGATTCAAAACCGTCACCCTTCCATGGATAAAAGACAGGTAGATAACCACGTCTCTCGGAGAATCGTCATAAGGTAAACAAAGAGAGTGATTGGTAGACACAGCAAACTACATAGGTTTTACTATCGATCTTATGTGTTTAAGTAAAATGCCCACTGTTCTATATAGCTTGATGTAAATGTAAACGTTTATAATCTGATCGAGAAAATCGTGTGATAACTAGTCACCCATTTGGTGGTATAAAAACAATAACATTGATCAGAGAGAGGAGTCGATTTCATTCACTTTATTGTTTATAAACAACCAACTATGTTTGTCCGAGCACGTGTGAAGGTGTGTCACAAATTCCTAGTGTTGATTGGTCAAAAATCTACTGGTTAATTCCGTCATTCCAACTACGTTTTTTGTTGGTTTTTTTCCAGCAACAGACCCCATGGAGTTCATCAAAGAAATGGTGTACAAATTTCTCGTCAGTTCCGGCATTGTCTGGTACTTGATGCCGATCGTCAAAAAGTACGTAGTCAAGTCTAACATTCAACCGTCAAACTGCAATCATAGAATCCTGGACGATGAAGGCTGTTCAATGACCGCCTTCAAACTGGATGACAAGCTTCTGCCTCCGTATGGATTACATAATTTCTCTAAAATCAAAAATCTGAAAATTCGAGATAATGACGTGTTGATATGCGGCTACCCCAAAACCGGATGTCACTGGACATTTGAAATTGTCCACATGCTATTAAATAGGTCAGCCTCGCTTTCTAAATACGGTAAAGTTTTCGAAGGATACATGGAATTTTTACCTGAATTTGTTTTGGATTCTCTCCCTTCTCCAAGAGTTCTAAACACGCACCTCTCTTACGATGAGCTGCCTGATGAAATTAAAGCCAAAAAGACCAAGATAGTTTTAACCACGCGATGTCCCAAAGACACGGTTGTCAGTTATTTCAATCACATACAACACCTTAAAGTATTTAACGAGTACGGTGGAAATTTTGACAACTTCTTCAAACTCTTTATGAAAGGTCAAATGTACCACGGAAGCTATTATGACAACGCCTCTGATTGGAGGAAAGTGATTACGTCACCAACAACCGCCAATCCTATTTTCGTGATGAAGTACGAGGAGCTGAAGAGCGACCCCGAGGAAATGGTCAAGAAATTGTCCAGGTTTCTGAATTTGGAAATGACCGACACCTTCATAGGGGAGGTGACTCTCGTACACAATTCAAGAGCTTAAAGACGGCAGCGGAAAAGGACCCTTTTATCTCGGGCGTGTTCCGTAAAGGTAAGACGTTCCAATCCTAATCAAAACAGCTATGTGTCACGTGTAATTTAGATACGTAAAATAGATTTTATAACCAAAGATACGACATAAGGGCGAAGTTCATTATTATATATAAATTGTGGAGAAAACACTAAGTTTGTTAAAATGACATAAATAAAAATATAATTCTATAATTGGTTATTATGTCATTTACGCTATATATGGTTATGACGACATAATATGGTCGATATCATTCGTCTTTGTGAATTAAATGGAAGCTTCAATTTCATTTTATGATTGATTCTATAGTAAACATTTCAATTGTTTCCATAGCAAACATTTCAATTGTGTCCATAATAAACATTTCAATTATGTCCATAGTAAACATTTCAATTAATGTCCATAGTAAACATTTCAATTGTTTCCATAGCAAATATTTCAATTGTGTCCATAGTAAACATTTCAATTATGTCCATAGTAAACATTTCAATTATGCCTATAGTAAACATTTCAATTGTGTCCATAGTAAACATTTCAATTGTGTCCATAGTAAACATTTCAATTATGTCCATAGCAAACATTTCAACTATGCCCATAGTAAACATTTCAATTATGCCCATAGTAAACATTTCAATTGTGTCCATAGTAAAAATTTCAACCGTTTGAAAGACAACAAAAATCTGTGTTTTGCTCAATGGTTAGTTTTTGTTCTATGTGATCTATTGTATTGATTATTCTCTGTATTAAAATATTATCACATCCTATACCCTTTATATAAAAACAGTGATATCTTACCGATTGATGACGTCGTACGCAAACTATTATAGGCCGATTGGTGACGTAGTACGCAAACAATTATAGGCCGATTGATGCCGTAGGACGCAATCAATTTCAATTATAGACCAATTGATGGCGTAGGGCGCAAACAATAGACTGATTGATGACGTAGTACGCACACAATTATAGACCGATTGATTACGTCGGACTTACTGAAAAGTGAAGTCATCTCACCAACACCCTCTCTCTCTCTTCTCTCTCTCTCTCTCTCTC
Organism: Berghia stephanieae; assembly: GCF_034508935.2. Taxonomy (NCBI): domain Eukaryota; kingdom Metazoa; phylum Mollusca; class Gastropoda; order Nudibranchia; family Aeolidiidae; genus Berghia; species Berghia stephanieae. The sequence continues at coordinate 32,248,828 of NC_088371.1, forward strand.
TCTCTCTCTCTCTCTCTCTCCTCTCTCTCTCTCTCTCTCTCTCTCTAGTCTAGTGTTACGTTGATTAACCCCAAATTTACTGTTTACAAGAACAATCGAATACATAAAGATAAAAATCCGACTTATTTAGATGAAACTACATGTATTATCAACAATGAAAAATTAACAGAATTAATAACGGGTTTATTTCCAATTGAATACTAACATTTCGAGAGGAAAAACTTGAGCTTTTATATAGCGCATTATCCACTAAACGTGCTTAAAGCGCAAGGGATTACTGGTCAACAGCAACACTTAACATGTAGGACGTGATATGATGCCTGTTAGGCGATATGCCAATTATTTTTTCGGACAGAGATAACGATGTTAACTGTCATTTACTCAATTTACATCTGAGTACGATGAGAGAATGTGAGTAAAGAGTCTTTTCCAAGGACTCAAAATATGCGCCGAGCGAGGCTCGAACACAGGACCTTCCGATCCGAAAGAGAGAGTCATACCACAAGACCACATAACCGCACAAAGAAAATTTTTATTTTTTAAAGTAAATTTTCTTAATTCGTATTCAATTCTAAGTCAAAGATTACAATTTTCCGATCATGCGATATAGATATAAGCCATATTTTCATACAAATTTATGTCATCCATTTCAATAAAATAACAGACATTAATACCGTTTGAAGATGATGGGTCACATTTATACGCGACATAATTCAGATTTTATGAGTGAAGCCTAAAAGTAAATTCAAGCATCAAATTTTAATAGTGAAGTCTAAAATTTAATTCAAGCATCAGATTTCATGAGAGAAGCCTAAAATTCAATTCAAGCATCAGTGAAGCCTAAAATTAAATTCAAGCATCAGATTTTATGAGTGAAGCCTAAAATAACATTCAAGCATCAGATTTTATGAGTGAAGCCTAAAATTACATTCAAGCATCAGTGAAGCCTAAAATTAAATTCAAGCATCAAATTTTAAGAGTGAAGTCTAAAATTCAATTCAAGCATCAGATTTTATAAGTGAAGCCTAAAATTACATTCAAACATCAGATTTTATAAGTGAAGCCTAAAATTAAATTCAAACATCAGATTTTATAAGTGAAGCCTAAAATTAAATTCAAGCATCAAATTTTAATAGTGAAGTCTAAAATTTAATTCAAGCATCAGATTTCATGAGAGAAGCCTAAAATTCAATTCAAGTATCAGATTTTATGAGTGAAGCCTAAAATTCAATTCAAGTATCAGTGAAGCCTAAAATTAAATTCAAGCATCAGATTTTATGAGTGAAGCCTAAAATTACATTTAAACATCAGATTTTATGAGTGAAACCTAAAATTACATTCAAGCATCGGGTTTATCTTGACAAAGGTAATACGATATCGAAACGACTGGTCACATTTTAGAATTCTTGTGTTTATTTTCATCACCAGGGATTGTTGGAGACTGGAAAAACTGGTTGTCAGAGGAACAGAGTGCGGCGATCGTCGCTAGGAAGGAGGTCTTGTTGGGATGATTGGACTTTTATTTCTTATTGATATTGATCATCATCATCATCAACATCATCATCGTCATCATCATCATCATCATCCTCATCATCATCATCATCATCATCATCAACAACCTCATCACCACTATCATCATCGTCGTTACTGTTGTTGTATCGCCATTATATATTATTGTTATAATAAAAATTTTAAACATAAAATAAAATAAAATTCCCTGTATTCATCCCAGAGGTGAAATTTGTATCTAGTGTATATTCCAAGGGAAGACTGGAATAACCAAGGCGTCAATCGCAGTGAAGCGCCGCAAATTGAGCTAGGGCGAAGTGACTTGCTCAAGGCCACACATCGCAGCGGGAAATCGAACTCGGTACCTTTCGGGTACGAAGCAAAGACGGTACCACTGAGCCACGCTGCCCTTAAAAGACATCATCAATAAACCTGTTATTCTCGTTGTAAAAAACGTCATTGATGACGTCATAATTTTCATGACTTTTATTCTAACTATTGAAATAATTCAAAATATATGAACGTGACTTCAATCGGATATTTGTTTTTGTTTTTTTTTTTGTTTTCTAGACTGTCATTCGGGTGAATTGTTCTCACTAACCCAACTCCCCCCCCCCCCCCCTTCCTCTCCGCGTAAGTGTCTAATCTTTTAAAGCTTACATGTAATATAGTTTTGTGTTGGCGATACGATTGATCTGGCGGAGAGAACATGTGTTTGTTTTATCTAAACGTATATCATCAATAACTCTCACTCACTAATTAGTTGCAGCTCTGTCCTGACTCCAATAAATGTTACCCACCGTGTTCAAACGGAATCACCTCAGGGTGGTAAGGATACTAAATAATTGGATTTATTGTTAGGTTTAGGGGGTCCCGATAGCTCAATTGGTAGAGCACTCGCTTCACACGCAGAGGGACCGGCCGAGATCGATCCCTGGTGCAGTCGAGATCTTTTTCTGACCCTCCTGTCCACACAGCAGTGAATGGGTAGCTGAGTCTGTTAGATTTGGCGGAAAATACTTTACTATAGACTTACTAGTGTCCTATCCAAAGGATTGGAAGCAATTCCTATTGTCCGTTTTACGCTATAGAAACCGGGATAAACTCCAGCTCCATTGCCCAATGGCTCTGAAGGACAATTTTCTAGATTATGTCTTCATGTGTGTGTATTTCACAATACCCCTTCAAAACAACTCCATTGTGATTAACAATGAAATAATCTATTTGAAAGTTGAGCTTTTATAGATAGTATGCAGATGACGTCACTCAGGCCTTT
>NC_088371.1:32251712-32269212 GCF_034508935.2 Berghia stephanieae
AGTAGTTACAATATATACACACTATGCGTTGACATTCATGTGGGTGTTATGGCCGAATGGTTAAGTGGTCTGCCTTATACAATCAGTTGATGGATAGTAGGTTACAATATATACACACTATGCGTTGACATTCATGTGGGTGTTATGGCCGAATGGTTAAGTGGTCTGCCTTATACAATCAGTTGATGGATAGTAGGTTACAATATATACACACTATGCGTTGACATTCATGTGGGTGTTATGGCCGAATGGTTAAGTGGTCTGCCTTATACAATCAGTTGATGGATAGTAGGTTACAATATATACACACTATGCGTTGACATTCATGTGGGTGTTATGGCCGAATGGTTAAGTGGTCTGCCTTATACAATCAGTTGATGGATAGTAGGTTACAATATATACACACTATGCGTTGACATTCATGTGGGTGTTATGGCCGAATGGTTAAGTGATCTGCCTTATACAATCATTTGATGGATAGTAGGTTACAATATATACACACTATGCGTTGACATTCATGTGGTGTTATGGCCGAATGGTTAAGTGGTCTGCCTTATACAATCAGTTGATGGATAGTAGGTTACAATATATACACACGATGCGTTGAAAATCATGTGGGTGTTATGGCCGAATGGTTAAGTGGTCTGCCTTATACAATCAGTTGATGGATAGTAGGTTAAAATATATCCCCCCTATGCGTTGACATTCATGTGGGTGTTATGGCCGAATGGTTAAGTGATCTGCCTTATACAATCAGTTGATGGATAGTAGGTTACAATATATACACACTATGCGTTGACATTCATGTGGGTGTATGGCCGAATGGTTAAGTGGTCTGCCTTATACAATCAGTTGATGGATAGTAGGTTACAATATATACACACTATGCGTTGACATTCATGTGGGTGTTATGGCCGATTGGTTAAGTGGTCTGCCTTATACAATCAGTTGATGGATAGTAGGTTACAATATATACACACTATGCGTTGACATTCATGTGGGTGTTATGGCCGAATGGTTAAGTGATCTGCCTTATACAATCAGTTGATGGATAGTAGGTTACAATATATACACACTATGCGTTGACATTCATGTGGGTGCTATGGCCGAATGGTTAAGTGGTCTGCCTTATACAATCAGTTGATGGATAGTAGGTTACAATATATACACACTATGCGTTGACATTCATGTGGGAGTTATGGCCGAATGGTTAAGTGGACTGCCTTATACAATCAGTTGATGGATAGTAGGTTACAATATATACACACTATGCGTTGACATTCATGTGGGTGTTATGGCCGAATGGTTAAGTGGTCTGCCTTATACAATCAGTTGATGGATAGTAGGTTACAATATATACACACTATGCGTTGACATTCATGTGGGTGTTATGGCCGAATGGTTAAGTGGTCTGCCTTATACAATCAGTTGATGGATAGTAGGTTACAATATATACACACTATGCGTTGACATTCATGTGGGTGTTATGGCCGAATGGTTAAGTGATCTGCCTTATACAATCAGTTGATGGATAGTAGGTTACAATATATACACCTATGCGTTGACATTCATGTGGGTGCTATGGCCGAATGGTTAAGTGGTCTGCCTTATACAATCAGTTGATGGATAGTAGGTTACAATATATACACACTATGCGTTGACATTCATGTGGGTGTTATGGCCGAATGGTTAAGTGGTCTGCCTTATACAATCAGTTGATGGATAGTAGGTTACAATACATACACACTATGCGTTGACATTCATGTGGGTGTTATGGCCGAATGGTTAAGTGGTCTGCCTTATACAATCAGTTGATGGATAGTAGGTTACAATATATACACACTATGCGTTGACATTCATGTGGGTGTTATGGCCGAATGGTTAAGTGGTCTGCCTTATACAATCAGTTGATGGATAGTAGGTTACAATATATACACACTATGCGTTGACATTCATGTGGGTGTTATGGCCGAATGGTTAAGTGGTCTGCCTTATACAATCAGTTGATGGATAGTAGGTTACAATATATACACACTATGCGTTGACATTCATGTGGGTGTTATGGCCGATTGGTTAAGTGGTCTGCCTTAGAAGGCTTGTCGGAATCAACACTGTGTTCGAATCCTGGTTCCGCCACTTTTTTTTTTTTTCGTCTTCTTTCTTCACAGTGTTGCAAATGATAAATATCCCATCCATCCCCCCTCCTCCTTTAAAAAAAATATTTTTCCCTCCCTCTTTTGGTCCTTTCTAGTAAATCCAAACTACATAGAACCCTCAGAGAGGCTTCAAAAATAATTAACACAGACCTTAGAAGCCTTGACACAACTTATATTAATGCAGTTGAGAAGAAATCTTTTAACATTATCAACGAAAAGAGGCATCCGCTGAGCGAAAAATTCCAACTTCTGCGCTCCGGAAGACGGTATCTAGAAGCAAAATGTCGGACAAATCGACATAAGACAACCTTCATTCCAACCGCCATAAAATTAATTAACAAATCTTCTGTGGAAAAATGAGACAACCAATGAAAATAACGAGAAGCAGTGTCGTGAATCATCATCATCGACATTGCCGCCGTCGTTATCATCATCATCATCATCATCATCATCATCATCATCATCGTCGTCATCGTCATCATCATCATCATCATCATTATCGTAGTCATCATCATCATCATCATCATCATCATCATCATCATCATCATCATCATCATCATCATCATCATCATCACAATCATTGCCATCTTCTTCTTAATATAAGACACTATATTTATAATATGGTTATCTGCTGTCCCAGCAAATATATCGTATCGTTCTATCTGTCTGTGTGTGTGTCTGTGTGTATGTATATATGTATGTATGTATGTATGTATGTATGTATGTATGTATGTATGTATGTATATATGTATGTATGTATGAATGTAGGCATGCATATACGATGATATGCTGGTTTGTATGTATGTCTGCATGTATGTATGTATGTATGTATGTATGTATGTATGTATGTATATGTGTTTGTATGTACGCTCATTTCTTTTGTATACACGTGTAGAAACAATGTGCAAGCGTGTATGTTCGTGTATGGCTGTGTCTGTATTTGTAAATGTGTTGATGTTCATACCATGAACCAAACTGAGCATTGTTTACCTCACATGAATTGCCTTTAATTTGGACAATAAAGATTATTATTATTATTATTATTATTATTAAATTGTCATATTCGTCCCCATTCCGATCTCAAAAAGTATATTCTATAAAGAATAAATAATTAAAAAGCAAACAAACAAAAATATTCAGAGAGCGACCAAACCGTCAGATAGAGAAATAATAAACATTAAAAAAAAAAATGTTTAAAGAAAATCATGCTCAGAAATGGAATAAGGCAAACAAAACAGGAGAAAAGATAAAGTAGTAGTAGATAATGATGGGAAGAAGAAGAAGAAGAAGAAGAAGAAGAAAAGAAGAAGAAGAAGAAGAAGAAGAAGAAGAAGAAGAAGAAGAAGAAGAAGAAGAAGAAGAAGAGGAGGAGGAAGAAGAAGAAGAAGATGAAGAAGGAGGAGGAGGAGGAGAGGTGCTTACTACAGTCCACTCTGGATAATCACAACACCTTGGGATCAGCAAAAATGTTGGGATTAACCAAAGTTGCAATTAACCGAAGTTGAGTTTCCTGTTTACATTTGAAAAATTTTACACATATAAGGTAAACTCAAACCAGTTGTTGCAAACATTGTTCCTAGTCCACACAGATGGAGCAATTTAATTAAAACAAAAACCATATTATGAAAGGTCTGTATAGATTTTGGCAAGCAAAAGCAACTTGATGCAAACCGATATCCTATTCAGATTGGATTAACTTTCACTCTTTTTTTCTCAATATTTGTAAGAGCCAAAGAAATTTGGCAATAAACTCTCACCAAAACCATTGGTCACAATAAAAGGTATGTAAATCCCAACACAAAGGATATCAGTCTCTCTTTACAACTGTCATTATCTACCTGTTGTCAAGACTATGCCCAGCCCCCCTCGCCTCCTATTTAATAGTCACAGATGACATCACAAACCCATACTGCAAAGCCCTGCCCTCTTTTGTCTCTAATAGGATGGTAACACACTTTTATAGTATTTAACCCCGGCCACTTTCAATTCCTCATCAACCAGTCATGATTTTACAGATGATATAATTTAATCATGAGATTTTGTTTAATTGATTTCTTATTGAATTTGCCAGTTCTTGAGGTCAAAATTTGTTACGATTACTCGAAGTTTGTTGCAATTAACCAGTGACTTTTCTTTAGAATTAACTCCGTTTCTTGGGAAATGTTGCGATTATCCGAAAGATGCGATTAACTGAGTTGCGATTATCCAAAGTGGACTGTACTATCTAATACTAATGTCGTGAGTGTGAGTGAGGCAGGTAGTTTGATATTTTTTCAAAAATAAAAATCAATCATTATTTTTTACATAGACAGATAGGACTTTAAAAAACCATTTAATATGATACCGTCAACCGGGGTTACTTAGGCCATCCGGGATTACTTAGGCCACAAATAAGCAATCTTGTTTTCAGTAAGTGGCCTAAGTAGCCGCAGTTGATGGTACCTTACTTTTTTCTAGGATAAACGGTTCCAAATTTATGATGATTTTACTTCTCAAAATATACTATTGCAAAAAGCTCAAAATCTGTGACTGAGACTTCCCCCACTGGACAGCCTCTCGATATAAGGTGACTACTGATTGAAACGGGACTTTAGCATAGAGAAAAGAGGGTTGGTCACTTGGGGGAAAAATTAAAGATAATCTTCAATCTTGATGAACTTTGACACAGACATAGATAAATGAATTATCTAGATGCATTTCCTTTATTTTTTTTTTTTATTTTTTTTTTTTGCTATCTCACTTTTCTTTTTTTTTTTTAATACAAAAGTTATAAAACAACGTATAATTTTTATCAAATTTATAATTTTAGACATAATGAAATGTACCAACATTGATTTCTATCACATTAAAATAAAGCTCCATCTCTGCTCTTTAAATTTAAAATGATACCAGAACCGTTCAGATACTGTGAAAAATAATGCAACAGTTATTATGTGAAATTGTGTTATTCAAATTTTAACCCAAACTCGCGCTTCACTTTTCCAATGGCTAATCGGCTGGAATCATCAGACTAACCTGGGTCGGGTGTGACAAGCTACCTTATATATTTAGTATTTATTAGTCACAATCAGGGCGCCGTGGACGTAGCCACTGGTAGGGACCTCCGCTTGATAATATAAATTCTAAATCGATGCAAGTTACCCATACCATGAGTATCAAAAAATAATAATTAATTGACTCCAACAACATATGGGAGAGCCAGCGCTTGGGGAGAGCCAATCTTTAGCGAACAACACATTGATATTGATTCTAAAACTTGAGATGCTTAGCCAGGTAGTTTGAGCACTTTATCATCCCTTCTCATTGCGCAATTTTCGCATTTTAAATTGTTTTGAATTGTACTTTTGTCACCATCATGTCATAATCTTTGCTGGAATTGGGGTTGAGGGGTTGGGGGAGCCCACAGTTGAGAGCGAGATAGATAGATAGATAGATAGATAGATAGATAGATAGATAGATAGATAGATAGATAGATAGATATATATATATATATATCCATATATATATATATATATATATATATATATATATATATATATATATATATATATATATATATATATATGTCAATTTTCACTCACATTTTTTGCCGAGACGACTCGTTTCTGTGTGTTTCTCACACTTCTTCAGTCGGCATAATCCATTTTGTCATGTCCGTAGAAAACTCCAAACTATATATATATATATATATATATATATATATATATATATATATATATATATATATAAATATATATATATATATATATATATATATATATATATATATATATATATATATATATATTTATGAGTGTTGGTGGGTACTTGTAGGTACGAAAGTGCTCGATAATGCAGAGCTGCCAACTGTCACGGAACTTCCGTGAAATTCACGGAAATAGACTACGAGTCACGGATACACGGAAACACACCATTTTGTCACGGAAATGGTTGCACGGGCGAAATAAAAGTAATTTTTTTTTTCTCTCGCCGGGATGCATAACGTTTTAAAATCGGATGTCGGGTGATCAACGCGTGCTAACAACAGGAAGTTGCCTTAATCTCGTTGGTAACAACAAGATATGAAGTGAGTAGAAAAGTGCCAGAAGACAATAGAGAATAAAAAATTTTTTCGCGGCGGTGGTGGGGTTTGAACCTGCGACCTTATTGGTACGACAACTCCGCCTGGCAGGTGAGAGCGTGGCTCTACCGTGTGAGCTATCCACGAACACAAAAAATATTCGTTTCAAACCCAAAGTCATTTCTAGATCCCTCTCTCACCCACTTCTTGAGATCGCCGATTCGTTCACCACCATCGCGAAGTAATTTAGACCAGCAGTTAAGCTTAATAGCCAATATTCTCATCACAAACATATAACATAGAAACGATTGAGACATTGAGTATGCTCCGGTGTATGGGGTGAATTTTTAATTCAGAAAAGTGAGTGGAGCAGGCACTTATGTTGGTAACAACAAGATATGAAGTGAGTAGAAAAGTGCCAGAAGACAATAGAGAATAAAAAATTTTTTAGCGGCGGTGGTGGGGTTTGAACCTGCGACCTTATTGGTACGACAACTCCGCCTGGCAGGTGAGAGCGTGGCTCTACCGTGTGAGCTATCCACGAACACAAAAAATATTCGTTTCAAACCCAAAGTCATTTCTAGATCCCTCTCTCACCCACTTCTTGAGATCGCCGATTCGTTCACCACCATCGCGAAGTAATTTAGACCAGCAGTTAAGCTTAATAGCCAATATTCTCATCACAAACATATAACATAGAAACGATTGAGACATTGAGTATGCTCCGGTGTATGGGGTGAATTTTTAATTCAGAAAAGTGAGTGGAGCAGGCACTTATGTTGGTAACAACAAGATATGAAGTGAGTAGAAAAGTGCCAGAAGACAATAGAGAATAAAAAAATTTTTCGCGGCGGTGTGGGGTTTGAACCTGCGACCTTATTGGTACGACAACTCCGCCTGGCAGGTGAGAGCGTGGCTCTACCGTGTGAGCTATCCACGAACACAAAAAATATTCGTTTCAAACCCAAAGTCATTTCTAGATCCCTCTCTCACCCACTTCTTGAGATCGCCGATTCGTTGTTCACCACCATCGCGAAGTAATTTAGACCAGCAGTTAAGCTTAATAGCCAATATTCTCATCAGAAACATATAACATAGAAACGATTGAGACATTGAGTATGCTCCGGTGTATGGGGTGAATTTTTAATTCAGAAAAGTGAGTGGAGCAGGCACTTATGTTGGTAACAACAAGATATGAAGTGAGTAGAAAAGTGCCAGAAGACAATAGAGAATAAAAAAATTTTTCGCGGCGGTGGTGGGGTTTGAACCTGCGACCTTATTGGTACGACAACTCCGCCTGGCAGGTGAGAGCGTGGCTCTACCGTGTGAGCTATCCACGAACACAAAAAATATTCGTTTCAAACCCAAAGTCATTTCTAGATCCCTCTCTCACCCACTTCTTGAGATCGCCGATTCGTTGTTCACCACCATCGCGAAGTAATTTAGACCAGCAGTTAAGCTTAATAGCCAATATTCTCATCACAAACATATAACATAGAAACGATTGAGACCTTGAGTATGCTCCGGTGTATGGGTGAATTTTTAATTCAGAAAAGTGAGTGGAGCAGGCACTTATGTTGGTAACAACAAGATATGAAGTGAGTAGAAAAGTGCCAGAAGACAATAGAGAATAAAAAATTTTTTATTCTCTTTTGTCTTCTGGCACTTAATCTCGTTAAGATTCAACCCGACAAAAACCGACAACGGCATAATATTCATGGGCGGGGTAGCCAAGACTGGCCTCAGTAAGTAAAATCCAATCGTTGTGAAGGAAATGACAGGCCCTGTCACTGCCGCAGGGTGTTTTCAGCCTTGATTTTTATAAATTTGCCGATAGAAAAGATATGTTTCAGAAATTGCGATTTAAATCCTATTTTATTTGCGGGTGAAAATCGTTGACATTGCACTTTGTTTAGTAAAAATCGGTAAAAAAATTACGACTTTAATAATAATAAATGGCATTTATATAGCGCTTTACCCCGTTGTCACAGGCTCTAAGCGCTTTACAGTGATATAAAACAAAACATATTACAGTGAGACAAGTGTGAAGGAAACGTGATACGAATTCAATTTAACAACAACAAAATATGAAAATAATATTGCAACATTATGACGTAAAAAGATAAAACTTTAAGCGAGATTTGAACGTTGTCAACGAATCCGAGCATCTCACGTGTGACGGGAGAGAGTTCCAAAATGGGGGGCCGAAAATTGAAAAGACTGTTCACCTATTTTACGCAATGGCTTAGGTTTGACAAGGATTGATTGGTCATTGCTTGACCTCAAGTTTCTATTGGGGATATATATGTTTAGAAGGTCTTTAATATAGGAGGGACTGTTCGTGCTCAGGGATTTGTAGACAACAGTACAAATCTTATAGGCAACTCTTTTTTCAACAGGAAGCCAATGTAACTCACGGAGAAGAAGAGTTGCTGACGGGTATTTTTTGTTATTGCGTACAATGAGCCTGGCTGCGTTATTTTGAGCAGCCTGAAGTTTGCTAATTTTGTCTTTAGTTAAATTCGCCCAAAGGGAGTTACAATAGTCCAATTTAGATAAAACCAAGGAATTAATTAAAAGTTCTGTTATATGTTTCGGTATTAAATTACGAATTTTGCTTATTTTTTTCATTTCTATGTACATAGATTGTATGGTGTTATTCACGTGGCTTGTCATGGAAAGATCTTTATCAATGATGACGCCAAGGTTTTTTGCTTTATTTGAAAATTCTATTGTGCTATTTCCGAGAGTAATTAGTGATTTATTTGCCTGTTTAAGGATACTCGGTCTTCCACACATTAAAATCTCAGTTTTACTATCATTTAATTTTAACTTATTGTGGTACATCCAAGATTTAATCTCATTAAAACAGCTCGTAATTCGTTGTATTAAGAACTGTAAATTACTAAGGGGTGCTGAATCATATATTTGCGTATCATCTGCATAAAAATGATAACTCAGATTGAATCTGGATATCACACTAGAAAGGGGCTGCATATATACAGTAAAAAGGACAGGGCCAAGAACAGAGCCTTGTGGCACTCCAAAATTTAGTAAAACTTGTTCTGACTGAACACCATTCACCACGACAGTCTGCCATCGATCCTGTAAATATGATGTAAACCATTTAAGGGCAATTCCTTTTATGCCGAACGTATTTTCTAGTCTTCTTAACAAAATGTCATGGTCAATGGTGTCAAAGGCAGCTGAAAGATCTAAAAGGCATAATACATTGATATTGTTAGCATCAGCATTACATAACAAGTCATTAAAGATTTTAAGAAGCGCCGTTTCAGTACTGTGTTGATGTTTGTAGGCTGACTGAAAGGGTTGTTCCAAACTGTTGTTCTTAAGATGAGATGTTAATTGTGTAAGAACTACCTTCTCCAAAAGTTTTGACAAAAAAGGTAAATTTGATACAGGACGATAATTGTTTAATATATTGTGGTCTAGTGATGGTTTCTTCAGAAGTGGTTTACTTTTAAAGCACGATGGAACTTCGCCAGTCAGTATGGATGTATTTATGATTGATGTGATGGATGGTAATAATGTATCGATGGAGCTGGCCAAAAGCTGTGCTGGTAGGGGATCAAGGTCGCAGGATTTAATGGGGCTTTTTTTATCAACTCGTTTATGAAACTAGGTGAAACTGGTTGGAACTTGTCTAAAGGGTACCACAGAATGTATTTGTATCTATAAATGGTTCATGCCGATCTAGTTCTGAACGAATGTTATGGATTTTGTCTTTAAAAAAGTTGACAAATGTGTCTGGCAAGTCTCTTTGATTGGTTGTAAATGGTAATGAAGTGCATCTTTCACGTCCAAGTAGATCATTGCAGATGTTAAATAATTGTTTACAAGATTTAGAAGTTTCAAATTTTGAAAGAAAATACGTGGTCTTTGCCTTTTTTATTGTTGTCTTCCAGGCACGAAATGCGCTCTTGAATATTTCACGATGAATCATGAGGCCTGATGTTTTCAGCAGTCTTTCTGCTCTCCGACACTTTGTTTTAGCTTCTTTAACGTCCGACGTATACCACGGAGCATACTTGCGGTTGGTGACGGTCCTTGTTTGGAATGGCGCATGTTTGTCAAGCGTTTCAATGAGACAACTATTCCACTGGTCTGGAGAAATAATTGAATTTTTAGTAAGTTTTGTTTCTAAATCGCCTCTGAAATTGTCCAAATTAATGCCTTTAATGTTTCTGGTTGATGTGGTGGTGGTTTCTTGGCATGGTTTTGAAACGTCAAGATTGAAAGAAATGAGGGAGTGGTCTTTGGTGATGAAAAATGACTTTGAAGACAATTATTGTAAACTTTTAAAAATATTATGAATAATTTATAACTCCCTTATTTGTGGGTCGATTTTGTCATTCGAGGTATCAATTTTATTGTAATAAAGAGATAGGAACTTCAGAGTTATTTTTTCTGATGCGCAATTATTACTTTGTAATTTTAGCACCAAGAAAAATAGTCGGTAAATAAATTTGTTACACCTCTTTGATAGACCGCCAGGGTCCGTTCGTGTAGAATTGTGAATCAAGCGTTTCAAAGTCTTCGACCAATCACAGGCTATCTATCCAGCTGGCCGAAACAAAGACGCTTCTCCCCGTCGATGTATTACGCTATTGTTATGCAAGGAATATAACACCTTATTGAGTAGGCCTAAAACCTAAAATTTAAAAGTAAAAAATAAAATTCTGAGGAATTTGAAAGTCACATTGCTGAAATCAGCTTGAAAAAAGAAGTACATTGGTCTTTGTTTCATAAAAATCGGTTGAAAACCAACTGTTTTACGAATAAATTTGATTTTAAAAATTGCTTTTGTTTATTTTAGCTTTTTTTAGCAACTTTTTTATTTATCGGCCGATTTTCTTGATTTTATATCATTCTTTATATCTCAAAGGGACGAGATCAGTGATATACTTTGTTTATTTCAAATGTAACTAGAACATAATTTGGCTTTTTTACCTATCGACCATGCCTGGATAATTTATTCAACAACATGGCGATGTGACGCAACTATTCCATGGCCGTCTTCCACTGCCTAAACGATGATTCAATTCATTGTTGACGGCTGTTGACACGTGAGCTGCCAGAACGACCAATCGTTGAAGGGTCAAGATGCTCATTAGCCAATCGTTCTTCGGTCAAAAAACTTAATATCTATATTTTGACAATTCCGTAATCGATTTTTTCATTACACACATCGAATACTATACATTGTTTGTTGGATTCGTGTCATTCAGGGAATCGTCGATCGTATTGTTAAAATAATCTTTCATTGCCGATTCTGATTACGAGCGCATGTGTTCTTAGTTCTTTCTTTCATTTTCATTCGATTGTTGGAGCTGTTCATACGTGGTCTTGTCTACTGTTAAATTCGTTTGATTTTTCACTTCATTCACTTTTCTACTTTGTAATAGTTTGTGATTTCTTACTGTGCTTTGAAATGGATACACCGCCAGCAAATCGGAGGAAACAAGCGGTTCTTTATCGGCCCGAGATGACTGAGAAATTTCCTTGTCTCATTAAATCGTCCAAAAGCCCTGGTCACGTTTACTGTACGGTGTGCTTCAATGACTTTTTAGTCGATAGTGGTATGAACGATTGTTCTAGGCATGTCAATGGACCTAAGCATATTAAAAATGCTAAATCAGTGAGTAGTGTTAAGTCTGTGTCTTCATTCGTCAATGCTCATGCTAAGAGTGTGGAGTCGGTGACGAATGCCGAAGTGATGTTCACTGGATTTTTAGTGGAGCACAATATTCCGTTAGCGGCTGCTGATCATGTGGGAAAACTATTTAAGGCAATGTTTTTAAATAAGTCTGTTTCTGCTAGGGAGATTATAGAAAAATATTCATGTGGCAGAACCAAGTCAACTCACATTGTGAAGGAAATGGCAAATCAGGAGACATCCATGTTGGTTGCATCGATGAAAACAGGAACATTTTCTATTGCCACAGATGCAAGCAATGATAGAAATGACAAATTGTACCCCATCATTGTTCGATTGGCCATAGATGGAAATATTGTTACTTCCTTATTGTCTATCATTGAAGTGGAGGGTAAAAACACTGGAGTAAAAATAGCGGAGGCAATTGTAGGGGAATTAAAGTCAAAGGACATCAGCTTGGATAATTGTTTGGCTTTCACCAGTGACAATGCTAATGTCATGGTAGGTAAAAAGACTGGATGTTATGGTGAACTTCTGAAGTACAATTCAAACCTCATCAGTACAGGGTGTATTTGTCATAGGCTCCATCTTGCTGCAGAGTGGGCAGCCAAACGGTTGCCAGTCAATGTCGAGCAATTTTTCATTGACATTTATTATTATATCGAGAAGAGTGCCAGTAGAGTGAAAAACTTTAAAAATTTCCAGGAAGAATGTGGAGTGAAGCCATCAGAGCTCTGTAAACATGCCCCGACACGTTGGCTTTCACTGTCAAAGACATGCCTCTGGGTTCTGGAGCAATGGCCTGCACTGGAGAGGTTTTTTGAAGAAGAATGCAACAGCACTACAGAGCAGGCAAAGGAGATAGATGCAGAGGAGAATAAACAGGATAGGAAAAAAAAGTGTTGGACAACCTGAAGTCAAGAACATTGAAGGCTTATATCCACTACCTTTCATTTATCCTTCCTGAATTTGACAAAGTGAATATGCAACTTCAGTCGGAATTTTCAATGGTTCATGTCCAACTCCGTCTGGTACAGCGCTTCATTAGAACTCTTATGACAATGGGGCTAAAACCATGTGCTCTTACCCACAAGGGAGTTACAGATGTTGACTACAAGTCACAGTACAACAAAAGATCAAATGGTGATCTTGTTATTGGGGAGGGGACAAGGAAGAGTCTGGAGGAATTGAATAAGGAGAAGGAACAACAATTCTATTCATCTATAAAGAAATTTTTACAAACTGCCATTACTTACCTTTTAAAGAATGGACAAATGGAAGCTATTTATTTAAAGAATGCTGAGGTGGCTGACATCAATGTGAGGCAAACAGCCACATGGAAACAGTTGGAATATTTTTTAAATAAATTTCCAACCATTTTACCACAGGATGCAACTAAAGACGAGTTGCAAATGCAATTTGTAGAATATCAATCTTGTGAATTACCAGATAACTTGCCTGATGAAATGGGATTGAAGTGGAAGGTGCTTGGAGAGTCTGTGAAGGATATAACAGGACATCTTTCATTGAACACATTAGCCAAAGTCATGACGTCAATTCTTGCAATTCCTCACAGCAATGCCTCATGTGAACGCATCTTCAGCACAGTGAGGAAGAACAGGACAGACTTTCGGTCATCAATGTCTGTTGAGACACTAGAATCCCTAATGATTCTAAAACAAAAAGATGTAGTGTGTCACGAGAGGAAAAATGCTCCAGAGTTGCTGAAGCTATGTAAAACAGCCACAGCAAGAGCTCTCAACAAGGAGTAATAACTATGGAGGAGTTGTAATTGTAAATAGTGTAAATACTAATGTATATATATATAAATAAATGTGGACTCGTAATATTATTTTATTTGGAACTAATTAAATTAGGACTATGCATGATGTGATTAAATTATGATGTGAAAAGACCACCATGACGACACTCTCCATGATTTGACGTTAATATCAGGACAAGAGTTTCTGGTGAGTATAATATTTCATATTTTTAGTGTAAATAAGCGACGTTCTGTTGTCACTGAAGTGTCACTGAAATGTGTCCCCCAAATGACTTTGTCCAAGTTGGCAGCTCTGATAATGGTGGTTAGAGCTAATATATAATGTAAACATATATATACATATATATATATTAGGCATATTGTAAGAATAAAAACCATGAAATAATAGTGCTCAACTTTTTGATAAAAGGAGCTATTTATCCAATATTTCAAGTGTAATTATGATCAACGTTTTATATATATATATATATATATATATATATATATATATATATATATATATATATATATATATATATATATATTGGTGTGTGTGTGTGTGTGTGTGTGTGTGTGTGTGTATGTTTGCGGGAAATTGTCAAGAAAATATCTTCATTTTTCTCCTCTCCCTTTTCCCCTCCTCAACTCCCCTTTACTCTTCACCTCCTCCTTCCTCCCCTTTTACACTTCATCTCCACCTCCTCCATCCCCCTTTTACACTTCACCTCCCTCTCCATCCTCCTTGCACCCTTCACCTCTTCCACCCCCCCCCCCTCTCTCTCTCTCTCTCTCTCTCTCTCTCTCCCCTCCTTTTCTCTTCACCATCTCCGTCATCTCCTTTTTACTCTTCGTCACCTTCTCCATCCTCCTTTTATTCTTCACCTCCTCCTCCGCCCCCCTTTACTCATTACCTCCTCCTCCATTCCCCTTTTACTCGTCACCTCCTCAAACCCCATATTACCTTTCACTTCCTTCACTACCTTACCTTGATTCTCTCAGCGCCAAGAGGCGCTTAAGGCCTGACTACCGCCCCCCCCCCCCCCCCCCCCCGGGTTCATTGCTTCAGTTCTTGCTCGCTTCCAGGAGAATATGTCAGTACCGTTTCTTTTCCTTTCCTCCATTCTGCACCAAGTTTGTTTTAGACGCCCCTGTCTCCTCTTTCCTCCCGGGCAGACTGAACTCAAAATACCCCCCCCCCCCCCCAAAAAAAAAAACAAAAAAAAAACAGGAGGTGTGTTCTGATGAATCACTTTATTTCAGTCAGTGACAATGCCAGCAGAATAACTTTTGTCCCCACGACTATACTTTCTATTCGTTTTTTTTTTTTATTTGTTTGTTGTTGTTTTTTTTTTTTTTCCTTTTATTTTTTATTTTTATTTTTTATTTTTTTATTTTTTTTTTTTGTTGTTGTACTTTGAAGCGAACCCTTCGAGTTCGAGTCTCCGTTCACTCGCAACTCGGAACCCCGTAGATTCGTTTGTTTTGTTTTGTTTTGTTTTTCTTTTGATTTTGTAAAGTTTTTACTCACAAAAATGTTTACTTTCGACGATCTGTACTTATCTTAATTTTTAAAGCCAGTGTCAATAGCAACAGGACACTTTGCCTCTGTCATTTGTAACCGACGTATTTTCCTTCCGAATCGAAGCTCTTTCAATCTAAAAATGCCTGCTATCTTGTCGACTATATGATGTATCCTAGTAATAGTTTCAGACTAAGCTTGAAGTCCAGCCTCGGCAATAATTAAACCTTGGCCAAACTTAGTCCGAAGGTGCCACGAGATTTTAGTTTGGGACTAGTTTGTTCAGCTCAAATAAAATCCGATTTTTTTCAAGCCCTTGATTAAAGTCAAAGACTATGCGCTAGTCCGCGTTCATAAAAATGGCTCTGGCGTCCATCCCATCGCGATAGCACAATCAAACTCATTTCCTTGCATCTGGCACTTTATAGACCATATTTTCCATTGTTGTGGTAACCTCTGGGAAAACGAGACGGTGCCCCATCGATGGAATAAAGGTCTAATCTGCGGGTTACCAAAGAAAGGCAACTTGCACGAACGTGGAAACAGTGAGGCATTAGCTACTACCAGTCACCAGTAAAATCCTGAGAAAATTTTTGATTAGTAGAATTCAGGAAGGGGTATATAGCAGAGTAAGGAAATACCAGACAGGGTTCAGACCAGAACCACGGAACAAATCTTTATACTTCGAAACATCTTAGGACAAGTGAATGAATGGAATGGCACATTGTATGTACTTTGTTGATTTTTAGAAAGCTTTTGATTCCGTATATCGAGACAGTTTATGGCTTCTGATGAATAAATATGGAATACCAAGGAAGATAATTGGCATTATAACAGCACGATATGAAAGATTTCAGTGTTCTGTAATTGAAGATGAAGGAGTAACAGACTGGTTCCCTGTAGTCAGTGGTGTGAAACAAGATTGTTGAATGTCAGGTTTCCTGTTCATGCTAATCATAGATTGGGTAATGGGAAGAACTACAGAACACAATAGAACAGGAATTCGGTGGAATTATACGACTAATCTAGAAGGATTTGACTTTGTGTACGGCATTGCTCTGATATCTTCCAATTTTGAGCATCTCAAATCCGAAACACCAGCGTGGAAAAGTATGAAAGGAGTTGAAAACTTCAATTATCTTGGAGCTGAAATCAGCAAAGATGGGGAAGTGACTGGTGATTTGATAAGAAGGATTGGGCTGGCACGGGGAGCTTTCCAAAGGCTTGTAAAAGTAGAATGCAATGTTTGTCGGCAGAAAAACAAAACAAAGATAACACTCTTAAAATCCCTAATCATGTCAGTATTACTGTATGGCTGCGAAACATGGAAAAGGAACAAAGAAGATGAAAGAAGAGAGGACACTTCCGAAAACTAAACAAATGTCTCAGAAGAATACTAAGAATAAGATGGCAACAACGTTTAACAACAGATAAAGTGATGGAATTGGCATGAACAAGGAAGGTCAGTGCAATAGTGAAAACGGGATAGTTGGAACTGGATTGGACATGTATTGAGAAAGGAAAATGGGTTTGATTGTGCTTTAGCGATGGGATGGACACCTCCTAATCCACCCCCCCCCCCCCCTCTTCCCTTTACGCATAGTTGAGTCCTTGAAAAAAAGTCTTTTGACTCACATTCTCTAATTGTAATCAGGTGTGAAATTGTTAATTTTTACTGGTTGTTCTAGTGGCTAATACAGTAAAACCCCGGAAAACTACGATTTTTTCAAGTCCAGGTAGGCAGTTCTGATTTAGGTACATATTTTAAGGGAAACATGTTGAGCATTTTTTATTCCACGGTTGTTTCAATAAACACACTAGTAGGGAGAATTAGGCTAAAACCGTGCAAATTCGGGTTGAAAGCATGACAATTTGCATACAGGTTACCAAGACCAATCAAAAACCCATCTACTGTAGAACCACTCTGAGAATCAATCATAACGTTTCGGTTTAAGGCCTTAAACTTTCCCTATTGCAGCTATATTAAACAAGGGAAATAACTGCGTAAATACACATATTTTCTTCATTTTCACTGTGTACGTGGAAATTGGACAAAACCGTGCACATTGGGATTCAAAGAATGAAAATTGGCAGTGCATTTTTAGCACTTTTATTTTTCCCTATATAGCATTACTTATCCAAGGAAAATAACAACGAGAATACAATGTACGTTCAATAATTTTAAATATATTGTTGACCATTTATAGTAGCTAACAAATGGCTTCGATTGGGAACAGTACAGACAATGGACGTTTCGGGGAAAACCCTTTGTCAGCTAAAGGAACGTTGAAAACATAAAACAAAATGTAGTAGGAATTGTAGCGTG
>NC_088371.1:32274212-32276712 GCF_034508935.2 Berghia stephanieae
CTAGCCTACATGAAGAATAGAAAGTACCGATTTTCTTTTTATGGCCGCCGTTTCTGGGCGACGTGACATCAGACTATCGAATCCAATTGTCCCATATCAACCGAAACACTTAACATGAAGAACAAGATATCATTTTTTTTCCTACAGAGACAACGCTGATACCAGCCTGGTACCCAGTTTACACCCGAGTACGGTGAAAGAATGTGAGTAAAGAGCCTTTCCAATGACCCGACTTTGCGCTTATCCAGCGTGGGACTCGATCCGGGGACGTGTCGGTCCGAAGACGAGTCGCACTATGTTGTGTTCAGCGGGCCACCTAGCCGTTGCTCACCTGACACAGCTGCGTTAAACGACATCCAGTATGTGGTACATGGTAAATCTTACTTTACAATACAAGGAGTCAATAAAAAGGAGATAAAGAGAAAGGGAGTAAATCTGACTCATGAATGAACAACACAAAACAAACGACGTTTCAGCCTTTGGCCCTTTTCAAGTAAACACAAAGTAACATAACGTCAATAGCTTGACACACATATCGTTAACCCTCTTATTCAAATAAGTTAGGCATTTGTTTCTCTTTTTTCTTCTTTTGTGTTATATAAATTAAAAAATAATAATAATCTAAAAAATCGAAATTTAAAACAAGAAAATATAAGTTGCATTGAAGGTAAAATAAGGTTTTAGAAAGACCTTATTTAATGTTATGAATAGTCAGGTGGCTCCGTATCGCAGTGGAAAAGCTGTCAGACTCTAACCTTGAAAGTACTGGGTTCAATCCCATTGTGGACACATTTTTTTAAAGTTTACTTTATTATGAAAGACATCATTTTCGTTGTTATAGTTACTGGACATATATTTAAAACCCTAAATTAATATATTATTATTATTTTTATTTATTATTTTAAAAAAAAAACAACATCGGAACCATTCAATGTGTTATCGTCGTGCATTTATATGTAAACGTCGATTGTTATCATTTTAAAATATTTTATCATTATCATCAGTGTATTCGTTTACCGCGTCTTTGTCATATTATTGGGGGGGGGGGGGGGTTCGTTTTTTTTTCTTCTTCTTCTTTTTTTTTTTTTTTTTTGGTTTGTGTCTGTTGTTTTTCAAAAATTTCCTGTACCATCATTGTTTATGTCTACTTATCCACCTTATCTACACCATTCACACTACACATCTCTCGTTCGTTCTTAGTGTCTTATTCGTCGTGTTTTGTTGATAAAGGGGAAATCAGTATATCTTCATCTATTAAATTGAGGCTTACAATTCAACACTTATCGTTATTTTTTCCTTCGAGCTTCAAGCAGCAACATTTTAATTAATCAACCAGCAGCGCCAACGGAGGTGCATAAAAATGTTGCGTTTTTGTACACCGCCAGTGGAGGTGCATAAAACTGTCATCTGCATTTTTTGCCAAATTGGGACCTAAAATTTGTCCAAAAAACCCCCCAAAATTTGCCAAGAAATTTGCCAAAAAGACCAAAATTTGCCAAAAAATTTGCCGCACTTTGGGTCCTTATTTGAAGATTTTTTGACGAAACGATCCATGTCTGAAGTTGGAAGTATAAGTGACTCGATTTATTTGACTTGAAAAATGAAATGACTGTGAATAGCGTTGTTACAAAGATTTTAAAGGATCATTATCCGTAGAGAGTAGCTTCCCTTGGTTTGGGCACAGGCAAAGCTGCAACATTTCTCAAGTTTTGCACTTTTTTTTTCGTTATTTTGTTTTCACTTCTTTTTTTTTTTCCCAAAATTTGCCACGATTTGCCAATTTTGGGAAATTTGCCAAAATTTGCGGATCGCCCTGATATTTGCGCCGCAAATTGTCATTTGCGGCCGCAAAAAATGCAGATGACAGATAAAAACGGTGCCAAACGCCACCAAACATGATCACCAGAGTACTGTACTGTAATGTAAGTTCTCGATCCCAGGATCGTCTTTCAACTCTGCTCACGTCTGCTACTTCAGGTTTATTTTCGCAGTTGATTTTCTTACCACAACCTGTTTTCACACACGGATAACTATATGTTGCTGTGTCACGGGTCAGAGACTATAGCGGCTTATACTTCATGTTGGGCCACACAGATAAATCAACAGAGGATGTACCAAGTTACACAGACAACGTTGTTTACCAATCTGCCCTCATTAAATGATGGTGGGTATAATATCGAATGAAAATAGTTCCTTCCCCGCAAAATTGCGGGCTTTTTACTAGTTTATATAATATATATATATATATATATATATATATATATATATATAATATATATATATATATATATATATATATATACTACACTGCAGCGTGTAGTGACATGGTAAATCCTAACTTTACAATACAAGGATGATGCACAAACCCAGCTTTTTAATGGAACGGTAAATCCTAACTTTACGATACAAGGATGATACACAAACCCAGCTTTTTAATGGAACGGTAAATCCTAACTTTACGATACAAGGATGATACACAAACCCAGCTTTTTTAATGGAA
>NC_088371.1:32281712-32299212 GCF_034508935.2 Berghia stephanieae
TATATATATATATATATATATATATATATATATATATATATATATATATATATATATATATATTTAACTAAGAGGACAACCATTATACGAAATAAAAGAAGCAATCTATTGCACTGACACAACTTCAGCACAACATTCTTGGCTTGGAAAACATTTTATGGTCTTTTGTTTCATACATAGAAGGACGCTCGTTGGGCATCATGTTGTATAAATCTAGTATATTATTAGCTTTCACGTGAGACCACATTTGAAGTTTTTAAAAATAGATAACATTCCGTGTAACAAAAATAAATTTTTGCTGACTCAATCCTAGATATTATTATATTATACAGTGAAGCATTGAAACATGTGTGCTCTCTGCATTGCAGGGTTGCCAGATTATTTACAGGCATTCTGCCAACTGGATTTTTAAAATCTGCCAAATACCACAAAAATCTGCCAAACCGTACTATTTATAGTGCCCCATTTAATTTGAAAACTCATCAGTTTTGTTAAACAAAAAATTCCCAAGGCCGATCTCATAATTTTTTTTTTCACTTCCCAAGTTAAAAAAAATCACTTATTCATAAAAATTGCCATGGAAAACGTGGAGTAGACCTATACATGATATAAATGATAATGTAGCAAAATCTAACACCAATAATAAAGTCTGCCAAAAATCTGCAAAACTGCCAAACCGTTTTTTTTCTGCCAGTCGACTTCAAATTCTGCAAAAAAAAAAAAAAAAAAAGAGGACATTTGGCAGCAAATATGCAAAATTGGCAACCATGATGCATTGTGTTCTGCATTTCTATAAATGCGTGTCAATCAACCCACCTAAGCTAAGCAAAAAAATGTTATCATCCTCTTTATCAAATCGAGATAAAAGAACAATCTCTCTCTCTCTCTCTCTCTCTCTCTCTCTCTCTCTCTCTCTCTTCTCTCCTTTCTCTTCTCTCTCTTCTCTCTCTCTCTCTCTCTCTCTCTCTCTCCTCTCTCTCTCTCTCTCCTTCTCTCTCTCTCTCTCTCTCTCTCTTCTCTCTCTCTCTCTCTCTCTCTCTCTCTCTCTCTTCTCTCTCTCTCTCTCTTCTATATATATATATATATAATATATATATATATATATATATATATATATATATATATATATATATATATATATATATATATATATATATATATATAAGTTTGTTTTATAAATTCCATTATCCCAAAATATTATATATCTGACCATTTTTACTTTGAGTTCTAATTTTAGCTTCCTTTTCACTTTAACATTACACTGCTTCAATGCGGAGGGTGACAAATTGAAAAAAAATATATATATAAAGATAATATATATATATATATATATATATATATATATATATATATATATAATCTTTATTGTCCAGATAAAAGGCAATTCATGTGAGGCAAACAATGCTCAAACAGTTTGTGGCATGGTATGAACATCAACACATTTACAAGTACAGACACAGACATACACCAACATACACGTAAGCACATTGTTTCTACTACATATGTATAAAAAAGAAATGAGTGTACATACATACATACATACATACATACATACATACATACATACATACATACATACATACATACATACATACATACATACATACATACATATATACATACATACATACATACATACCTTGGAATAATAATACATGGAAGGTAAGCGGCTTCGTTCGCGCAGTCGCAAAGTTGATACCAGTGGGCGGAGCTTAGCCGCCATATTAAAAAGCCCAGGAAACGATTGTTTCTCATAGAGACGAGAGACTTGAGTGATGGAAATCATCTTGTGTTGCCGATTAAAACACTCACTTACTAAAGGAATTTAGTCATTATGATGTTGTAAAATACCTTGCAAAGGCAATATTAATTAAATTATTTTCTACGTTCAATTCTGAAGCCAAAGCACTATCGCTACGCACGGTTAGATTTGCTTTGCTTGTTGGTTATGACATGAATAAGGAAAAAAGGAGGAGTATGGGTATAAGTAAATACTTGTAAAATATCAAGCATCCGCACAGAAAGTAATGGAAGTGCAAGCTCGAATTAAAGATATCGAAAAATAAGAAGTGGATCCGGTCGGAATCGAACCTGCGTGCCACGAGACGGCATATTTCGCTTGGCCAAGAAGAGAGAACAGCAAGGGAGCGTTCACATATTACGTCATCAGCTAGGGGGGGGGGGAGGGGGGGGGGGTCTACCAAATGTTGACATGTGTTGACATGGGAGAGGAGGGGGGGGGGTTAGACCCAAGATGATGTCATCAAAACATAGGCAAATTAGGCCTATTTTATTAAATGCAAGAAAACAAACAGCAATCCTCATGCATATGGTGTATAAAGTAAGACTTCCTGACCATGATTTTCCAATTGGTGAAAGACATAAACTAATACCATCAGTTTATGCTGGATGTTCCCTGAAAGAGGATGGAACCATTGGTTACAGTGGTCCGACGTATGTAGCAATCCGCAGTGGCAAGCACGACAGCAGTAGTGCTCTCTCCCATGCTGAAGATTTCGATGCAGTCTTGAATTTAGAAGAATTCGACGTCATCAGCAAAGTTAATGGACAAATCAAACCCCTAGTATTTGTTTCAGTGGATGGTGGTCCAGATGAGGCTCCAAAAAACGGACAGACACTCGCTGCTTGGGAGAGACATTTCAAGGCGCTGGATATTGATGCTGTATTTGTCTTTACACACGCTCCAGGTTTCAGTGCTTATAATGAGGTGGAAAGAAGAATGGCACCGCTTTCAAAGGATACAGCATCTGTCATCTTACCATTTGATATTCATGGACGTCATCTTGATGGAAGCAACAAGACTGTTGATGTTGATCTGGAAAAAAGGAACTTTGAAGCTGCTGGAAAAATATTAGCCAATATTTGGTCCGAGTCGATAATAGATGGATACCCAGTAGTTGGAAAATTCATCCCTCCACCTGAAATTCCAAGACCCAAACTTCAATTTCAAGAAACAGATGATTAGAAGATAAAACACATTCGTCAATCCCAATATCTGCTGCAAATAGTGAAATGCAGTGACAACTCATGCTGCAAACCTTGGCGTACTAACTATTCATCTTTTTTTCCAGAGCGTTTTCTGCCACCACCTGTACCACTTGCTTCATGTGATGATGGTTTGGAGATAGGCAATAATGGAAGATTTGGAAGCCTATTTCAAAGTTTGTTCCTTTCAAAACAGCTAAAGATAAATTGCTATGATGAGTATTGCCCATCTCTCAAGAAACAAGATGGGAAAGGGGTATCACTTCTCAAAAGGCGAACTTGCCCTAAATGTTCATTGTATCACTCCTCGATCACAGCAATGAAAGACCATTCACGAAAATGCGGCATACAAGAAGAACAGCAAATGGGAGAAAGTGATGACGATGAAAATGAAATTGATGATACTATTTATAGTACATTGCCAGATGTCCAAGACAGAAACATTTTTGAATCAATTAATTTTATGTTTGGAAATTGAAACAGAAATTCATTCCACTAAAAGACTAATATGCTATAAAATAATTTGCCTCCTATACTATTTTAAATTACACTTTCTGAATTTTTTTAAATAGCACCTGCACCAAGTAGCCTAATTTAAATAATGTTTGTTAGATTTTATCTTTGCAAATTTAAATTTTATGTCCCCATTGTATCGTAAAACATAAATTATCAACAGGATTTTGGATTTTTAGTTTTGATTTCTGCCTCACCGATGGGAGATAGTTTCTCTTTGTTCCACACGATCAATGTTTTACGTGTTGGTTTCATCTGTTGCGAAAACACGTATTTCCTCTCTATGGTGTTTACGTCCGCACCAGTATCAAGTTGGAATTTAACTTTTTTGAAGTTAACGATCATACTAGCTGATATTGCTGTTGTACCCAGCTTCATAACATAATTGTTATCATTTTCGTCTGAGTATGAGGTGTTATGTTCGTTCTGAATCGTATGAATGCGAGAGCATTTCGATGAAAAATGATTCATTCTGTTGCAGCTCTTGCATGTTTTATTCCAAGCTGGACATTTTTCTTTGATTCGCTCGTGACTTTTGCCACAGAATTTGCAACAGTGTATCCATTGTGTAGAGGATTGTTGTTTTTGGTGAGAGTGAGAGTGAGAAGATCGATGCCGTTGCTGAGGAAATTGAGGTTTTGAATGAGAAGATTGAGGTTTTCTAATAGAATGTCGAGACGATGAGTAATGGTTGCTTTGATGTACCTTCTGTATGGTGTGATCTTGTAGTGTCATGTTCTGTAGTTGTGTTTTGGCTGTTTCATGTGTACGACAAGTATCAATTGCTTTTTGTAGTGTAAGGTCTTGTTGTTGTAGCAGGTGTTTTCTTGTTTCCTCACATTTGACTCCAATTATGATTTTGTCACGGAGAAGGCTATCTTCAATAGTGCCGTAATTACAAGATTTTATCAGTTTTCTCAGCTCTGAGAGGTACCTTTCAAACGATTCTTCCTGTCCTTGTTGTCGGGAGTTGAAAATATATCTCTCATAACTTTCATTAGTTTTCCCCACACAGAAAAGCTTAAATTTTTCAGTAATATTTTCGAACGTTTCTTCCTTTCCTTCGAAATTGAAGCCATCGTAAATATATTCATAGCTGCTCGTCCGATGCAAGATAGGAGTGTAGCAGATCGTATTCTGTCATCCCCTTTTTCTAGCCCAGTAGCGATTTCAAAATTAGTCCAGTCACGAGAGAATTGTCGCCAATTCGAAGCTAAGTTGCCTTCCATGTTGAGTGGTCTTGGCGGAGGAATTGACATTGTTGATCTCGAAGTTGCCATAATTGCAGGGATGCAACTCTTTCAAAAAAAAAATAAATAAATAAACAAACAGTGATTGTGATAATTTAGTTGGTTATTTCCCTTAAATAGAAATTTTTGGCGAGAAGGTCACTTAGGAGCGATTAATTCTGATTTCCAAGAGTTGTTGCCCTTGAGAGTGAGAATATGCCATGCGGGGGGATTCCCCAGACATAATGATGAACTTGATAGAATAACAATTAATTGTTTTCGTTAACTCACAGGACGAGTGAAGTTCTTTACGCCGCTGCCACCATGATGATTGGGAACATAACCAAAGACAATGAATAACATTGACGAGCCGAATGAAAAGATATAACTTTATTAATAAATGATAAAGTAATGAGTGATGATCGTGATGAGTATTGATGGCTTGAGAAGAGAGTGAGTGAGAGGTTTAGAAACGGAAGTTGTTATATAATTGTTTGTAATGATGTCTTAGAGTAAAAGTTGTTACGTATTCTTATAGAACCAATCAACAGTTAGAACGTTGGCTTCGTAACCAGGAGGTCTGGGGTTCGGTTCCCGGCCGCGTCATACTCGTCAAAAGCAGAAAACCCCACATGAACCCAACCACAACCGAGCTATTTCGGTCAAGGACAAGGGCAGAAAGCAGACGTTACAAAAGATAAGGGTATAAAAGTAGAAGAAAGCATACATCTCATGCAAGAATGCAGAAGGCCCTCCCAACCACCCACCACTTTTAGCTGACTCTTACAGCACAAAGTTTCGGGGTAGGAATCACATTAAAAATCAGGCCACCACTACACGACCACAATTCTTAATCCTTTCACAGCTAGATTAGATTTCACGTCAAATATGAGTCAATCCTGTACAGTTTTCATCACAGATTAGTCTAAAGCGCGCTCGAGTCGCATCGCATGGACTATCTCTCGGTGACACTGCATAAGTCAGTCATGTATAGACAAAAGTACGTTTGGTTTTGGTTCGGTTCAACTCAAAGCTAGCCATGAAAGGGTTAATGGTGACAACTTAAAATGTGGACGTACCATTGCAGCTATAGCAGTAGTAGAGTAAACTACCCAATTGCTGCTGGGTAGACAGGGGGAACCGGATAAAAATTCTGGCTGCAAAGGGACTCGAACCCGAGACCTTTGGCGTGACAGTCCAATGCTCTACCAACCGAACTAACGGGACCCCCGCTAATAGAGCTATGAATTACCAT
Source organism: Berghia stephanieae (assembly GCF_034508935.2). Taxonomy (NCBI): domain Eukaryota; kingdom Metazoa; phylum Mollusca; class Gastropoda; order Nudibranchia; family Aeolidiidae; genus Berghia; species Berghia stephanieae. The sequence continues at coordinate 32,287,716 of NC_088371.1, forward strand.
AACAGTCACAGGGAGATATATCTGAATTTGACTCAACTTGCTATCAAATAGTTTTATTTCATCGTTAAACATGATTTAACTGATAAAACGTATTTGCAAACATAGTTATGAAACAAATTTAAGGTTGATACTTACATCCACTGATCATCGCGATTCTGATTTCCACCAATGAGTGAATCACCGTAAATACGGCCGGAGGAATGTTTTGGTCTACCCAATATGGCGGAAGCGGCCAACGGTTGGCTTCAGTATTATGACGTCATCCCCCTTCCATCTATTTTTATTCCAAGATACATACATACATACATACATACATACATACATACATACATACATACATACATACATACATACATACATACATACATACATACAAACATAATACATACATACATACATACATACATACATACATACATACATACATACATACATACATACATACATACATACATACATACATACATACATACATACATACATACATACATACATACATACATACATACATACATACATACAGAAGAGCGATACGATTTATTTGCTGGGACAGCAGATAACCATATTGTAAATATTATGTCTTTTTACTTGTATTGTGTTTAAAAGAAGAAAAAAAGAAAGGAAGAAGAAGATGGCAAATGATAGTGACGATGATGATGATGATGATGATGATGATGATGATGATGATGATGATGATGATGATGATGATGATGATGAAGATGATGATGATGATGATGATAATAATGATAATGATGATGATGATGATGATGATGATGATGATGATGATGATGATGATGATGATGATGATGATGATGATGATGATAACGACGGCGACAATGTCGATGATGATGATTCACGCCACTGCTGCTCGTTATTTTCATTGGTTGTCTCGTTTTTCCACAGAAGATTTGTTAATTAATTTTATGGCGGTTGGAGTTGGAATGAAGGTTGCCTTATGTCGATTTGTCCTATATTTTGCTTCTGGATACCGTCTTCCGGAGCGTAGAAGTTGGAATTTTTCTTCTCAACTGCATTAATATAAGTTGTGTCAAGGCTTCTAAGGTCGGTGTTAATTATTTTTAAGCCTCTCTGGGGATTCTATGTAGTTTGGATTTTTCTTTTGTTCCACAGCTTCCATGCCACGTTCTGGTGCCAAACGAAACGATACTCAATATTAATGACTTGTAAATTTGTATCATGGTCTTTCTGTTCACATTGAAAGACCTTAATTTTCTGAGTATGCACAAGCGCTGGCTACATTTTTTGATGACTTTGTTCGTGTGCGATTCAAATCTTAGACTGTTATCTATAGTTACACCAAGGTACTTAAACGTTTCGACAATGTCAACAGTCGGGTTAAAAAAAAACCCAAGGCCCAATGCATAGCGGCGGCGGTGCAACAAGACGTGAAATAACCAAAGGTTACCCAAAGTTCAACACGACCGGGAATTCAAGATTACAACCGGTGGGGTCATCCTACACCAGATCTGCCCAGCCAGTACTACGAAAAATTCGTAGTAATACGAACTTTTTGGGTCCAGCTACAGAGCTGCATAAGTCTCTTTGATTCAATAAATTTTGTTGAGAAGGAAAGTCTAGCTTCTTAGAACCTATATTCAGGACTTTGTAGGATTTTTGGATCATGCTGAGGGCAAATTGCTTATTTCTAAAGCTATTTACAGTGAATGTTTTCTTTGTTTTCATTGGAAATGGAGAGAAAGATAAAGGGAGTAAATAAGACTCATGTATAAGGTAACAACACAAAACAAAGTTGAGTTCCCTTATACTTTCTCTCCATTTTATTGGCTCATTTAGGCATCTCTAGTTTTTGGTTTTACTATTCCATTGGAAACTACGAATTTTTGAAATTTCAAGTGGGCAGCTCTGTCCTACCCTTATGATATAAAAAATGACAGCCTAGTCAGTTCAGGCCTGGCGGGTCCGTCACTACAACACTGCATGCCAGGCAATTATGTTTTTGTTTTTTCCCCCCAAGTCTGACGTTGAATGCTACACCCATGACTATAAACGGATTTTTAATGTTGCCAGGTTGGCGGATTTTCCACCAAATTGGCGGATTTTTATCATTGCGTGGCGGGGAAAAAATGGCCTGGTGGATGGCGGATTTTTAGATGATTTGTATACCCTTTTTTAAAAAAAAAAGTAAAATATAGCAATCAAGTCTAATTATTTCTTCTCCCCCCCCCCCATAGTGACTTTTGGGACCACCTTTTGTGAGTGCCTAGATCTAATTTAGATTAACTGAAGGTGAAAACAAAATCCGACAATCTAACTCCCGCTCAAACAAAATCGAAACTCCTAATCTGCATGCCTTTAAAGAGAAAACAGTTGTGAATAAGTGAGTAGCGTCCAGTATCACGATTTTTATTCTGAGACAATACACTATTGTTAGTTATAAGTGTTTTAAATCAAATGACGTAATTTTTGGCGGATTTTGGGCAAAGGTCGCATGTGAAGTAGGATAATGTTGGCGGATTTTGGCGGATTTCTAGCATAAATTGGCGTGATTTTTGCAAATGCACCTGGCAACACTGCGGATTTTAGTACTGTGATTACTGTGTCAAGATTGGGTCACTGGTGTCTCCTCTCTTTGAAGCAACGAGTATACATATCGGTGTATATTTGTATATCTTTGGATCACCCTTGGCAATCATTCGTCTTGTACCTTTGGAAATAAAGAGATTAGGTGAGTAAATAATCTCTCTCTCTCTCTCTCTCTCTCTCTCTCTCTCTCTCTCTCTCTCTCTCTCGCTCTCTCTCTCTTTCTCTCTATCTCTCTCTCACACTCTCTCTCACACACACACACTCTCTCTCTTTCTCTCTCACTGTCAATCTCACTCTCTCTCTCTCTCTCTCTCTCTCTCTCTCTCTCTCTCTTCTCCTCTCTCTCTCTCTCTCTCTCTCCACTCCTCTCCTCCTCCTCATCCACACACACTCTCTCTCTCACACACACACACACACACTCTCTCTCTCATTCTCTCTCACTGTCAATCTCTCTCTCTCTCTCTCTCTCTCTCTCTCTCTCTCTCTCTCTCTCTCTCTCTCTCTTTCTCTCTCTCTTCCTTTGCACGCATACATACACCACATATATATATATATATATATATATATATATATATATATATATATATATATATATATATATATATATATATATATACACAACATTGGGTCGCCTTGTGTTGAATATACACAATAGGAATGAATTATTTTTTTGTCGTCCATTTCAAAAAATTTCCAATCTTAAAAATCTTGTATCTCAACTAATACTAATCTCTCAGAGTGGTTCTATAAATTAAATTATAGAATTGTTCATATTCTACAACGTATGCAATTTTCATGCCTCCAATCCTAATTTGCACAATTCAAGGGTTTGTTGGACCGAATTCCCCCTTACCAATATGCTGTGTGTTGCTGTTGGCTTGAGGCCCAAATGTATCAACGAGTTTTGACTATCCGTATTTTTAATGTTTCGATGAATTTAGATTATCCATTGATTCAAAACCGTCACCCCTCCATGGATAAAAGACAGGTAGATAACCACGTCTCTCGGACAATCGTCATAAGGTAAACAAAGAAAGTGATTGGTAGACACAGCAAACTACATAGGTTTTACTATCGATAGTATGCAGATGACGTCACGCAGGCCTTTGTTATTGTTTTTGCCATCCGCGTTTGTGAGTTGTTCTCACTAAACTGTATTAACCAGACTATAAAAGTTCATGGTTACACAGAGTTTGTGTGTTGGTTCGTTATACTTCCGGATGGCAATGTTGTGAACTCCTTGGCCAAGCGCATTCTATCTATCGATCTTATGTGTTTAAGTAAAATGCCCACTGTTCTATCGCTTGATCAATGGGACCAACATAGAAAACTATGTGTAAATGTAAACGTTTATAATCTGATCGAGAAAATCGTGTGATAACTAGTCACCCATTTGGTGGTATAAAAACAATAACATTGATCAGAGAGAGGAGTCGATTTCATTCACTTTATTGTTTATAATCAACCAACTATGTTTGTCCGAGCACGTGTGAAGGTGTGTCACAAATTCCTAGTGTTGATTGGTCAAAAATCTACTGGTTAATTCCGTCATTCCAACTACGTTTTTTGTTGGGTTTTTTCCAGCAACAGACCCCATGGAGTTCATCAAAGAAATGGTGTACAAATTTCTCATCAGTTCCGGCATTGTCTGGTACTTGATGCCGATCGTCAAAAAGTACGTAGTCAAGTCTAACATTCAACCGTCAAACTGCAATCATAGAATCCTGGACGATGAAGGCTGTTCAATGACCGCCTTCAAACTGGATGACAAGCTTCTGCCTCCGTATGGATTACATAATTTCTCTAAAATCAAAAATCTGAAAATTCGAGATAATGACGTGTTGATATGCGGCTACCCCAAAACCGGATGTCACTGGACATTTGAAATTGTCCACATGCTATTAAATAGGTCAGCCTCGCTTTCTAAATACGGTAAAGTTTTCGAAGGATACATGGAATTTTTACCTGAATTTGTTTTGGATTCTCTCCCTTCTCCAAGAGTTCTAAACACGCACCTCTCTTACGATGAGCTGCCTGATGAAATTAAAGCCAAAAAGACCAAGATAGTTTTAACCACACGATGTCCCAAAGACACGGTTGTCAGTTATTTCAATCACATACAACACCTTAAAGTATTTAACGAGTACGGTGGAAATTTTGACAACTTCTTCAAACTCTTTATGAAAGGTCAAATGTACCACGGAAGCTATTATGACAACGCCTCTGATTGGAGGCAAGTGATTACGTCACCAACAACCGCCAATCCTATTTTCGTGATGAAGTACGAGGAGCTGAAGAGCGACCCCGAGGAAATGGTCAAGAAATTGTCCAGGTTTCTGAATTTGGAAATGACCGACACCTTCATAGGGGAGGTGACTCGTACACAATTCAAGAGCTTAAAGACGGCAGCGGAAAAGGACCCTTTTATCTCGGGCGTGTTCCGTAAAGGTAAGACGTTCCAATCCTAATCAAAACAGCTATGTGTCACGTGTAATTTAGATACGTAAAATAGATTTTATAACCAAAGATACGACATAAGGGCGAAGTTTATTATTATATATAAATTGTGGAGAAAACACTAAGTTTGTTAAAATGACATAAATAAAAATATAATTCTATAATTTGTTATTATGTCATTTACGCTATATATGGTTATGGCGACATAATATGGTCGACATCATTCGTCTTTGTGAATTAAATGGAAGCTTCAATTTCATTTTATGATTGATTCTATAGTAAACATTTCAATTGTTTCCAGAGCAAACATTTCAATTGTGTCCATAATAAACATTTCAATTATGTCCATAGTAAACATTTCAATTAATGTCCATAGTAAACATTTCAATTGTTTCCATAGCAAATATTTCAATTGTGTCCATAGTAAACATTTCAATTATGTCCATAGTAAACATTTCAATTATGCCTATAGTAAACATTTCAATTGTGTCCATAGTAAACATTTCAATTGTGTCCATAGTAAACATTTCAATTATGTCCATAGCAAACATTTCAACTATGCCCATAGTAAACATTTCAATTATGCCCATAGTAAACATTTCAATTGTGTCCATAGTAAAAATTTCAACCGTTTGAAAGACAACAAAAATCTGTGTTTTGCTCAATGGTTAGTTTTTGTTCTATGTGATCTATTGTATTGATTATTCTCTGTATTAAAATATTATCACATCCTATACCCTTTATATAAAAACAGTGATATCTTACCGATTGATGACGTCGTACGCAAACTATTATAGGCCGATTGGTGACGTAGTACGCAAACAATTATAGGCCGATTGATGCCGTAGGACGCAATCAATTTCAATTATAGACCAATTGATGACGTAGGGCGCAAACAATAGACTGATTGATGACGTAGTACGCACACAATTATAGACCGATTGATTACGTCGGACTTACTGAAAAGTGAAGTCATCTCACCAACACCCTCTCTCTCTCTCTCTCTCTTCTCTCTCTTCTCTCTCTCTCTCTCCTCTCTCTCTCTCTCTCTCTCTAGTCTAGTGTTACGTTGATTAACCCCAAATTTACTGTTTACAAGAACAATCGAATACATAAAGATAAAAATCCGACTTATTTAGATGAAACTACATGTATTATCAACAATGAAAAATTAACAGAATTAATAACGGGTTTATTTCCAATTGAATACTAACATTTCGAGAGGAAAAACTTGAGCTTTTATATAGCGCATTATCCACTAAACGTGCTTAAAGCGCAAGGGATTACTGTCAACAGCAACACTTAACATGTAGGACGTGATATGATGCCTGTTAGGCGATATGCCAATTATTATTTTTTTCGGACAGAGATAACGATGTTAACTGTCATTTACTCAATTTACATCTGAGTACGATGAGAGAATGTGAGTAAAGAGTCTTTTCCAAGGACTCAAAATATGCGCCGAGCGAGGCTCGAACACAGGACCTTCCGATCCGAAAGCGAGAGTCATACCACAAGACCACATACCCGCACAAAGAAAATTTATATTTTTTAAAGTAAACTTTCTTAATCCGTATTCAATTCTAAGTCAAAGATTACAATTTTCCGATCATACGATATAGTATAAGCCATATTTTCATACAAATTTATGTCATCAATTCCAATAAAATAACAGACATTAATACCGTTTGAAAATGATGGGTCTCATTTATACGCGACATAATTCAGATTTTATAAGTGAAGCCTAAAATTAAATTCAAGCATCAGATTTTATAAGTGAAGCCTAAAATTAAATTCAAACATCAGATTTTATAAGTGAAGCCTAAAATTAAATTCAAGCATCAGATTTTATAAGTGAAGCTTAAAATTAAATTCAAGCATCAGATTTTATGAGTGAAGCCTAAAATTACATTCAAGCATCAGATTTTATGAGTGAAGCCTAAAATTACATTCAAACATCAGATTTTATAAGTGAAGTCTAAAATTAAATTCAAGCATCAGATTTCATGAGAGAAGCCTAAAATTCAATTCAAGCATCAGATTTTATGAGTGAAGCCTAAAATTAAATTCAAGCATCAGTGAAGCCTAAAATTAAATTCAAGCATCAAATCTTAAGAGGGAAGTCTAAAATTAAATTCAAGTATCAGATTTTATGAGTGAAGCCTAAAATTACATTCAAGCATCAGTGAAGCCTAAAATAACATTCAAGCATCAGATTTTATGAGTGAAGCCTAAAATAACATTTAAGCATCAGATTTTATGAGTGAAGCCTAAAATTACATTCAAGCATCAGATTTTATGAGTGAAGCCTGAAATTACATTCAAGCATCAGTGAAGCCTAAAATTAAATTCAAGCATCAAATCTTAAGAGTGAAGTCTAAAGTTAAATTCAAGCATCAGATTTTATGAGTGAAGCCTAAAATTACATTTAAACATCAGATTTTATGAGTGAAACCTAAAATTACATTCAAGCATCAGATTTTATGAGTGAAGCCTAAAAAATTAAGCACATTTAAGTGAAGTCAAATTTTCAGATAGATTTGATGAAGCCTAAATTACATTCAAGTCATCAGTGAAGCCTAAAATTAATTCAAGCATCAATTAGAGTGAAGCTCTAAATTAAATTCAAGCATCAATCTTAAGAGTGAAGCCTAAAATTAAATTCAAGCATCAGATTTTATGAGTGAACCTAAAATTACAATTCAAGCATCAGATTTTACAAGTGAAACTAAAATTCACATTCATAGCATCGGTTTATCTTCACCAAGGTAATACGATATCGAAACGACTGGGCACATTAGAATTCCTGTGTTTATTTATACCAGGATTGTTGAACTGAAATATGTTGTCAGAGAACAGAGTGCGGAGAATCATCGCTAGAAGGAGTCTTATTGATGATGACTTTTATTCTTATTGATATGCATCATATCCATCATCATCACATCATCATCATCATCATCATCACTATCATCATCATCATCATCATCATCACCATCATCTCAACATCATCACCACTATCATCATCGTCGTTACTGTTGTTGTATCGCCATTATATATTATTGTTATAATAAAAATTTTAAACATAAAATAAAATAAAATTCCCTGTATTCATCCCAGAGGTGAAATTTGTTTCTAGTGTCTATTCCAAGGGAAGACTGGAATAACCCAGGCGTCAGTCGCAGTGCAGCGCCGCAAATTGAGCTAGGGCGAAGTGACTTGCTCAAGGCCACACATCGCAGCGGGAAATCGAACTCGGTACCTTTCGGGTACGAAGCAAAGACGGTACCACTGAGCCACGCTGCCCTTAAAAGACATCATCAATAAACCTGTTATTCTCGTTGTAAAAAAACGTCATTGATGACGTCATAATTTTCATGACTTTTATTCTAACTATTGAAATAATTCAAAATATATGAACGTGACTTCAATCGGATATATGTTTTTGTTTTTTTTTGTTTTCTAGACTGTCATTCGGGTGAATTGTTCTCACTAACCCAACCCCCCCCCCCCCCCCCTTCCTTTCCGCGTAAGTGTCTAATCTTTTAAAGCTTACATGTAATATAGTTTTGTGTTGGCGATACGATTGATCTGGCGGAGAGAACATGTGATTGTTTTATCTAAACGTATATCATCAATAACTCTCACTCACTAATTAGTTGCAGCTCTGTCCTGACTCCAATAAATGTTACCCACCGTGTTCAAACGGAATCACCTCAGGGTGGTAAGGATACTAAGTAATTGGATTTATTGTTAGGTTTAGGGGGTCCCGATTGCTCAATTGGTAGAGCACTCGCTTCACACGCAAAGGGGCCGACCCAGCTCGATCCCGGGTGCAGTCGAGATCTTTTTCTGACCCTCCTGTCCACCCAGCAGTGAATGGGTAGCTGAGTCTGTTAGATTTGGCGGAAAATACTTTACGATAGACTTACTAGTGTCCTATCCAAAGGATTGGCAGCAATTGCTATTGTCCGCTTTACGCTATAGAAACCGGGATAAACTCCGGCTCCATGGGCCCAATGGCTCTGAAGGACAATTTTCTAGATAAGGTCTTCATGTGTGTGTATTTCACAATACTCCTTCAAAACAACTCCATTGTGATTAACAATGAAATAATCTATTATAAAGTTGAGCCTTTCTATAGAGCAACATCCACTTAAAGTGCTCAAAGCGCTTTACAAGGTGTCCCTGATCAACAGCAACACGAAACATGTAGAATGAGACATTACACCAGGTAGGCGATATTACAGGGGGGGGGGGGGGGGGGGGGGTGTGTGTGTGTTCCGATAGAGACAACGCTGTTAGCGGCCAGGTACTCATTTTACAGAGAGAATGTGAGTAAAGAGCCTTTTCCAAAGACTCAACTATGCGCCGAGCGAGGCTCTTACCCAGGACCTTCCGACCTGAAAGCAAGTGTCATACCACATAGCGGCACTCTATCGGCTGATCTATCAAGAATCCCAACTTCCTGTGAACAAAAACAAATTTGCTGGATTGTTTTGTTTTGTTTTTGTTTTTTTTAACAAAAAGCTTTATTAAAAGTTTTTACAAAACATGAAACTAATCGCAATGCACAAAATAGCAAAAACCAAACGATTCATCCGCGGAGTGATGAAGCCACCACCATTGTGGGAAAAAAGTTGATGAAGTTGACCTCTGACCCAGGAGTTGCAGAAGTCACCTTGACACGTGTAGACACAGGTCAATAACTGATCACCAATGCAATAGTCACTGTCCGGCCTGTCGATGCAAGATCTCCAATAGGATACGATTTTCTGTGTCACTGAATTGGAAGGGGAGAGGGAGGAGATTATGTTGATGATGATGATGATGATGATGATGATGATGTTGATTATGAAGATGATGATGATGATGATGCTGATTGTGAAAATAATGATGATGAAGATGATGATGATGATGATGATGATGATGATGATGATGATGACGATGATAACGACAACGACGAAGATGATGAGGGGGAGGAGGAGAAGGAGAAGGAGGAAGAGGAGGAGGTGAAGGAGAAAGAGGAGGACAAGGGGAGAAGGAGGATGAGGAATGGGGGGAGGATGAGAAAGAGAAGGAAAAGAAGGAGGAAAATAAGAAGAAAAAGGAGGAGGAAAAGGAAAAACAGAAGGAGGAGAAAGAGGAGGAAGAGGAAAAGGTGGGGGAGAAGAAGGAGGAGGAGAAGAAGGAAAATGAGGACGGCGAGAGATGGAGGAAAAGGAGGAGGAGGAGGAGAAGGAGGAGGAAAAGGAGAAGGAGGAGGAGGAAAAGGAGAAGGCGGAGGATTGTGTAGATATTCCACGGCCAACGAATCACCTTTGTTGTAAGTTTCCTGGACAACACAGTAATCCTTACAGTCAAGCACCTGCCAGCCCGTGAAGACATCAGGCTGGTTGATGCAGGCCGTGTCCGAGCCGTTGTCCTCTACCGAGTAGGAACAAGACTGACATTTGAAGCCTGTACAGATGAGATGGACACACAAATGGTCATTAGCTCATTCACAATAAATAAATAAATAAATAAATAAATAAATAAATAAAATTCCCTTTATTCATCCCCAAGGGGAAATTTGTCTTTTTAGGGTCTATTTGGAGGGAAGACTGGAATAACCCAGGCGTCAGCCGCAGTGCAGCGCCGCAAAGTGAGCTAGGAAAAAGAGGAAAGGAGGAGAGAAGGAGGAGGAGGATGAGAAGAAATATGAGGAGGGAGAGGAGGAGGAGTGCGTTAGGGCGAGGTGACTTTCTCAAGGCTACACAACGAAACGGGCAGTCTAACTCGGTACCTTTTGGATACGAAGCAGAGACTGTACAGCTGAGCCACGCTGACCCCGATGGACATTGAATTCACAGTCACAACTATCAGACTTATTTGTTTGTTTGCTTGGTTGTTTGCTTGTTTGTTTTAAATGGATAATGAATGGGGTTCGATCGCTCAGTTGGTAGAAGTCGAGATATTAATATGGGCTTACCAAGTATACGGTCGGTGTCAGTATGAGTTTACCCAGGCTACGGTCATTTTCAGGGTATGAGTTTATCCAGGCTACGGTCAGTGTCAGGGTATGAGTTTATCCAGGCTACGGCCAGTGTCAGAGTATGAGTTTACCCAGGCTACTGTCAATGTCAGGGTATGACTTTACAAAGGCTACGGTTATTGTCAGGATATGAGTTTACCCAGGCTACGGCCGGTGTCAGAGTATGAGTTTAACCAGGCTACGGTCAGTGTCAGGGTATGAGTTTACCCAGGCTACGGTCAGTGTCAGGGTATGAGTTTACCAAGGATACGGTCAGTGTCAGTATGAGTTTACCCAGGCTACGGTCAGTGTCAGAGTATGAGTTTACCCAGGCTACGGTCAGTGTCAGGGTATGAGTTTAACCAGGCTACGGCCAGTGTCAGAGTATGAGTTTACCCAGGCTACGGTCAGTGTCAGGGTATGAGTTTAATCAGGCTACGGACAGTGCCAGAGTTTGAGTTTACC
>NC_088371.1:32304212-32446712 GCF_034508935.2 Berghia stephanieae
TCCAAACCAACTAATCTTGTCGTTTGCCAACCCAAACAGACCGTAGCCATCGTAAACTTATAGTGACACTGACCAAAAAATGACATCAAAAGGCAAGTCTTTGGCCACAAAAGAAAACAAATCGTGAGTTGTATTCAACAGTTCAACCAATGGAATCACTTATTTTCTTGAGCTCTACTAACGACAACTCGCACTCGACGCTGCACAAGACTAAAAACAAATGACGTCAAACTATGTATAAGTCCTTGTGGGTTCCAGTGTCAGTGTCAGGCTATAAGATAACGATGGCTGCGAACACACCCGCTATCCCCAACACGCCCAAACACCAACACTGGACAGATAACCACGCGTCACTATCACTGTCACCATCTGCCCCTACGTTGTGTCACCTAGAGTAATGACCATTGGGCCCATGGAGCCGGAGTTTATCCCGGGTTCAATAGCAATTGCTTGCTACCTTTTCGATAGGACGATAGTTTATCGCAAAGTATAGACTTTCCGCCAAATCAAACGGACCCAGTTACCAATTCACTGCTGGTTGGACAGGAGGATCAGAAGATAAAACAATCTCGACTGCACCCGTGGATCGATATCGGTCCCTTTGCGTGTGAAGCGAGTGTTCTACCAACTGAGCTATCGGGACCTACCCTTGTGTCACCTACCTCCATAAAATTATTTTGATTCTTTTTGACCAGAAAACCGGTACATCATATGTCACCCCCCCCCCCCTCCCCCCGCATCAACCCGGCTCCATGGGTCCAAAGGTTAACTCTCTCCTTACCAGCCATTTTCAGGATTTTGCCCAAAACTTCACACCCAACTAACACAAAAATATATATTTTTATCACTAGCAGTAAGTTCTTGCGATACATAATTTCTGTAGCTAAACATGCTCTACAACACACTGTTCATTTTCTTAAAATTTTATGATGTACAAAAGAACTTTGAATAAGAAAAATAAATGTTGGTTGTATCGTAACGAATGTGACGATTTTCCTATAGTTGGTAAGGAGAGGGTTGAGCAAGAAAGAAAGATATTACTATGGGGCAGCGTGGCTCAGCGGTCCGATCTTTGCTTCGTACCCGAAAAGTACCGAGTTCGATTACCCTCTGCGCTGTGTGGCCTTGAGCAAGTCACCTCGCCCTAGCTCAATTTGTGGCGCTGCATTGCGGCTTATGCCTGGGTTATTCCAGTCTTCCCTTAGAATAGACCCTAGAGACAAATTTCCCCTTGGGGATGAATAAAGGAATTTTTTTTTTTTTATCCTTCTTCTTCTTCTTCTTCTTCTTCTTCTTCTTCTTCTTCTTCTTCTTCTTCTTCTTCTTCTTCTTCTTCTTCTTCTTCTCTTCTCTCCTCTTCTTCTTCTTCTTCTTCTTCTTCTTCTTCTTCTTCTTCTTCTTCTTCCTCTTCTCTTCTTCTTCTTCTCTCTTCTTCTTCTCTTTCTCCTCTCCTCTTCTTCTTCTTCTTCTTCTTCTTCTTTCTTCTTCCTTCTCTTCTTCTTCTCTCTTCTTTTCTTCTTCTTCTCTTCTTCTTTCTTCTTCTTCTTCTTCTTCTTTCTTCCCTTCTTCTTCTTCCTCTTCTTCTTCCTTCTTCTCTTCTTCTTCTTCTTCTTCTTCTTCTTCTCTTCTTCTTCTCTTCTCTCTTCTCTTCTTCCTCTTCTTCTCTCTTCTTCTTCTCTTCTTTTCTTCTTCTTCTTCTTCTTCTTCTCTTCCTCTTCTCTTCTTCTTCTTCCTTCTCTTCTTCTCCCTTCCTCTCTCTTCTCTCTTCTTCTTCTTCTTCTTCTTCTTCTCTTCTTCTTCCTCTTCTCTCTTCTCTCTTCTTCTTCTTCCTTCTTCTTCTTCTTCTTCTTCTTCTTCTCTTCTTCTCTTCTCTCTTCTTCTTCTTCTTCCTCTTCTCTCTCTTCTTCTTCCTTCTTCTTCTCTTCTCTCTTCTTCTTCTTCTCCTCTTCTCTTCCTCTTCTCTTCTCCTTCCTCCTCCTCTCTTCTTCTTCTTCTCTTCTTTCCTCTCCTCTCTCTTCCTCTTCTCTTCTTCTCTCCCTTTTCCTCCTCCTTCTTCTTCTTCTTCTTCTTCTTCTTCTTCTTCTTCTTCTCCTTCTCTTCTTCTTCTCTCTTCTTCTTCTTCTTCTTCTTCTTCTTCTTCTTCTTCTCTTCTTCTCTTCCTCTCTCTCCTCCTCCTCCTCCTCCTCCTCCTCCTTCTTCTTCTTCTCTTCTTCTTCTTTCTTCTTCTTTCTCTTCTTCTTCTTCTTCTTCTTCTTCTTCTTCTCTTTCTCTTCCTCTTCCTCTCCTCCTCCTCCTCCTCCTCCCCCTCCTCCTCCTTTCTTCTTCTTCTTCTTCTTCTTCTTCTTCTTCTTCTCTCTTCTTCTTCTTCTTCTTCTTCTTCTTCTTCTTCTTCTTCTTCTTCTTCTTCTTCTTCTTTCTTCTTCTTCTTCTTCTTCTTTTCTTCTTCTTCTTCTTCTTCCTCTTCTTCTCTTCCCTCTTCCTCTCTCTTCTTCTTCTTCTTCTCTCTTCTTCTTCTTCTCTTCTTCTTCTTCTCTTCTTCTTCTTCTTCTTCTTCTTCTTCTCTTCTTCTCTTCCTCTCCTCCTCCTCCTCCTCCTCCTCTCTTCTTCTTCTTCTTCTTCTTCTTCTTCTTCTTCTTCTTCTTCTTCTTCTTCTTCCTTCCTCTTCCTCCTCCTCCTCCTCCTCCTCCTCCTCCTCTCTCTTCTTCTTCTTCTTCTTCTTCTTCTTCTTCTTCTTCTTCTTCTTCTTCTTCTTCTCTCTCCTCTCTCTCTCTCCTCCTCCTCTCTCTCTTCTTCTCTTTTCTTCTTCTTCTTCTTCTTCTTCTTCTTCTTCTCTTCTTCTTCTTCTTCTTCTCTTTTTCTCTTCTTCTCCTTCTTCTTCTTCTCTTCTTCTTCTTCTTCTTCTTCTTCTTCTTCTTCTTCTTCTTCCTTCTTCTTCTTCCTTCTTCTTTCTTCTTCTTCTTCTTCTTCTTCTTCTTCTTCTTCTTCTTCTTCTTCTTTCTTCTTCTTCTTCTTCTTCTTCTCTTCTTCTCTCTTCTCTTCTTCTCTCTCTCTTCCTCTTCTCTTCCTCTCCTCTTCCTCTCCTTCTCCTCTCCTCTCTTCTTCTTCTTCTTCTTCTTCTTCTTCTTCTTCTTCTTCTTCTTCTTCTTCTCTTCTTCTTCTTCTTCTTCTTCTTCTTCTTCTTCTTCTTCTTTTCTTCTTCTCAAAATAATAATAATAATAATAATAATAATAATAATAATAATAATAATAATAATAATAATAATAATAATAATAATAATAATAAATAGCATTCTCAGTCGCATTACCATGACTATGCCATGCTCAATGCGCTTTACATTGGAATTATTCTTCATCTTGATCTTTCGGTGTAACTTCAATTTTAAAAGACTCCACAGATCACAGTATTTTTCTTTTATTGGAGATGCGAGACTATTCCAGTCCGTGTCTCAGTGCTGATGATATGAACAAGTCTGAATATACAAGGGTCACATCACAAAAGTATAAACGTGTTATCTCCAGCAATAATTTATCAACATATCACGACAGACTTCCACCATGGGAATGGAAAAGTGTTCTATCTGTGCCCCAGTCAGTGTGTCCCTATAGATAGTGATAGCTTGGCTAGGAAGCTGACATCATTGCCACCCAGAAACATAACGAACCAACACACAAAACTATGTGTAACCTTAAACGTTCATAGTTGGTTAATACAGTTAAGTGAGAATTACTCAATAACGCAGATGGCAAAAAACAATAACAAAGACCAGAGTGACGTCAACTTCTTACTATCTATATGGTGTTGTGTCGGAATGGAACGGATGGTGAAAATAAATACATAATTACATAGTTTAAAGAGAAAGATTCACAGATACAAGATGCATTTCTCTAGCATTATTGCCTCGTTTAAACACTGCCTTATGGTTTAGCGGATATTGCGCAATAAAAATGAGCCAAGATTTTATGGGGGGGGGGGGGGGGGTTTTTTTTTTTTTTTTTTTTTTTTTTTTTTTTTTTTTTGCTTTGTTTTGTATTTTAGATTGATTTTTGGAGAATATGGTAAAAAATAATCAATTTTCTAGAAGTAGAAGTCTCAAAAACGACATAAACGGTTCAGTGACGTCAACCGCAAACCTTCTATATGCACAAAAGTCAGATTGTTGGAACTCATAGCAGGGTGCAATCATTAAAACGTGAGCATTTATACAGCGCAATATCCACTTAACATGCTCAAAGTGCTTTACAAGGGGTCCTTGGCCAGCAGCAATACTTTAGGTGTGGTACGAGAAAAAACGCCTGATAAACGACATTACAATTTTTTTCCAGAGACAACGCTGGTGCCAGGTGCTCATTTTACACCGGAGTACGGTGAGAGAATGCGAGTAAAGTGCCTCAAGGACTCAACTACGAGTATTCGCCGCTCAGAGCGGGACTCGAACTCTGGACTATCCAGTCCGAAAGCGAGTGTTGTACCACATGACCACATAGCCGCACAGTTCTGATAACCAAACGCAGTTAAGGGCTTGATTTAACAGTGTTACAATAGTAGATAATTTTCGTTTTGAAAGTATTTCCATTACATCATTGAGTCCATAAAAATTTGGGTTATCAGACATGTGTAACAAAGTACACATTGACTCATAGTCCATAGCCATAGGTTTGTTATGCATCTATTTTTGGACTACACTCGTGATGACGTCATCATTGTTTAATCTCCAATCCTAGAAACCAAAACATTCACTTAGCAGATGTAGCCTGGAATCTAACTACAGCGAGACCAGGGGCCATTTTTATGAACGCGGACGAGCGGACGAGCGCTTAGTCTCTGACCTTAGTCAATGACTTGAAAAAATCGGATTTCATGTGAGCTGACCAAGCAAGTCCGTGACTAAAATCTGACATGGCGGTTTTTTGCGAAAAAAAAATCCCAAATTTTGCAAGCGAAAAACAGCAATATTTGCAAATAATAATTGCAAAAATTTGCGATTAAATTTCCTAAAAACCCATAATTAGTTCATGAAAAGAAAGGTATTTGTTTGTTTTTAAGGGTTTCACGGCGCTTAGCAATAAATGTAAGGTCATATCAGCGCCAGTAAAAAGGTTTGTAAAATGTTTGACGACAAAAACAGCGGAACATTTATGAAAAAAATCCTAAAATCCCGGAATTCCGCGGATGATTATCATCACTGGTCCCGACTAAATCTTTTTTAAATATCATTTTTTGGGGGCAAAATCTCGAAAATTTGCAAAAAATTGCTAATTTTTCGGCCGCAATGCAAATCAGCGATTTTTTGCCATTTTTTGCGGCCGCATCGCGGCCGCAAGCGATGCCAAATACAAAACAAAACACAAAAAAAGCCATGACAGTAAAATCACGGCACCTTCGGACTACGTTTGGCCAAGTTTTAGTAAATTGCCGAAGCAAGACTTCATGCTGAGTCTAGTTACTAGGAAACGTCATAGCGTCATTAAGATAGCAGGTATTTTTAGATTGAGTGCGCTTCGATTCGGAAAGAAAATACGTCGGCCGTGTTATTGAAGAACATAGTATGTGCTACTTGGTTACCATTGCATATACTGTGGTTTTTAAAAACAACGGCAGGAAGAATGACAGGCAGAAAATGTCCTGTTGCTATTGACAAATATATAAGTGCAGATCGTCGAAAGTACACATTTTTGTGAGTAAAAAAAATTAAAAAAACAACTGAATCTATAGGCTCGGAGTTGAGAGTGAACGAGAGACTCCGACATCGAAGGATTTGCATCAAAGAACAACCAAAAAAAAATATTAGAAAGTATAGTGGAGACAAAAGTTACTCTGTTGACTGAAATAATGTGATTAATCAGAACACACTTTCTGTTTTGTGTAATTATTATTTGTGTGGTGTTGTGTGTTTGTTTTTGTTTGTTTGTTTGTTTGTTTGTTTGTTCAATTTCTTTGAGTTTCAATCTCGTGTTCGTTGTTTCAATGAAACTGCCGTCGGCCTAAATATAGAATTGACATTCGACGATGGACATCATTGCAGTATATAACAGTCGACAGTCAATATCACGTGTGTTACTAATTTCCTCTTTGGAAATATTTAGCGTTGTACGAATGAATGCATGTGTATCTTTCTTGCCTTCGTGTAGAAAAGAGGTGATGTTACCCGTACAAAATAGCCGAATTGGTCACCGTCCGTACAACGCCCACTTCTAGGCAAGTGACTAGCTATAGAGACTAAAACGTTCATGAAATCGATTTTCTAGAAGGCGTTCATGAATATGCCGCAGTGTTCTATCTCACGTCGGTGCTCATTTGTCTTAGGCCCGTGTCGTGTCGTGGTGTTGGTGCGTAGCTCTTGTCATCTCGTAGCCTGACACATAGGGTTATAATTCAAATTCAAAGCGACGATCACCAAAAGAAAGTGAACAAATGAGCTGTATTCAAGAGCACAACCAAAGGGATAACAATTTGTTTCCTTGAGGCATCCTTCCGTCTCAAAAACGATGGTTTGAGCCCTGTATGACTTTGGTCTCATCAGTCTTGCTGAGAGCAGCGAGGGGTGTGACTCAGCAGCCCGATCCTTGCATGACAGCCTCTGTCGCAGTTGTTGCACACTGCACTACTAACAATATCTCGCTTATTTCAATATTATACAAGTGAGCTATCGGGGGCAGCGTGGCTCAGCGGTACGGTCTTTGCTTCGTACCCGAAAGGTACTGAGTTCGATCACCCGCCGTTGCTCTGTGTGGCCTTGAGCAAGTCACCTCGCCCCTAGCTCAATTTGCGGCGCTGCAGTGCGGCTAACGCCTGAATTATTCCAGTATTCCCTTGGAATAGACCCTAAAGACATATTTCCCCTATGGGAATAAAGGGAATTTTTTTAAACAAAAGAAAAAATGTAACAGTACATAATAAAGAGATGAATTGCAAGAAGGAAAAAAATCCAGGGTTGCCAATTGAGGGGGCAAAACTTTACTGAATTTTCCTGCAAACACATAAACCGACGACCCTTTCGTTCAGGGCATTGGACTCCAGTTAAAAGACATTATGTACTTACTTTTTTTCCGTTTGGAAGGTGATTGGAAAATATGCTGAGGGTTTATAACATACTGAATTCCGTAAATTTAGCGAAAATTGGCAACCTTGAAAATCACCTCCCAAAACTAACACTTTACATTTGACTGTTATTACCACGTCCAAAGATAAAGAAGGAAAGCAACTCAGGAACCAGATATAGGGGATTTTTGCTTTGTTTTTTTTTGTTTGCTTGTTTTTTAAAGGTTTTACAGCGCTTGCAATACATTTAAATCATTTCAGATCTCCAAAAATTCCAGTGGCAATGATGAACAATAAAAAGAAAGGAAGACAATAGGATAGTCAAAAGATTTATAGATTTATATTTGAAAGCACGCAAGAAAAAGTAAGACAAAAGGGAATGGTTCAAAAAGGGAACATGGTTCCAAGAGAAAAATATCCGTGTACTTAGTTTGAGATCTCCGAAATGTCTCATCCAGACGCAGGGTCCCACTGAACACACTGAAATTCAAATGTTTATAAACCATCATATATTTAAAACAAAAAACGTAAGAGGAACAGAGATATGTTTATTCTGTTTGTTTTTAAGGGTTTTACGGCGTTTGCAACTCATTTAGGTCATATCAGCGCCAGTAAAAAGTTATAGTATTCCAATTAAAGCACCCAAGAAAAGGTAAGAAGGGAGAATTGGTTCAAATAGGAAAAAGATGTAGATGCCAAAAGCACACTATCAAAGTCCTTAGTTTGAGATCACCTAAATGTGTCATCCTGACACCAAGCACATGTCCCCACTAGGAGTATACACTCAAATGTTTACAAATCATATATGTAAACAAAACATAATACAGTGCATAACAGATATGATATACAAGACAAAAAACATCATCTGCCAAAACTGACTATACATTTGACTGTTTCCCTCCCAGCTAGGGTATCTAACCAGGGCCATGACAAAACCAAGTAATCTTATCCCAGGACAAAGAAATAAAGTATAGGTATAAATCTGACTGATTCCTTCTCAGTTAATGACTCCGGCCTGGGCTAAGGACAAAGTCAAATAATCTCATTCCAAGACAAAGACAGAAAGCAATTGTTTTTTTTTTTTGTTTGTTTGTTTTTAAGGGTTTTATGGCGCTTGCAACACATTTAGGTTATATCAGAGCCAGTAAAAATGAAGAAAATGAGATAGTAGAAAAATCTAGAAATACAATTAAAGCATCCAAGAGAAAGGAATACAAAGGGGAACTGGGAACAAATAGGGATCAGATGTAGATTCCAAGAGCATACCATCAATGTACTTAGTCTGGGATCACCTATAAGTCTCACCTAGACACAAGCACAAGGTCCAACAAAGAGAAATACACTCAAATGCTTACATTTCATTATACATTAAAAATAGCAAATATAATAATATATAACAGAGAGCTGATTTACAAGGAAAAAAATATCATCTCCCAAAACAATAACTATGCATTTGACTGTTTCCCTCTCAGTAACGCCAACAGGCCGGGCCAGGACAAAACGAAGTAATCTCATTCCAAGACAAAGACAGAAAGCATGTTGGAAAACAGATATAAGGGGATAGAAGACACAGTATGTACCCCCCTGCCATTATGGGAGGTCAGGAACCCCGCCCAGGAAAACACAAGTGATCTCCTGTCAATCATGGGAGGTCAAAAGACGCCAGCCAGGTTGATATTGATTGGTTTGTTGTTTGGTTGGTAGGTTGGTTGCTTGGTTGGATGGTTGGTTGGTTGGTTGGTGGGTTGTTGTTTGTTTGTTTGGTTGGTTGGTTGGTTGTTATTTGGTTGGTAGGTTGGTTGACTGTCCCGTTGGTTGGTTGGTTGGTTGGATGGTTGGATGGTTGGTGGGTTGGATGGTTGGTTGGTTGGTTGGTTGGATGGTTGGCTGGTTGGTTGGTTGGTTGGATGGATGGATGGTTGGATGGTTGGTTGGTTGGTTGGATGGTTGGATGGTTGGTTGGTGGGTTGGTTGGTTGGTTGGTGTTGGTTGGTTGTTGGTTGGTTGGTTGGTGGTTGGTTGGTTGGTGGATGGTTGGTTGGTTGGATGGTTGGTGGTTGGTTGGTGTTGGATGGTTGGTTGGTTGGATTGGTTGGTTGGTTGGGTTGGTTGGTTGGTTGGTGTGTTGTTGGTTGGTTGGTTGGTGGTTGGTTGGTTGGTTGGTTGGTTGGTGGTTGGATTGGTTGGTTGGTGGTTGGTTGGTTGGTGTGGGTGTTGGTTGGTTGGTGTGGTGGTTGGTTGTTGGTTGTGTGGTTGGTTGGTTGGTTGGTTGGTTGGTTGGTTGGTTTGGTGGTTGGGTTGGTGTTGGTGTGGTTGGTTGGTTGGATTGGTTGGTGGTTGGTTGGTTGGTGTTGGTTGGTTGGTTGGTTGGTGGTTGGTTGGTTGTTGGTTGGTTGGTTGGTTGTGGTGGTTGGTTGGATGGTTTGGTTGGTTGGTTGGTGGTTGGTTGGTTGGTGTGGTTGTTGATGGTTGGTGGTTGGTTGTTGGTTGGTGTGGTTGGTTGGTTGGTTGGTGGTTGTGGTTGGTTGGTTGGATGGTTGTGTGTTGGTTGGTTGGTTGGTTGGTTGGTTGTGGTTGGTGGTGTTGGTTGGTTGGTTGGTGGTTTGGTTGGTTGAGGTTGGTGTGGTTGGATGTTGGTTGGTTGGTTGGTTGGTTGGTGGTTGTGGTTGGATGGTTGGTTTGGTTGGTGTGGTTGGTTATGGTTGGTGGTTGGTTGTTGTTTGGATGGTTGGTTGGTTGGTTGGTTGGTGGATGGTTGGTTGTTTTGGTTGGTGGTTGGTTGGTGGGTTGATGGTTGGTTGGTTGATGGTTGTTGGATGGTTGTTGGATGGTTGGTTGTGTTGTTGTTGGATGGTTGGTTGGTTGGTTGGTTTGGTTGGTGGTTGGTTGGTTGGTTTTGGTTGGTTGGTGGATGGTTGGTGGTGGTTGGTTGGTTGGTTTGTGTGTATGGTTGGTTGGTTGGTGGATGGTTGTGGTTGTGTTGGTTGGTGATGGTTGGTTGGTTGTTGTGGTTGGATGTTGGTTGGTGGTTGGTGGTTGGTTGGTTGGTTGGTTGGTTGGTTGGTTGGTTGGTGGTTGGATGGTTGGTGGTGTGGTTGGTTGGTTGTTGGTTGGTTGGTTGGTTGGTTGGTGGTTGGTGGTGGTTGGTGTTGGTGTGGGGTTGGAGGGTTGGTGTTGGTTGGTTTGGTTGGTGGTGTTGGTGTTGGTTGGTTGTGTGGTGGTGGATGGTTGGTGTTGGTGGGTTGGTTGGATTGGTTGGTTGGATGTTGGTTTGGTTGTGGTTGGATGGTTGGTTGGTTGGTTGGTTGGTGGTTGGTGGTTGGTTGGTTGTGGTGTTTGGTGGTTGGTTGGTTGGTTGGTGGATGGTGGTTGTTGGTTGGAGGGTGTTGGTTGTGTGGATGGTGGTTGGTTGGTGGATGGTTGGTGTTGGTTGGGATGTTGGTTTTGGATGGTTGGTTGATATTGGTTGGATGGTTGGTGTTGGTTGTTTGGTTGGTGTTGTTGATTATTTGGTTGGATGGTGGATGTTGGTTGGATGGTTGTTGATTATTGGTTGGTTGTTGTTGGATGGTTGGTTGGTTGGTTGTGATGGTTGGTTTGGATGTTGGTTGGATGGTTGGTTGGATGTTGTTTGGTTGGTGGTGGTTGGTTGATGGTTGGTTGGATGTTGGTTGGTGGTGGTTGGTTGGATGGTTGGTGGATGGTTGGTGGTGGTTGGTTGGTTGGATGGTTGGTTGGTTGTGTTGGTGTGGTGGTGATGGTGGTTGGTGGTGGATGGTTTTGGATGTTGGTTGGATGGTTGGGGTTGGTTTTGGTTGGTTGGTTGTGGTGGTTGGATGGTTGGATGGGTTGGATGGTTTGTGTTGAATGGTTGGTTGGATGGTTGGTTGGTGTGGTGGATGGTGGTTGGTTGGGATGGTTGGTGGTTGGTTTGGTGGTTGTGTTGGTTGGTTGGTTGGTTGGTTGTGGTGGTTGTGGTTGTGTGAGTTGGTTGGTTGTTGATGGTTGGTTGGATGGTTGGTTGATTATTTGGTTGGATGGTTGGTTGATTATTTGGTTGGATGGTTGGTTGATTATTTGGTTGGATGGTTGGTTGATTATTGGTTTGGATGGTTGGTTGGATTGTTGGTTGGTTGGTTGGTGTTGGTTGTTGTTCGGTTGTCGTTGATGGTTGATTCGTTGTTGGTTTGGGTGGTTGGTTGTTTGGGTGGTTGGCTTGTTTTAAGGGTTTTACGGGACTTGAACGGATTTTAAAGGAATTCCACACAACCCGATGTTTCAAGAGGTAATAAAAAAAAAAGGCAACAATTTCATTTCAAAGAAGGAATAGAAAGCCGTAGAAGAACATTCTCGCTCAATGTTTTAATTCCAATGCATTGTAATTGTATTGATATATTATTATTACAGTCATTCATGTCAAGGTCAGAACACACAGGACAGAACACACGTCGGGCCTCTCAGGTCTTTGTAATTTGTAGTTATCCAAGACAATCAAGTTCCAAGTCAAATTATATTAAAATGTCCCCCGTTCCCTCAAATTGGCATTATGTCAAAAATGCACCCCCCCCCCCCCCCCCCCAATAGATTATTCTCTGCATATTCTGAAAAAACAAAAACAAAACCAACACGTCATAAAAATATTGGCCAGAAAACTCATCCTTCAATTACCGATCGAAGTGACTATCATCTTGGCAAAGACTCTCAAACCTGGGATTTCATTTTTTTTTAATGAAAAAAAAGGGGGAAAAAAGCCCTTCAGAGCCATTAGTCCCATGGAGTTTATCCCGGTTTCTATAGCGTGAAATGGATATAGCAATTGCTTGCTACTCTTTCCATAGGACGCTAGTCTATCGCAAAGCACTTTCCGCCATATCTAACAGACCCAGCTACCCAATTACTGCTGGGTGGACAGGGGCGTAAATAAAATCTCGACTGCACCCGGGATCGATTTCGGTCCATTTGCGTGTGAATCGAGTGCTCTATCAACTGAGCTATCGGGACCCCAGAGGGTTATTTTAATCGATGGATAATTATGGAGGAGTTTTCTGGACAAGACTTGACATTCATACGAGTTATTTGATCAGAGCGGGCCAGTTTGTAGTAGATTAGATTAGACACCATTTTGGATTTTTATCTCTCTAAAATTAAAATATTTACATTTCCAGCATCTTCATCGCCCTGACACAAAGTGTACATATTTGCAGGTCTGATAGATAATCCAAATCGTTATATTATGGGCCTACTGTTATGATGGAAATCTCTCTCTCTCTGTCTCACCCTCACACACACACACACACACACACACACACACACACACACACACACACATCGTAACGTGGGCAACCCTTATACACTGTACATCTGTACACACGCACCCACCGTCTTACTGAAGCCTTCGGGAATTCATAAAACAATCCAAATTCAATAGAGTTATAGAGCATGGTTAGAAATGTATAATACAACAAAGATTAAGATGGAGAAAATCCTTCAATTCATATAAGATTTTAAGAGAGGAAGAGAATAGAGACAAGAAGAGAGATGTAAGAGAGAGAGAGAGGGGGGGGAGAAGACGGGAAAGAGAGTGTGTGAGGAGTGATAGAATAGAGAGAGAGAGAAGAGAGAGGGAGAGAGGTAAAGAGAGAGAGAGAGAGAGAGAGAGAGAGAGAGAAGAAGAGAGAGATAAAGAAAGAGAGAGAGAGAGAGAGAGAGAGAAAGAGAGAGAGAGAGAAAGAGAGAGAGAGAGAGAGAGAGAGAGAGAGAGAGAGAATTGATGAGAAGGTCCAAATATTTATCATGTAGTAACCCTGTCATATCACAATGGTACTGTATCGGGGTGATTTAGATTTTTAAAAAAAACAATAGAATTGATAGGCAAGGAAAAGGGGATGTGGATTCCATTACGAGTTTGTAAATTAGAATAGGATTCAATAGTCTGATGCCACGCCGCCCAGCATGGTTCCAAAGAAATTGGTACTTTTTATTCTTCCTGCTGCCTAAAACTTTTCACATGGCATGTGATCAGAATGTATAAAAGTCAAAATCAAAACATGATTTATGTTTTTCTCCTCTGGATACAATTTGATGCTCGTCATTTCATAAGGGCATCCGCCATTGTTCCGATAGTTTTAGAACCAGTTACTAAGTTACTATGCGTCATTACGAGAGAAGTGAGGTCACGACTATTGAAACCTATTCTGGCCGTATTTTGAAAGAAAAAAAACAAACAAACAAAAAACTAACGTGTAATCAAACATTTTGGACAGAAAACTCGTTCTTCAAATATCAATCGATCAAAATGGCCAGCATCTTGGCAAAAACTATCAAACCTGGGACTACCGTGAAGACTTCGCTGAAGTTTTCAGGTTTAAGAGTTTTTAACCATGATGAGGGTCATATTAATTGATCAATATGGGAAGGACAAGTTTTCTGACCAAATTTTTTAATTATGTGATTTTTTGTCTTTCCGAGTATGGCCGAATATATAAATGAATTTGGTTCTTACAAAAACTCAACTTTAAAAAAATGATTTCTGGTCATTTTAACAATAAAAATCAACCCAAAACAACGCCGCCTACAGACAATGGGTCACTAGCTGGAAAGACAAGCCTGGTGGGAAAACAGTGCTGGAACAAAACAAGACAAATAAGATTAAATTTAATTAAATTGAGATTTTATACAGCAAAATATCCACTAAACGTGCTCAAAGCGCTTTACAAGGGGTCCCTGGCCAACATGTAGGGCGGGACTTCACACCTGTTAGGCGATATTACCATTTTTTTTCGGACAGAGACAACGCGGATAACGGTACTCATTTTACACATGAGTACGGTGAGAGAATGTGAGTAAAAGCCTTCTCCAAGGACTCAACTATGTGCCGAGCGAGGCTCGAACTTGAATCAAGGACCTTCCATCAGAAAGCGAGTGTCTTAACCATAAGACCACATAGCCGCACAAACAGTTCAATCCCCAGGGTATTCTATCAATGTGTCAGTCCAAAACAATTTTACAGGTCTATGACAATCTTACACAAGTTTCACAGAGACCTCACTACAGAATACACCCGAGGACTCCTAGTAGGAGGGACTGAGTCCAATTAGTACTTAATATCAATAAGTTTTAAAAAATACAT
Source organism: Berghia stephanieae (assembly GCF_034508935.2). Lineage (NCBI taxonomy): Eukaryota > Metazoa > Mollusca > Gastropoda > Nudibranchia > Aeolidiidae > Berghia > Berghia stephanieae. The sequence continues at coordinate 32,318,381 of NC_088371.1, forward strand.
AAAATTACAAGATTAACATGGGAAAAAAAATTAGCATACCTCAAAGAGGAACGTGTAAATTTGACTTTTTCCCTCTCTATAAAGGATCCCAGCCAGGCCAGGGCAAAGTCAAGTCTCATTTCAGGACAAAGACAGTAAACAACATGGACATTTAAAAAAAAAAAAAAAGATATAAAAATAAAATCAAAAATAAAATTAAATTCCCTTTATTCATCCCACAGTGGGAAATTTGTCTCTCTAGTGGACTAATACCAAGGGAAGTTGACATAACCAATGAGCTAGCTCAGTGAGCTGCTCAATTGAGCTAGGTGGGTGATTGCTCAACTCGTACACAGCCAGAGACTGTATCCGCTGAACCTCTCGGGTACAAAAGCAATAGAGGTACAGCTAAGAGCATGGGAGACCCTAGCAGCAGCACGCATCAACTACCTGCTTAACCAAGACAACCCTATCTACAATAGTCCATATAATATTATCACAGTTCGATTTTTTTCTCTTTCTCATTTGTGGTCCACGAAGATGTACAAAAAGGGTTGATTTAATCATTTATGACAAGAACTCATGGTTGATAAAAAATTGACCTTCTAACTAAACTTGGAAATATCTCAGTTCAAACCTTTTCACCATCTGACTGTAACAAATAATGGAGAAATAATTTACAAAGAAAAATGTAAATATATGAAAAGGTGTGCACCAAACAGTGACAGTCTGGGGGCGGTCAAGGTGGGCTGGGTTTTTTCTTTTTTCTTTGCCTGGCACTGTTTGTAACACACTGTAAAGACAGAAGGGCTCGAGTTCAGGTGGTCGCTGGTTCAGATAAGTAAGTAAGTATGTCATGCTCTGTTTCATATTCATCTCTTGAGATCTTTATCTTACACCAGGGCCTGAGCCCTGTTTTGCTACTTTGACATTCAAAAGAAAACTGTTTTACATTAACATTTTGTATCTCTCATCCAAAAAAAAAACAAAAAAACATCCATCTGACTATTTCTGTCTCGGAAGCAAAGATTCCATTAGAAATCCCAGAAGAATTATATGGAGACCGTACCTGTCCAGAAGAAAGACATGTAGACAGTACCTTTCTATTCGATAGACATGTAGACCGTACCATTCCAGTAGAAAGACATGGAGCCACGTGGAAAAGACAAATGCTACAGGGCCATAGAGGAAACAACAAGACCGTAGAACGGTGATGAATCCCGTCAGACCACAAAAGGCCAATGTTCATCCAGCCCTCTGGGGAATTTCTAACCACCACAAATAAATTGTTACAGAAGTGATGATTTTTTTTTAAAAACCTTTAAGTCTTCAGCAGAATATTCCAAAAACCTGCAGATTTCATCTACACACTTAGATAAGTAGTCATTTGGAGAAAATACCACCATTTATTGAGACCACATGGCAACCACGCCAATTTGTTTAAGAATTAATTTTGTATGCTTTATTTGCCAGTCATGAATTCAGTTGTTAAGGTGGGCGTCCTTGAGATAATAAGTCGTATGGTGAAAAGCTTTGAACACAGAGATATTGACAATTTTGGTCAAGAGATCAATTTTTATAGAAAATGAGTTATCAAAACTCATTAAATCAAACATTTTCCTACATATTGATGAAATATTTTAATAGAATTCTACTCCTAAATATTATTCTAATTTTTTTATGGAGGTAATAATTACACTTATATACGTAATATCAACTCTTGTCAATTTGGAAGCCATTATCTCAAAATTAGGGTTTCACACCCTAGCCCATGCATATGACCATAACTTCATGAAAAGTCCCCCGATGCTTCAAATAAAGATTAAAATGTTCAGGAGACATTGGGCTTTCAAGAAATGCAAAAAAAAAAAAACCCCAAAACCAAAATTTTCACGATGCGACTGATTATGTCAGGGACGCACATTAATTGCATCAACTATCAATGTATTTCTCACCATTTGCTCCATCCTGCTATCACACCAGTTAGAAACGATGGGTGACACACATATTACACATTTAAACAAGTGACGTCATTGACTGACAATACAAACACAAAGAGGTCAAATCGTCAAACAGATATGGGTAAGCTCACGTCTTGCATTGATTTTTAAAAATGATGATGTCGATGATGATGCGAATGATAATCATAACAATGACAATTGTTTAGTGATGATGATAATGACGATGGTTATGATATTGATAATGATAACAATGCCAATGATGATAATGATGATGGTTATGATGATGATGATGATAACAATGACAACGAGGATGGTGGTGATGGCGATGACAATGAAAGAGATAAAAATCGGGACATAAATAATGGATAGTTCATTAAATAACTTTTATACATTGTACAAAAAACCTCAGTTACACAATTTTACACTGTTCAATTTCAATATAATATCTGTTCATATCTACACATTTATACACCAGCATCTTCACATTTACATATCAATATACAACCAACAGCATCAGCCGTCAATGAGTTTTCACTATACAGAAATGGAGAAATAAGCAGGCAAAAAAATATAGTTTAAAAATGTAAAGGGACAGCAGAGACCCTACCACTAGCAGCTACCAACTACTTACTTACCTACACATAAACATTGATGATGTGGAACTTGTTTGTTTGTTTTTTTAACAGTTTTACAGCGCTTGCAAAACATTAAGCTCATATCAGCGCCAGTAAAAAAGGAAGAAAATGGGATGGTAAAAAGTTATAGAATTACGATCAAAGCAGTTGAGAAAAGGAAAGACAAAGGAGAATTATTTCAAACAGGGAACAGATGTAGATTCCAAGAGCACACCTTCAGTGTACTCAGTTTGAAATCACCTGAAAATCTCATCCAGACACAAGCACAGGATCCGACTAAGAAGAACACACTCAAATTTTTACATTATAATACCTTCAAAACAAATATAACAATACATAACAGATATATGATGAACAAGCAAAAAAAAATAACATCTCACAAAACTCTAACTATACATTTGACTGTTTCCTTCCCAGCCAGGGCCAGGACAAAACCAAGTAATCTCATTCCAAGACAAAGACAGAAAGCAAGCTGAAAAAGAGATATCTATAGCGGATAGAAGACACAGTAAGTGCCTCCCTGCCCAATATGGGAGGTCAGGAACCCCATCCAGGATGTGGAACTTGATGATAAAATGAAGTTGGTAAAGGCAGAGAGTGAAAGATGAATCTGGACAACTTTTCAGAGCTAAAACAGGACACCCTAACACAATATAGTCATGACTAGTGTTGGGCATATTGTATCGTAATATCGATATGAATGACAATACCTAATCAAATCGATTTCAAAATGCCATATTGATTTCAATATATATATTATGCTCGCAGTTTACCAGAGAGGCTGGATGGCCACGTGCATGGCCAAAATCGGACCCACAGGGACCATTTCTTCATTTCTTATTATCGACTTGTAATAATGGAGCCAAAAACGATACAAAATCAATATACAATGAAAAACAATGAAGAAAAAAGAACCTTTTCGTGAATAGAGGTGTAGGAAGGGAGAAGCACATTTATCGAAATTTGTTATCGATTTTCGATATACCGATGTTTAATTCCTTTGCATCGATATATCAATATTTCAAGTGACGAAATATTGTATCGTATTATTTCAAAAACTTGTGATATCACCCAACACTAGTCATGACCCAAAAACAGCAGTATGTTTGGACATACTATATAATATAATCTAGATTTAGAGATTTTTCTGTTTTAATTGCTTGAATTTGCTAGTAAAAAAACCCAACATAATCCTGAGATTATCAAGGGTTCAAATAGGGAAGAGATGCAGATTCCAAGAGCATGGTATGAATGTACTTAGTTTGAGATCACCTTAAAGTCTCATCCAGACACCAGCAGAGGATCCCACTAAGAGGAAAACACTCAAATGTTTATAAGATATGTTAAAAAAAAAATACAGCTATCACTATATAAAAGAGAGATGATTTACATGATAAAAAATAACATCATCTCCCAAAACTAACACCATTCAATTGACTGTTTTACTCTCAGCCAAGGACTCCAGCAAGGGTCAGAACAAAACCGAGTAATCCCAATCCAAGACAAAGACAGAGCGCAACTCAGAAAACAGATATGGGAGGTTAGAAGACACAGCGAGTGACCTCCTGTCAAGCATGGGAGGTCATTAGACACCGCCCAGTCATTCATTTATCCGGCAGAGACATAAAGATGATGAAAAATGAAAAACAACAAGATGAGAAGAGAAAAAAAAAAGGCTTCCAAATAAACAGTCAATTCTCATTGTTATGCATCATAAAAAGTCATAGAATTAGAAATAACAACAATCGCTGACCTGCCTAAGGAAGCTAAAAAAAAAAACCCCACAAAAACTGGATATTTTATTGAAAAATTTGAATTTGAAGAAAAAAACATTTTTCATCTTAATTTCTATGAACTGTGTCTTGTTCAAAATCTGTAACAATTGGTGCGGTGTAACAGTGTAGTTCCATTTGAACACATTTTCCATTCCTTGAGTAAAACAACCATGATTTTCTTCTGAAATGTAACCTTTAAAAATACTGGAGCAAAAATCATTCTAAAATTTCCAAATTTGGCTAAATGTAATAACACACACCCCCTCTTCAGTCTTCACAATTTTTGTTTCAATCTGTGACCGACCCTATACGGATCAAATCAGCCAACAAGACAGGTCTGCAGTTCTTGGAAGGAGTGGCTGTTTGTTTTTGTTTTTAAAAGTTTTACGGCGCTTGCAACACATTTAGGTTATATCGGCGCCAGTAAAAAGGAAGAAAATGGGATAGTAAAAAGTTCTAGAACTACAATTAAAGCAGCCAAGAGAAAGAAAGACAAAGGGAATTGGGAACAAATAGGGCTCAGATGTAGATTCCAAGAGCATACCACCAATGTACTTAGTTTGAGATCACCTATAAGTCTCATCCGGACACAAGCACGAAATCCAACAAAGAGGAATACACTCAAATGCTTACATTATATATTCAAAATAACAAATATAATAATACATAACAGAGAGATGATTTACAAGGAAAAACATATCATCTCCCAAAACAATAACTATGCATTTGGCTGTTTCCCTCCCAGCTAGGACTCCGGCCAGGGCCAGGACAAAACCAAGTAATCTCATTCCAAGACAAAGACAGAGAGCATGTTGGAAAACAGATATAGGGGGATAGAAGATAAAGTATGTACCCCCCCTGCTCACTATGGGAGGTCAGGAAGCCCACCCAGAAACATTATTTTTTAAATTTTTAATCAAAGAAAAAAGTTTGTTTTCTCTCTGATGGAAACCAAATATGGATAAAAAATAAACTTTTGCTAAAGTTCCTGACATAAAATAGGACACAGGGTTGCCAATTCAGGAAACAAAAATTTACTGAACTTATAAGCAAACACATAAACCGACCCCCTTTCTGAGCACTTAACTCAAAAAAAAAAAAAAAAAGAAGACATTTTTACTTAATACTTTCCATTAAGCAGGTGATTAAAAATATATTGAGGGTTTATGACATACTGAATTCCGTAAATATACAGAAAATTGGCAACCTTAAGGACAACAGATCATGACACCCAAGAATTGCCTCCACACTTTGACCTTTGTCAAATATTCAATTTTTAAAAAATGTATACATCATCGATTAATCTTGTCATCATAAACTAGATGTATAGAATAACTGAGAAACGTTTTGCAGTCACTATAAACAAGGATTGTATTACAATCAAACATTGTAAAACGCATAGAGCATCATATATCCATAAGAAAGCACTGTATTATCAATATTATTATTATAATCATTATTACATTAATGCATATACAACAATGTCCAGACCTTCCACCAAAAGGAAAAAAAAAAAATCTATGTTATGTCATTCAATTTTTTCACACAGAGAGCCATTTCTTACAAAAATAATATTATTTTCAAATCCAAATTTGCCCAATTTTGGCTCCGTGTAAACCTGTAATACGTGGCAGGACTGACATTTAAGTTAAAGAACTAAATTGGTAAAAAAAAAAAAAAAAGAGCCAAATTTTCAGCACTTTGGTAACTGGGACATTGGCTGTTTTGAACGTTGTCGACGATGTCAACCTGAAATTAAATCCCTATCACAGGTGTTTGCACGCGAGGAAATAATTGAGGATCTTAATGCTGTTCATCTCATACTAAACTTTCCCAAAATACATCTCAATCACAGAGTTATATAGTGTTACCAACACCTACAGGACTTTTCTACGCTGTAGTCAGGACATGTGTCAAAGTCAATACTGGGCTGATATCAGCTGTGGACTGTAGAAAAACTTTTGATCAAAAGTGGACATTTCAGCTTTTAACTCACTCAACCCTAACACCGACTATATCCGTATTTTACACAGGTTACTTTTCCCCCCATGCTAATTTATTACATTTTTCTGAGACAACTTATAGGCGTAGTATCAAAGCTAATGTTTTTAGTTTTTGCATGTTAATAATAGTTGAATAAAACGATCTATGTACATGCTCATTTTTAATACATTTTTTTCCAATTTTGAAAAGTATCAAAAGTCTAGGATTGAGTGAGTTGAAAAAAAACAAACTCAACAATATAATCACAAGTTTTGAGCCTAAAATGTACATCTAAATTATTTAGTTTGTTTTCGAAGTGGTTATCTTCATTTTTGATCAAAAACATTTTAAAGTCCACAGTTTGTACCAATTAGTTCTGTATTGACTTTTGATTGGTGACTACAATATAAGGCCAGAAACCACGGAAACATGTATGGAAAATGGGATCATGACATATGGATGAGAAAGATCAACGATCAAGGTGGGTGATGGGGCCGATGAATATGAGGAAGAAGGGAATGATGATAATGACGATGATGATGATGCTGTTGCACTTGCTGTTTGTTGCTGATGGACCACAAAATCTTTGACGACAGTGGAGAAGATCATCTAAAAAGCACGGAGATGATGACGATAATAATCATGATAATGAAGATGAAGGTTTGATCTCTGAAAAAAAAGAAAATAAATTGTAGAATAATGCATTTCAAACAAGTAACGAATGGCTCAGATGTTCAGGAGCTCTTCTACATGAAAGTTGACTAATGTCAGCCACATTTGAGTAGACCTTCAATACAAGGATAGTTGACTAATGTCAGCCAAATTTGACAGATTTGCCACACGACACAAACATCCCAAAATGCAGAATTTTTACTTTTTCATTTATAAAACCTATCACACTATTGAATGCTTTAGAGGGGATGTAGTTATAAAACCCATCACACTATTGAATACTTTAGAAGGGATGTAGTTATAAAACCCATCGCACTATTGAATACTTTAGAAGGATGTAGTTATAAAACCCATCCACACTATTGAATGCTTTAGAAGGATGTATTTATAAAACCTATCACACTATTGAATGCTTTAGAGGGGATGTAGTTATAAAACCCATCACACTATTGAATACTTTAGAAGGGATGTAGTTATAAAACCCATCGCACTATTGAATACTTTAGAAGGGGAGTAGTTATAAAACCCAATACACTATTGAATGCTTTAGAAGAGGTGTAGTTATAAAACCTATAACACTTTTGAATGTTTTAGAAGGAATGTAGTTTAAATTAAATTGAGCTTTTTTATAGCGCAATATCCACTAAATGTGCTCAAAGCGCTTTACAAGGTCAACAGCAACATTTAACTTGTAGTAGGATGGGACATGACGCCTGTTAGGCGATATCATAATTTTTAGGACAAAGACAACGCTGTTAATAGCGAGGTACTCATTTTACACCCGAGTACGGTGAGAGAATGTGAGTAAAGAGCCTTTTCCAAGCACTCAATTATGCGCCGAGCGAGGCTCGAACCCAGGACCTTCCGATCCGAAAACAAGTGTCATACCACTAGATCACATAGCTGCAGCTAAATTCTAGACTAATTTCTGGACAAAGACACACTGTGTATATTTCCCGTAATGCCAATTGTCATCAACAATGTTCTATTTCTAACGTCGCATACCTGTTTCTGTGAGGTAATGAAGTTCTGATGGGAATGTTTCATTTTCTGACAGTTGCTTGGTCAAAGTATGACACAACATTTGCAATACCGCTGTCTGCCCCCACCCACTGATGGGGGCGGAGTCACAGGGGCAAAGTAGGCGTGGACAAGGATGTCGGGGAGGCGGCTCTGAAAAAATAAATAAGTTTCAAGAATGTCAACAAAAAAAACGATAACAGCACATAGCAAGGTGTGAATGAAACCAATATAACATAAAATCCACTTGCAGTATCTGTAAGTTAATCCAACAGCCAACACTTAACGTGTAGGATGAGGCATGATGCCTGTTAGGCAATATTACAATTTTTCCGACATACATGACACTGTTAACAGCCACTCGTTTTACACCTGACTATGGTGAGAGTAAAGAGGCTACTCCAAGAACTCAAATATGCGCCGCTCAGAACAGGACTTGAACCCAGGACCTTCCAATCCTAATGCGAGTGTCATTTCCACAAGATTTTATGATGCAGTGTTGTTGATATTTTATCATATACCCATTTTATTTTAATTAAAGCAAACATTTTTTATCAATGCTTCTCCAAAATTTTGGTTATAAAATCAGAATCTTTGTTCGTTTAATTATTTGTGTCAGTGCATGACATAATCAGTCGAAAGGTGAAAATTTTGGATTTGCATTTTTTCCCCATTTTCTGAAAGAAAATGCTCCCCAGAGCATTTTAATCTTTATTTGAAGTAAATTGGGTGATTTTTCATGGTTATGAGAGAGGTATCCAGCAACTTTTCTCAAATTTAATACCTTTTCAACATGACTAGCTGTTAAAAATTATTTAGAAGTGAAATTAAGCTTTGATACTTCCCGAAGACGTACAAAAAGGAATGATTTAATCATTTATGAAAAGAACTCATTTTTTATATAAAAATGACCTTCCAACTAAACTTGGCAATATCTCAGTTCAAACCTTTTCACCATCCGACTGATTATGTCATTCACTGTAAAATATGTGTGGCTGGCTGAGAAAACCCGGAAAGATGCGCAAATTTCATAAATTGAGTTACGTATGCGCAGTGGTGTAGACCACATCTTTCTGATCATATATCACTTTTAATTTCTTTCTATGTCTACTAGAACCCAAGTTATGAATTTTTTTCTGAATAAAATCTGTTGCTATGGGAAACACTCTATCTTCGATTTTGGCTTGTATCTCAAATTGAAGCTTGCCCCATCTTCCATAATAAAATATTATTTTATCAAAGGCGACTATGTAGTCTAGTGGTATGACACTCGCTTTCGTGTCGGAAAGTCCCGAGTTTGAGCCTCACACAGTGCATAGTTGAGTCCTTGGAAAAGGCTCTTTACTTGCATTCTCTCACCATACTCAGGTGTAAAATGAGTACCTGGTCGTTAACAGTGTTGCCTCTGTCGGAAAAAAAGTGTAATATCGCCTAACAGGCGCCATGTCTCGTTCTACATGTTACATGTTGCTGTTTGTCAGGGAGCCCTTGTAAAGCATTTTGAGCACATTTAGTGGCTATTGCGTTATATAAAAGCTCACTTAAGCTCAAATAACAGTAGGTCAGTGACCAGGACAAAGACTCACTCTCAGCCTTCTGATGCCGGCCCTTGTGATGAGCTGGCAATCATAGATCTCGATACGCTGCAAGCCTTGACAGCCCATCAGGTGCTCCAGGGCTGCGTCTGTGATGAGAGGGCAGTTGTCCAGCTCCAGAATGGACAACTGCTCCATAGCGCAAGGACTGGAGCCAATCTGGCGAATTCCCTCATCTGTAATCAACTCGCAGTGGGACAGTGACTGAAAAAGGAGAGATAAGTTGACAATGATGATGTGATATAGCAATAATAATGATAGGCACGAAATTTTTAGCACAATGGGAACATGATAGCTTAACTCTTTCAGCGCCACTGGCCGCACTGTAAATTGAACCAATGGTATCATTTCTTTCATCAGAACATTCAATTTGCCATAGGGGGTATTTTAATTGAGATTTTGCGCTGAATTTAATGTCGCTCTTGTCTTAGCTTGTCATTCTCATGCTGCCTCAATCAGGTGTCAGCCGTTTTGTGATGGAAATTCGAATATAGTCTCAGCACTGAAAGGAGTTAAAAAGCACAGCGCTGACAACAACTTCTAAATTCTACCCGTCAATTTCTTTTCACACTTTATTGTGTGCATTATTCACACCTGCCTACTACAACAAAAATTTCGTAGAACTACGAAATTTTGGGGCCTAATTGACAATTATATAAAGATCTTTAATTCAATAAAATTCTTGAGCTAGTATATAAAGGAGTTTAAAGCATTAATTTAATGTAATTAAATACAAATTGGTAATTTCAAAAAGTAGTCATAATGTCTATTATAGATAGTATGCGCTTGGCTAAGAAGCTCACAACATTGCCTACAGGAAGTATAATGGACCAACACACAAAACTATGTGTAACCATGATCGTTTATAGTCTGGTTAATACAGTTTAGTGAGAATTACTCATAAACATGGATGGCTAAAAAACAATAACAAAGACTGGACTTATGTCAACTTCGTTCAGTCTATATCATCACCCCTGAAAACTACGAATTTTTCCAATTTAAAGCAGGCAGGTCAAGAATGGGAACATGAAAGTTTAAAAAGTACAGCCCTGACAACATTTTAAATTCTATTTGTCAATTTATTTTCACACATTCTTTTGAAGCATTATTTCAAACTATGAATCGTTCAATACTGGTGTATTCCATAAATACAGATCACATGCTATTGTTTACTTTCCACCCCACCATCTTATATCTTTTTTAGAGAGACTGTTTATGGATTTAAAAAACGGGATACTGACCAAGGCAGAAAGGTGATGGCAGTAGGTAGCAATATGGCCCAGTGTGGCATCCGTTATCTGAAAATAGATGTCAAAAATAAATTTTGTTTGTTTGTTTGTTTGTTGCTTTAGGTCCCTTCCAACACAATTGAGGTTATATGAGAGACCGCTGAAACAAAAAAACAAGCAATCTAACAAAAATAGTACAAATGTAAATCAAAATCATAACCTAAAGATATCATAAGCTAAATTATAAATAACCAAGAACAAACAGGCAGAAGATTTACAGAAAAAAAAAATCCCCTGTCAAAAATACAATTACAAACCAAAGAAGCAGGATAGGCTAGTAAAGAGAAGAAGAAACGACATCACTATTGGATCGTACACCCATGCGAACATCATAGGTATATGATTCAAGGGTGATGCTCCCATCCAACCACCAGCTCAAAAATAAATCAACCCTCCTATACTTATTGAATGTTTCTAAAAATAGCTTTTAATGTAAAAGTAGTAAAAACAAACACGGTCTGAATCCAGAGCTGCCAACCCCATCTGACGAGAATGTGTACAATGGGACCTCAAAATGGGGAGATTTCATAAAAATGGGTACAATCCTGAAATCGACGGAAACTAACCATTGTGAAAGTAAGAGGAAGGTATACTTATATAAAGTCACACCCCACAAGCTCAATTGCAGCAACAATGATGTTCCCAAGACTATAATCCCATCCTTTCAGAATTCTACCTCCCAGCATGAAGATCATAATTGGTCAAAAAATATATGAATATCCACTTGGTCACCAAGGTTTCTCAATAGGCTAGTAATAATATGAATTACAACTAAAGAAAACTTAAGTGACTCTCTGTACACTGAAAATGGGTACAATCTTGGGGAAAATGCGTACACGCGTACAATCACTGAAAATGCGTACAATTCCGCATTTTTTGCGGTAGGTTGGCAACTCTGTGAATCCTATATTTTACAGTGATTTGAATGAGTAGCCAGGTCTGGATTAAGCTAAGCGGAAAGTAAAACAAATAAAAAATGTTTAATGAGCTTTTAAATAGCGTAATATCCACTAAACATACTCAAAGCGCTTTACAAAGGATCCCTGGCCAACAACAACACTTAACATGTAGGATGGAACATGAGGCCTGTTAGGCAATATTACAACTTTTTCTGTTAGAGACAACGCTGTTAACGACCAGGTACTCATTTTACACCTGAGTACGGTGAGATAATGTGAGTAAAGTCTTTTCCAAGGATCAACTATGCGCTGAGCGAGGCTCGAACCCAGGACCTTCCGATATGACAGTGAGTGTCATACCTCAAGACCACAGAGCCGCACATTGGTATTGGTATATTATCTAAATCCAGGCCTGTAAATGGTTGGTGAAAAAATTGTCGGAACCTTTTGAATACGCGAAAACAGAACAAAAATATGGATTATTTACACAACACAGATATGACACGTCAATTGACAAGTCAAATCATGTCACTTTCCCCAACTTATTTATAATGAGGTCCTTATTTTATAGTACCAAAAAAAAAAAAAAAAAAATCCCAATTATTTGAGGGTCCTGGTCTGAGTTAGTTGTAAAATAAAATGGAAGAGAACAATTCCTACCCGTTTGAAGGATGTGTATCTCGCGCTTGACACGGGAAGCTGCGTATCTTCACTCCTGTTTGTTTGTGTTAAATGTTTAAGCTGATTGTTTCTTTTATTTGGATTAATTAATATAAAAGAAGAAGAAGAACCGGAGAAATGCTTGTGTGTCAGTAGCAAAATAGAGAGAAACCTTCCGGCCCGGTTAAACACACTTCTGTGCGTGCGTTATTTACTGATAAGGACAACTCGCGCGAACTTTGCGACAAAGATAATCTGTGCTTCGCACCCCTCTCCCGCTGGCACAGTAACCAGGCAGTGAATACATCCACGTCTAGTGGAGTGTTTAGGTGGCATGATAATATTATAGCTAACTGATAGACGTTTTGTTTTGTCTTTGATGCGACAAATATGTTTTTTTTGTGTTTTTTTTAAGTCGATATTTAAAATGGTATAAAATCTGATTTTTTCCTGGAACGAAATAAAAGTCTTTAATTTACTTTTTTATTGGTTCCGTTCTTTGATGTTACGAATTTTATTTTTACTATTAATTTTTTAAGAAAAAATATTAGCACTTATAGAGAAAAATCGTACTGTCGGAAATCCGACAATAGACGGAAGATTTACAGGCCTGTAAATCTAAAGTGCTGCAAACTTTTTTCTTACTCTAAGCTGGACATTACAGAAACTGGAGGAAATAAACTCATGGTCTACTGACCCCACAGCTCTAATAGATTTTGTTTTAAAATATACACTGGACCAACCATCAAGTATCTTCAGACTTAATTTTTTTCATACTTTGTTCCAAAATAAAGCGTTACCTTTCAAGAGATTTGAACCAATGATTTGGTTTGAGTTGTGTGTTGTTTGTGTGTGTGTGTGTTGTTTGTGTGTGTGTATGTGTGAATGATTATGTTTCAGCAAAAGTAATTTGTAATTTATGCGCTTAGAGTCTGGTGTCTCGGAGTTATACCGCTATATAAGTTTTCAGCATTATTATTATTATTATTTTAAAGACAATGGTGAAGTCGCGGAAAGGAAGAGTGAAAATAGGAATGAGTCCGCCAAAAGCGGAAGGGTTGGCAGGTATGTTAAAGGCAGACACATAGTGTGGTGAAGTGGTTACACAACTTTTCTGTGGAACAGAGCACGGCAACTAAAATCCTGGTAGCAAAACTGGGATCTTTTAATTTTTTTGTCATTGACTTTTTGTAACCTCATCATTTTTATCGCTATGTTTCATTTACTTTTATTACAGACAGACCGTCCAAACATAGGTACCGCCTGCCATCTATATAATCTATAAAACTGTTGAAAAGGGTGTTGAATACACTTTAAAATTTCTATTATCTTTTATTGTTATTATTATTTCCCTGTAAGTGCTTTGTGGATTGTGGTATGATACTCCACTACTGACTGGTAGGTCACTGGTTTCAGTCTCGCTATGAGCAGTGTGAAGTTTAATCCTTGGAAAAGACTTATTTACTCACTTTCTCCCATTGTACACAGATGTAAAATAAGTATGTGGCTAGTAACAGCTTTGTCAGGAGTTGGCTTGGCACTCCTTGTGAACAGATTTGAGCACATGTAGAGGATATTAAACTAAGAAAAGCTCACTTTTGTTGGGGTTTGTTTTGTTTTTTTTGTTCTCTTCCGTATCTAAGGTTGTTTTCCCCCTCTTTGATGATCGTCAATTTCAATCAAGTAATAATAATAATAATAATAATAATAATAATAATAATAATAATAATAATAATAATAATAATAATAGTAATAATAATAATAATAATAATGTACTTTATTCATCCAAAAAGGAAATTTTTGTACAGACGTAAAAAATGCCGACAATGATACATACATAAATATAATATACGTAAAATAAATGTGGTAAAGTAAACTTTGTAACAGGTATAGTGTAATTATATTGTAAGCTGCAAGAATAATTACATAGTATAAATTTCAAGGGACGTACTGATTATATAATTGTAAAGATATAGATATCTAGTAAAGTGTATATATTGATGTCAACATATAAGAAAAAAAAATGGTGGAAGGCTAACCTGTAGGCAATCTTCCAAGTCCATCTTCTCCAGCTGATTACAACTCTGGACAAAATAAAGAAATCGTCAGCATTAAGGGTGGTTTCCACCCAGGAAGATTGAAAATGAGGGGGAGGGGGGGGGGGGATGAACAATAGAAATAAAAATTAAAAGTTAAAAAAATAAATAAATAAATAAATAAAATTATAAAAAATCCCTTTCATTCATCCCATAGGGGAAATTTGTCTCAAGGGTCTATTCCAAGGGAAGACTGGAATAACCCAAGCGTCAGCCGCAGTGCAGCGCTGCAAATTGAGCTAGGGCGAGATGACTTGCTCAAGGACACACAGTGCAGCGGTGGGTGATTGAACTCGGTACCTTTCGGGTACAAAGCAAAGACTGTAGTGCTGAGCCATGCATGATGATGATGACAAAAGCTTGTTGAAGGACAAAGTTTAAGTGAATATAAACATAGATGCGGAAATAGAGAAGAAATCAAGAGAGGTGGGCCTTATTCCTTTATTCTTGAATGCAAGGAAGGTAATGTTTTTTTTTTTTTTTTTTTTTTTTTTGTTTGTTTGTTGCTTTAGGTCTCTTCCAACACAACTGAGGTTATATGAGAGACCGCTGAAACAAAAAAACAAGCAATCTAACAAAAATAGTACAAATGTCAATCAAAATCATAACCTAAAGATATCATAAGCTAAATTATAAATAACCAAGAACAAACAGGCAGAAGATTTACAGAAAAAAAAATATCCCCTGTCAAAAATACAATCACAAACCAAAGAAGCAGGATAGGCACTATCGGATCGTACACCCATGCGAACATCATAGGTATATGATTCAAGGGTGATGCTCCCATCCAGCCACCCGCAAGGTAATGTTATAGTTTTATGAATAACAATATGAAATTATGAGATTGAATGTATTATTTCTTCGAGCTTCGAGCAGCAACATTTACATGAATTTTATGAATGGGGGATGCACTAAAACAATCTACATCTTTATACAGTAGGTTCATTGAAATCTAGGTCAAATTCACTATTATCTCTGACTCACCACTTGGCAGATAATAAACAGATCTGTACAAATTCATACGCTTGATTATCACCTGTGTCTATAGATAGAATGCGCTTGGCCAAGGAGTTCACAACATTGCCATCCGGAAGTATAATGGACCAACACACAAACTCTGTGTAACCATGAACTTTTATAGTCTGGTTAATACAGTTTAGTGAGAACAACTCACAAACGCGGATGGCAAAAACAATAACAAAGGCCTGAGTGACGTCATCTGCATACTATCTATATATTCTGTCATTTCAAAATACTTGAGATCTGAGTTCAGTTTGTACACAAATCCAATTCTAAGCTCAATGACATTTTCACTTATATCTTATCTAAAAGTTACCTTCAAAAAAAAAAATCTGGTACCAAAATATAATAATTAAAAATTGCCCAAATTTGAGTAACCAAAAAGACTGCATATAAAATACTGATTGTTCGTTTTTGCTTTTAAGGAATTTACGGTCCTTGTAACACATTTTTTTTTTGTTTGTTGCTTTAGGTCTCTTCCAACACAATTGAGGTTATATGAGAGACCGCTGAAACAAAAAAACAAGCAATCTAACAAAAATAGTACAAATGTAAATCAAAATCATAACCTAAAGATATCATAAGCTAAATTATAAATAACCAAGAACAAACAGCAGAAGATTTACAGAAAAAAAAATATCCCCTGTCAAAAATACAATCACAAACCAAAGAAGCAGGATAGGCTAGTAAAGAGAAGAAGAAACGACATCACAATCGGATCGTACACCCATGCGAACATCATAGGTATATGATTCAAGGGTGATGCTCCCATCCAACCACCCGCATTGTAACACATTAAGGTCATATCAGAGCCAGTAAAAAGGAAGAAAATGGGGTAGAAAAAAGTTGTAGAAATACAATTAAAGCACCAAAGGAAAGGTAAGACAAAGGGGAATTGGTTCAAATAGGAAACAGATGTAGATTCCAAGAGCACACTATCAAAGTACTTAGTTTGAGATAACCTAAAAGTCTCACCCAGACACCAGCAAAAGATCCCACTAAGAGGAATACACTCAAATGTTGACAAATCATGTTAAAAATAAATAAAGTAACAATAAATATCAAAAAGATGATTTACAAGGAAAAAATGTCATCTCCCAAAACTAACTATACATTTGACTGTTTCCCTCTCAGCCAGGGTATCTGGCCAGGGCCAGGACAAAACCAAGTAATCCCATTCCAAGACAAAGACAGATAGTATGTGGGAAAACAGATATACGGGGATAGAAGACACAGTAAATACCTCTGTGCCCACTATGTGGGAGGTCGCGAACCCCACCCAGAAATACTGATTAAATCTGTGTAGCTATTAGGACTGGCATCAAACAGAAACATACAAAAGTCTTGTCTCTATGACTTACCCGTGTGAGAGCCTGGAAACCGCTGTCTGTGAGAAGATTGCACCCTGACACCTCCAAAGTTCTGAGAAAGAGAAGAAAAGGACAAGTTTGTTGGGGTTTTGTGTGTGCATGTGTGTGTGTGTGGTTTTTTTTTTGCCACCCTATCCAGTTAACAGCCATACTCTGAAAAATCTTGCATTTAAAAATTTGGCCAGAAAACTCATCTTTCAAATATCGATCAATGTAAATAACCCTCATCTTGGTTAAAAACTCTCAAACCTCTTTCACCCCCCCCCCCCCCCCCCCCCCCCCCCCCCCTCCTTTTGCTCTTTTTTTATTCTTAGCATTATCATCATTTTGTAAATCAGAATTTTAGAGGCAATGGCGGAATAGTACAAAAAGGAAGAGTGAAAAAAGGAATGATTCTGCCAAAAGCGGAAGGGTTGGCAGCTATGAATATCCCACCTGAGCTCTGGACATCCCTGACCAAGGGATACAAGACTGGCGTCTGTGAGTCTGTTACAGGACGATGCGCACAACATAGTCAGACCTGGACACTCTGTCCCAATGGTGAGAATCGCTCGATCCGTTATATTCTAAGACGAGAGAAGAAAAAAGAAAAGAGAGGAATGTAAAATTTCATTATTTTGAACACAATTGATCAAAGACGACACTAGATACTAGACACTAGCCTTCCCTTTTAACAAAAATGTTTTTTTTTTGTTCTTTTGGCACCAACAATCTGATATTGAATGATGAATAAAATCTTTTTAAAAGCAAATTCCAATAACATTACACCAAAATTAAGAAGCATTGAGAAATTAAATAGAAATAAATCCAAATTCCACACTTGACATAGTTTCCTGTAATAAAAATAACAAGAACAATGAATCACAGATACATAAGGACTCACTGAACAATGCTGTATATTGAGCTTCAAGAGATTTTCTGCCTTAGCGGCGAGTTTTTCTATGCCGTCATTCTCGATCTGTGGAGCAAAAACAAATGAAATATTTACAGGTCAATTACGGAAGCGTGACTCTGGCATGTTGCACTGTACTTTGTGTAAAACGTTAGGTCTACAGTTACAGGTAGGTAAGTATTTAGCGTAAATTGTTGGGACTACAGTTATAGGTAGGTAAGTATTTAGTGTAAATTGTTTGGACTAAAGTTATAGGTAGGTAAGTACTTTGTGTAAAACGTTAGGTCTACAGTTACAGGTAGGTAAGTATTTAGTGTAAATTGTTTGGACTAAAGTTATAGGTAGGTCAGTATTTAGTGTAAATTGTTTGGACTAAAGTTATAGGTAGGTAAGTACTGAGTTTAAATCATTTGGACTACATTTACAGGTAGGTAAGTATTTAGTCTAAATCATTTGGACTACAGTTACAGGTAGGTAAGTATTTAGTGTAAATTGTTTGGACTACAGTTACAGGTAGGTAAGTATTTAGTGTAAATTGTTTGGACTACAGTTACAGGTAGGTGAGTATTTAGTGTAAATTGTTTGGACTACAGTTACAGGTAGGTAAGTACTGAGTGTAAATCATTTGGACTACATTTACAGGTAGGTAAGTATTTAGTGTAAATTGTTTGGACTATAGTTACGGGTAGGTAAGTATTTAGTGTAAATTGTTTGGACTACAGATACAGGTAGGTAAGTATTTAGTGTAAATTGTTTGGACTACAGTTACAGGTAGGTAAATATTTAGTGTAAATTGTTTGGACTACAGTTACAGGTAGGTAAGTGTTTAGTGTAAATTGTTTGGACTACAGTTACAGGTAGGTAAGTATTCAGTGTAAATTGTTTGGACTACAGTTACAGGTAGGTAAGTACTGAGTGTAAATCATTTGGACTACAGTTACAGGTAGGTAAGTATTTAGTGTAAATTGTTTGGACTACAGTTACAGGTAGGTAAGTATTTAGTGTAAATTGTTTGGACTACAGTTACAGGTAGGTAAGTATTTGGTCTAAATCATTTGGACTACAGTTACAGGTAGGTAAGTACTGAGTGTAAATCAGGTTTACAGTTACAGGCAGGTAACAACTTAGTGTAAATCGTTAGGTCTACAGTTACAGGTAGGTAAGTACTTAGTGTAAATCATTAGGTCTACAGTTACAGGTAGGCAAGTACCTAGTGTAAATCGTTAGGACTACACTTACAGGTAGCTAAGTACTTAGTGTAAATCATTAGGTCAACAGTTACAGGTAGGTAAGTACTTAGTGTAAATCATTAGGTCGACAGTTACAGATAGCTAAGTACTTAGTGTAAATCGCTAGGTCGACAGTTACAGGTGGGTAAATTAGAAAAGGAATATAATTTTGAAAGAAACACAGTCATGCCATAAAATAGTTCTAACATCAAAAACAAGAAATGATAAGAATTTAACAAAATCCTTTAGAACTTATCACGGCCTGAAATGTATATTTTTAGACTGAAAGCAATGAATGAAATTATTCATTCAATTGGAATTACTGATCTATACAAATCCATTTTTTAACTCTTTATTTAAAATATCAACTCTAAAAGCACGACCTTCACAATGGTAAAAAATATGGATTAAAAAAAACACAAATTACCATACAAACATTGTAATTGTAACAAAGGAAGGGAGATAAAAAGTCATCCGAGTACTCTAGAAAAAGAATGAAGGCTGATGACACACAAGACAAATTTTAAATCAATATTGAGAGTTCATCGACACTTTTTGGGTTGAAGCTGCCTATATTAAGTAAGATATAAATCACTATTTACATGAAGGGAAAAGAGGAAAAATTCACCTACCAATTGTCTGCTATGTCTACAATTTGTCTGTTACGCTTTCCAATTGTCTGCTGCACCTACCAATTGTCTGCTACACCTACCAAATGTCTGCTATACCTAAGAATTGTCTACATCCTATGAAAATAGGATAAATTTAAATACTCACAAGATTACAACCTCTACAGAAGAGGGTATTAATTTTAGGACAGCCTTCGGCCAGAGCTATGAGCCCCTCACTCGTGACCTTACGACACCATGAGATATCAAGATAGGAAAGTAGGGGACAGCCGCGGCCCGATGATGTGTTACTGAAAATTAGAAAAAAGAATATATCGTCATCATGCATTGAATATATAATATTTTCATATTTATAATGTATAAATCTATAAATTTGACTTGTAACATTAAAAAATAAACAAATAAACAAAACACAAAAATTGGCGCTTCTAACTCAACAAACCAAACTATTTGTGTGGCTGGCTGAGAAAATCTGGAAAGATGCGCAAATTTCATATATTGATAACAACAAGAGATGAAGTGAGTAGGAAAGTGCTAGAGGACAAAAGAGAATTAAAATTTTGCGGCAGTGATGGGGTTTGAACCCGCGACCTTATTGGTACGACAACTCCGCCTGGCCGGGGAGATCGTGACTCTACCGTATGAGCTATCCACGCTCCCAAAGAAGATCGTCTCTAACCCTAGTCATTATTAGAGCCCTCTCTTCCCGACTACTTGAGATCGCGGGTCCAACACACACAACCTCTGCGAAGTTAGTTGGCCAGCAGTTAAGCTTAATAGCCAATATTTTCAACACAAACATATAACATAGAAACAATTGAGACATTGAGTATGCTCCGGTATTTGGGGTGAATTTTTAATTCAGAAAAGTGAGTGGAGCAGGTACTTATGTTGATAAAAACAAGAGATGAAGTGAGTAGGAAAGCAGTTGGGAAGAGAAGGCTCTAATAATGACTAGATGTAGACCGCATCTTTCTGGTCATTTAGCACTTTAAATTTTCTTTCTATGTCTATTACAACCCAAGTTATGAATTTTTTTTCTGAATAATTTTTTTTTATTGCTACGGGAAACCCTTCATCTTCGATTTTGGCTATATCTCAAATCCAAGCTTGCCAAATCTTCCCGGGCAGACCTGCCAAATTGAAAACTTCAAATTTAGTCATTTCTGTGTCAATTCTGTACTTCTGTATAACTGCGGCACTTGGGCGTTGACAAAATCCGAAGAAGAACATCTGGATGCCTTCCATCGCACACAGCTAAGAAGGGTACTGGACATCAAATACCCCAAAAAGATCTCAAATGAATCACTCTATAAGATCACAAAAGAAAGACCAATCTCCCTTGACATTTTACAACAACGATGGCAACTTTTCGGTCACATACTACGCAGGGACAAAAACATACCAGCAAACCAAGCCATGTCGGGATACTTCCAAAAACACGGGAACCTTTTCAGAGGAAGACCGATCACAACACTCCCTGTGATCCTAAACAAAAACCTCACAACACTTGGACAAAGCATTAGTCTCATAACGGCAGGGGACCTTGAAAATCTGAGAACCCTAGCAGAGGACCGGCAATATTGGAGACACCTCACACAGGAAATACTGGAAACAGCCAAGGCGACCCGATCTTTCGGTCGAGACGCGAAAGGCATCTAAGTCAAGTAAGTCAAGTCTGTGTCAATTTTTAGTAATTTGACAAGGAAATTGGCAATTTCTGAAATCATATAAGAACAACCACAATTTGACATTGATGATCATTTCAACATTACGTTATCATGCGCTATAGAAATGCTTTATTGTTGTTATTATTATTATCATCATCATAATCATCCTTATTACTATCATTATTATTATTGCAGTAGTAGTAGTAGTAGTAGTAGTAGTAGTAGTAGTAGTAGTAGTAGTAGTATTAGTAGTAGTAGTAGTAGTAGTAGTAGTAGTAGTAGTAGTAGTAGTAGTAGTAGTAGTAGTAGTAGTAGTAGTAGTAGTAGTAGTAGCAGTTCTTCCTATCATTATTATTATTATTATCTAAGTATTACTGAGAATTAAAATTCGTAACTTTCCATACAAATTCGTATTTTCGTAATTGGCCATGAAATTTGTCTAAAATTCTTAAAATTACGAAAAATTCAGAAAAGATTTGACAGGTATGTCCTGGGTTTTCTCAGCCAGCCTCACAATTCAGAGTCAACCTTCCAGTAAAAGTTCTTAACTGTTTGATAATTGTTGAGTAAAAAAAAAATTTTTTTAATCAATAGATAAAAAATGCCGCTATATTTTTATATTTTATATTAAAAATAACTAAATTGTAGAAATCCAAACCAAACCCACCTGACATATTTGAGAGACAAATTTGTGATTTCTGGACAGGAATTCAAATTGAGTCTACGCAGCTTGCTGCTGTATTTGCCTAAACTCTCACACGTTCTGTGGAAAGGAGGAACATTTGGAATAAAGCTGCTAATAATAACAACGCCTCACATGCTATATGGAGAACAACATTTGATGTTCGAATAAACTTTTCATACGTTCTGTGGAAAAAAACCTGAGGAATAAAGTTGCTAATAAATTGTTACATGTTCGGTAGAAAATAAAATTTAGAATAAAGTGTCTAGTTGGAAAAATAGCATGCAAATCATGAATATGCATAGAAAATAAAAAACCCACCTCTGTGATTGAGGTAAAATGACAAGACTTGACTGGAAACAGGAAGGTATCAAAATTCAAATTTTAATTTAAGTGAGATTTTATATAGCACAATATCCACTAAATGTGCTCAAAGCGCTTTACAAAAGGGTCCCTGACCAACAGCGACACGTAACATGTAGAACGAGACATGATGCCTGTTAGGCAACAGTACATTTTTTTTTCCCCGATAGAGACAACACTGTTAACGGCCAGTTACTCAATTCACACCTGAGTACAGTGAGTAAAGAGCCTTTTCCAAGGCCTTCCGATCCGAAAGTGAGTGTCATGCCAGCCGCACTGGAAGTAACATACAGAAAGTGATAAGGGACAGAGTAATATCAAAAATAGTTTCCTAAGCCAATTCGATAGATGATCACTCTGGTAGAAAATATCAAAACTGGATTTTAAAAAAGAAAAATTTGTTTTGTTTTTAAGGGTTTTACAGCGTTTGCAACACATTAAGGTCATATCAGCACCACTAAAAAGGAAGAAAACGGGATAGTAAAAAGTTCTAAAATTACAATGAAAGCACCCAAGAAAAGGTAAGACAAGACAAAGGGAAAATTGGTTCAAATAGGGAACAGATGAAGATTCCAAGAGCACACTATCAAAGTACTTAGTTTGAGATCACTTAAAAGTCTCAACCAGACACAAGCACAGGTCCCAAATAAAAGGAATACACTCAAATGTTTACAAATTATATATATGTAAAATAAAAATAAGACAGTGCATAACAGTAACAGAGAGATGATTTAGAAGAAAAAAATATCATCTCCCAAAAGTCTAACTATACATTTGACGGTTTCCCTCCCAGACAGGGTAGGACAAAACCAAGTAATCTTATTCCAAGACAAAGACAGAAAGTATGTTGGAAAACAGATAAAGGGGGATAGAAGACACAGTAAGAACCTTCCTGCCCACTATGGGAGGCCAGAAACCTCACCCAGGGGGACAGAAGACACACACAGTAACTGCCTCCCTGCCCATTATGGGAGGTCAGGAACCCCACCATGGGGGATAGAAGACACAGTAAGTGCCTCCCTGCTCACTATGGGAGGTAAGGAACCACAACCAGAAAAAAAAAAAGGAAAAAGAGACAAAAAATGTTTACAACATCAGCAGCTCTGTTCTGCCATGATATCTTTCCATTGGCAACTATTCTTAATAGAAACAAACAAAAAAAAAATATACATATATAAATACTCACAAATCAGTTACGTTACTACACTTGTCAAGTATTAGAACCTCTATATGTTTACATTGTTGTGCAAAGGTCCTGAAAATAGAAACAATAAAAAACAATAAAAAATACAGAAAAGTGGATGGAGCAGGCACTTATATTGATAATAACAAGAAATACC
This sequence comes from Berghia stephanieae, assembly GCF_034508935.2. Taxonomy (NCBI): domain Eukaryota; kingdom Metazoa; phylum Mollusca; class Gastropoda; order Nudibranchia; family Aeolidiidae; genus Berghia; species Berghia stephanieae. Next base: position 32,342,140 of record NC_088371.1, read on the forward strand.
AGAAGAAAACAGAGAATAAAAACTTAGCAGCGACATTGGGGGCTCGAACCCACGACCTTACTGGAACGACAACTCCCCCTGACCTGGGAGGTCGTGACTCTACCGTACGACCCCCTGGGTCGTGGATAGCTCATACGGTAGAGTCACAATCTCCCCGGCCAGGAGGAGTTGCCGTACCTGTAAGGTCGTGGGTTCGAGCCCCTATCACCGCTGCGAAGTTTTTATTCTCTGTTGTCTTTTAACACTTTCCTACTCATTTCATTTCTTGTTAATAAAAATTACACAAGATTTTTTTAAATCAGGCAAATCTTAACAGCATACAGCACAATATAACATTGCCAAATATTACAATTATTCCATTAAAATTAACTTTACTTTTAAAACAGTTCGACGCAATCTTATTCAAAATATTAATAATAAATAATCCATAAAATAAATATAACCAATAAAAAAAATAACTATCAGGGTTGTTTTGTAAGAGTAGGGGGTATATTCTCTTCTGATTAAAAAAAAAAAAAAACAAAAAAAAAAAAAACCTCAAGTAAATTTTTTTTTTTTAAACATAGTGGACAACAATACACAACAACTCACTGTAAGGCAGCATCTGTGATGCTCTGGCATCCCTTGAGACTGAGAGACTTGAGGAATCCACCACAACGCTGGGACATGTACTCCACCACAGGACCCTGAAACCACACAATTATATCAAACCTGAGTCACGATTTCTACCGTCTGGACTATTTTAAAAAAATAAAGAAGTTTGTATCCACCTCAGCTGACCTGCCAAAGACATAATGTCCACTTTTTCTTTATATAAAAATCAGCAGTTTAAGGAAATGAGGTGGGGTTTGTTTTGTTATTTTATCCATGGAAGGTCTTTTTTGATGTGAATTATATTTGTCCATGGAAGGTCTTTTTTGATGTGAATTATATTTATCCATGAAAGGTCTTTTTTTACGTGAATTATACTTTGTATCTAGATCTGACAATGACACCAAACAAAATGCCTGTATATCTGTTTATCCTCATCTCATTTGGTTATTTCCTCCTGCAACGTTGTTTCATCCATCCGTTGGTAATTTGATGGAATCTTCAGGAGTCAGGTTTCCCTGAAGATTCCATCAAAATACCAATGGATGGATGAAACAATGTTGTAAGAAGAAATGACCAAATGAGTTAAATGAGGTGAGGATAATAAATAATTCACTCACAAGAAACTGCGAGCACTCTTCGTGATTCCAGCCAATACCCCTCAACCATATCTGTTCTTCTATATATTTATGTATTATGCACACAAAAAGAGCAACATTTTCTTCATTTAAAATAAATTGGCACTTAGAATATTAAAAAATCCAGTATGTTATGGTAGATCGGAGTTGAGAATTGAATATCCATGTCTAGGATGGAACAGAAAGGACTTACTTTCTCAGAGACAAGCAAAGGAACAGATATCAATCCCTGAATGCGCAGTCCAATTTTTAAAAAAGTCCTTCCCCCCAATGTCCACTCAATAGTCATTTGATAGCTGGGTCCACTAGCTCTGACAACGAAAGAGTTTGCGATAAACAAGGGTCTTATCCCAAGGGTGGCAATTAATTGCCATGAGTCTAACGGCCCAGAGGAATAACTGTGCAGCTATGTGGTCTCGTGGTAGAACACTCGCCTTTGTGCCGGAAGGCCCTGGGTCCCGTTTGGCGCTTACTGAGTCTTTGGAAAAGGCTCTATACTCATATTCTCTCACAGTACTGCTGTGTAAAATGAGAACCTGGCCATTAACCGTGTTGTCTCTGTCCGCAATATTGCCTAAACAGATGTTATGTCGAGTCCTACATGTTAAGTGTCACTGTTGGCCAGGGACCCTTGTAAAGCGTATTGAGCATGTTTTGTGGATATTGCACTATATAAAGCTCAAGTTTTATTTTGTTTTATTTTACTATGGTTTAAGCCAAATCTCTTACTTCGATATCTGTCTGGAAGTTGAAGAGGTCGATTCTTTGCCAGTTGCTGCCATCTAGGGCAAGCATGTTCCAGTACTGGGAGAAAGAAAATCAAATAAACAACTGAATTCTAATGATATGACACAAAGAAGGGTGAGGGAGATTCATATGGCACAAAGAAAGGCAAGGGAGATAAGAGATTCAAATGGCACAAAGAAGGGTACGGGATATGAGAGATTCATATATGACACAAAGAAGAGAAAGGGAGATTCGTATGACACAAAGAAGGGCAAGGGAGATGAGAGATTCATAGGACACAAAGAAGAGAAAGGGAGATTCGTATGACACAAAGCAAGGTAAGGGAGATGAGAGATCCAAATGGCACAAAGAAGACAAAGCAGACCTGTAAAAATGGAAAACTTCAAATTAAGTAATTTCTTTGTCAATTTTTAGTAAGGTGACAAGGTAATTACTCATTTCTGAAATCGTATAAGAATAACCACAATTGACATGGATGATCAATTCAACATTACATTGTCATGTTTATGGGCGCTGAAGAAATGCTTTGTTATCACCATCATCATGATTAATATTGTAGTTATTATTATTAATATTATTATCATCATCACCATTATTAGAAGTAGTATCATTAGCATTAGCAGTAGTAGTAGAAGCAGTAGTAGTAGTGGTTCTTCTTATCATTATCAAGATTATAATAATAATAATAATAATAATAATAATAATAATAATAATAATAATAATAATAATAATAATAATAATAATAATAATAATAATAATAATAATAATAATAATAATAATAATAATAATAATTATTATTATTATTATTATCATTATTATTATTCTTTTTTTTAACTTTTTTTTTAAAATGCCCTTCCACAACGACATTATAAGATATCGTCGCCTCGGCATTCCATGAAGGAATATAGATACAGTAATTCATCAAACAAGATGTATGATGTCAACAGGAATCACCCATGTTGCCCAAGAGAGCAAATTGGGGGTAAATAGTCTTGCCCAATGAAAAAAAAACGAAAGTGCCTGAAGTGGGGCTCGAACCCAAGACCTTCCGGGTCCCAGTGCAATGCCTTAACCACTCAGCGACTTCGCCCCCCCCCCCCCCCCCCCCCCCCCCCATTATTATTATTATTATTTCTTTTTTTTTTTTTTTTTATTATATTATTATTATTATTATTATTATTATTATTATTATTATTATTATTATTATTATTATTATTATTATTATATCATCATCATCATTATCATTAAGTATTACTGAGAATTAAAATCTAATCTATACTTTACTGTGATGACAAGGGGGAATCCCAAAAGCATCAATATAAACTGTCAATGTCAATTAATATTGAAGATTAAATTCCACTTCTCCATTGTTTATTTTTTTGTTTAGATTCTCATAAACAGACCTGCCAACCCTTCACATTCCAAAAGTGGAATCAGAACACCTAAAAATAGGAATTTGAGACAAAAAATAGGAATTTAACCTTTTAACCCCCTCCCCCCCCCCCCCCCCCCCCCCCACACACACCTGTTTGCTCTTTTTTCTTCTTACCATTTCATCATTTTTTGAAAACCAGAATTTTAGAGACAATGGTGGAATAGTACAAAAAGGAAGAGTGAAAATAGGAATGATTCTGCCAAAAGCGGAAGGGTTGGCAGGTATGCATAAACAGCAACTGCATAAGTTTTAAGTCTTCTTACCTTTGAAACCTGCGCACACCGACATAGTGACACGACATCCAGAAAGGAAAAGATGCTGAAAAGTAAGAAGATAAATAAATAATAAACACAGACATCACCATACAAAATTCATCCCAACTTCACTATTCCAGACCTGCCTACTTGCGGTTATGTGGTCTCGTGGTATGACACTCGTTTTCGGATTGGAAGGTCCTGGGTTAGAGCCTCGCTCGGCGCATAGTTGAGTCCTTGGAAAAGATTCTTTACTATTTACTCACATTCTCTCACCATACTCAGGTGTAAAATGAGTACCTGGCCGTTAACAGCACTGTCTCTGTTGGAAAAGAATTGTAATATCGCCTAACAGGCGCCATGTCTCGTTCTCCACGTTACATGTTGCTGTTGGTCAGGGACCCTGTGTAAAGTGCTTTGAGCACGTTTAGCGGATACCCCCCATATTACGCTATATAAAAGCTCAAGCTTTTTTTCTTTTTATTGTAAAATTTCCAAGTTTTCAGAGCTGGAAAAATAGTACAAAACTAACGTTATAACATGCCTACCAATTAGTCCTTGTGATACTAGGCTGCTAGAAGCTGTGGACTGTAAAAAGTAATAAACAAAAAATGAATATAACTGGCTTTAAAAAAATAACAAAATACCAAACACGGGACGTTTCAGACTCAAAACCCTTCTTCAGTGAACAACAAAAAACAATAAAGACATAAATACATTACTAAATTTCAGATACTCTACAGAATTTAGAAATGTATTTATGTCTTTATTATATTTTGTTTTTGGCTGAAGAAGGGTTATGAGCCCGAAATGTACTATGTTGGGTATTTTGTTCTTTTTTGAAGCTGTTATATTTATATTCATTTTTGTTTATTAAAATTAGTCCTAGACTAAGAAAACGCTTCAAATTCCCAATCATTTTTTTGTGCTATGGCATCAAAACTTCATTTTAAACTAGTTTTCTTGAATTTAATGCCTTTAAACAGCTCTGTGATTGAAGCCAAAAATTTGTAAAACTACAAATTTTTCGTAATAGTAGTCAGGTCTGCCATTCTCACTGTGATTCAAATTGCCGATATTGGACTAGGGCGACTCATTTTGTTTGTTTAATCTTAAGGGTATTAAGGCAGTTGGGTCATTTCAGCGGCTGTAAAAAGGAAAAATATGAGATCGTCAGAAAATTCTATAATTACATGTAAAGTGCACAAAAGGAAAAGTAAGATAAAGGGGATTTGATTCAAATAGAGAACAGATGTAGCACACTATCAGTATTATTAAGACTAAGATAACCTAAATGTCTCATCCAGACACCAGCGCAGAATCCCACTAAGAGGAATGTATTCAAATGTTTACAAGATTATTTCAAAACAAAAAATATAACTATCTATATACATATAACCAGAGAGATGATTTACAAGCAAAATAATATCACCTCCCAAAACTAACTATGCATTGGACTGTTTTCCTCCCACTCAAGGACTCTGGCAAGTACCAGGACAAAAGCCAAGGTATACCATTCCAAGACAAAGATGGAAAGCAACTCAGAAAACAAATACAGGGGGAATAGAAGATACCAAGGCAGCTCAGTTTGGGACCCTTAAGAGAATTTTATTTTTTTTTAATTTTAAAAATAAAAATCTGTAGAATCACTGAGATATGACAAAATGCCTGGCTGACTTCGGCTGCTTATTCAGCAGAGCACATGGGTCAAAGTTCACAGCGATCGAATTTCCTGAGAGTGTAAGATCTTCAGCAGCAAGTGTACAATGAAAAGGTAGGCAGTATTGTATAAGCGACAACACTGAGTTACTTGCTCCTTAGGATTGGGCCCTGTATTGTAATTATAACTCATTCGTTGATCAAGGGACTGAAGCAAGTAGCATTCACTCCACAGGGGTGAGAATGACTGGTCACTAAAAAGGAGGAAATTTTTCAGCGCTTAGATCAAGAACCATCCATGCAAAAATAACCTATAAATTTAAATTTCATTAAAAGTTATTGTGATGCAATCCAAAATGTGTCTCCCAGCAATTTCTGACATCACTCGGAGGAATTTCAAAAACTGAAAGTGTAATTATAACATGGTGGTTGTAGGAATGGTAGTGGTAGGGATAATGATGTGGTGGTGGTTGTAGTAGTTGTGGTAAGGATGATGGTGTGATGATGGTTGTAGTAGTAGTGGTAGTCGCCACGTACATCTCCCGTATTCACAGATTCACTAATGCCCACATCCCATTGTTTCAAGTTGACCAGAGACGCCAACTTAAAATTTGGTTCACGCAAATTTCAGAAACAATTCCAAACAATTTCAATGCTTAAACAGGAATTTCTGCAAACAAAATATCATCTTTTGAGATCTATAATCATCCTAATACCCCTTGTTTCAAATCAGGTAAAGTTCCAAAACCAATTTATGACGTATAAAATATTAAAATGAATGGTAGGTGTGGTGGTAATAATGATATGATGGTGGCTGTTGTAGTGGTGGCAGTAATGATAATGTATGTGGTTGTGGTGGTTACAGAAGTGGTGGTGGTGATATTGTTGTGTTGGAGGAGGTTGTAGCAGTGGTGGTAAGGATGTGGTAGTGATTGTTGTTTTAATGGTGATAGTGTTGTGATGATGTCGTGGTGGTGGTGGCAATGATGGTGATGATGATGATGTGGTGGAGGTGGTTATAGTAATGGTGGTGCTTCATGAAATGATGGTGTGGCGATGGTGGTGGTTGTAGTAGTGGTGATAAGGTGTGTACTTGAAGGTGAAAAGAGAGAATGATGGCTGATGTGAAAAGGATATGATCCACTTTATAGATTTAGGTTTGTCTGACAGAAGGAAAGATAGTGTGTGTTTGTGTGTTTTGTTTGTTTGTTTTTAAGAGTTTACGGCGCCTGCATAACATTTAGGTTATATCAGCGTCAGTAAAAAGGAAGAAAATGGGATAGTAAAAAGTTCTAGAATTACAATTAAAGCACCCAAGAAAAAGTAAGACATAGGGGAACGGGGCAAAAAGGGATCAGATGTAGATTCAAAGAGCATACCACCAATGTACTTAGTTTGAGATCACCTATAAGTCTCATCCGGGCACAAAGAGGAATACACTCAAATGCTTACATTATACATTCAAAATAACAAATATACTAATACATAACAGAGAGATGATTTACAAGGGAAAAAAATATCATCTCCCAAAACAATAACTGTGCATTTGACTGTTTCCCTACCAGTTAGGACTCTGGCCAGGGCCAAGACAAAACCAAGTAATCTCATTCCAAGACAAAGACAGAAAGCATGTTGGAAAACAGATATAAGGGGATAGAAGACATAGTATGTACCTCCTTGCCCACTATGGGAGGTCAGGAACCCCACCCAGGTGTGTGTATGTGTATGTGTGTGAGTGAGAGAGAGAGGCAGAGTAAGAGAGAGAGGGAGGGAGGGAGAGAGAGGGAGAGAGAGAGAGAGAGAGAGAGAGAGAGAGAGAGAGAGAGAGAGAGAGAGAGAGAGAGAGAGAGACTGCTCAAAGTGAATATAGTGATAGGTCCAGAAAGATTAAAGTGAAAAACTAACCGAGGTTAAAGTGCTGAGTGAACGTTATTGTTATGTGTGTATGTGCTTTATTTGTTAATCCTCTCTCTCTCTCTCTCTCTCTCTCTCTCTCTCTCTCTCTCTCTCTCTCTCTCTCTCTCTCTCTCCTCTCCTCCTCTCTCTCTTCTCTCTCATCTCTACACACACACACACACACACACACACACAAATCAGTAAAGTGCACCCAGTTCTTTAGCCTCGATAAGTTTTCACTTTTCATCTTCATGTACTTAACAATGATACACACACACACACACACACACATACACAAATCAGTAAAGTGCACCCAGTTCTTTAGCCTCGATAAGTCTTCACTTTTCATCTTCATGTACTTAACAATGGCACACACACACACACAGAGAGAGAGAGAGAGAGAGAGAGAGAGAGAGAGAGAGAGAGAGAGAGAGAGAGAGAGAGAGAGAGAGAGAGAGAGAGAGAGAGAGAGCTCAAAGTGAATGTAGTGATGAGTACAGAAAGATGAAAGGGAAAAATTAACGAGACTTAAGAACTGAGTGAATTTTATTGATTTGTGTGTGCACGTGTATATGTTTGTAGGTCATTTCAGCGGCCCTTAAAATATATATGGGGCTGTAAAAAAAATATAGATTTAAGTAAGATCAGAAGCACCAGAGAAAAAGTGACTGGTTCAAATAGGGCTCACAAACAGACTCCAAGATCAAACTATCAATGTAGTTAGTTTGAGGTCACCTAAAAGTCTCACCAAGACACAAGCACAGAATCCTTGTGAGAGAAATACAAAATTTAGAACAACAAATCTAACGTCACACAAAAGAGAGATGATATACGAGGACAAACATATCATCTCCCAAAAACGATTATACATTTAATTGTATCCCTTTCTGCCAATGAATCCGGCCAGGAAAAGGATCAAGTCAAGACAAAGGCAGAAAGCAACTCTGATCCATGCAAGTCAAAAGATCCCACCAGGAAGATGATGTGATAGTGGTGCTTGCACTAGAGATGGTACTGATTACAATGAGAGCAGTGATGATGTGGTTGTGGAGATGGTGTTATTGATGATGTGATAGTTGCTGTCGTAGTGGTTGTAGTTGTGGTAGAGATGGTGATGATGTCATGATGGTTCGGGGGTGAGAATGACTGGTCACAAAAATGGAGTTCAAGACCTATCTAGGCGACGATAACGTATAAATTTGAATTTCATTAAAAATTGACTGAGATGCAATCAAAAATGTGTCTCGCAATAATTTCTGACACCACTTGGAGGAATTTCAAAAGTTGAAAGTGTAATTACAACATATTGTAGTAGTAGTAAGAAAAGATGGCGGTAGGGATGATGATGTGATGGTGGTTGTAGTAGGGTCGTGATAAGGATGATGATATGGTGGTTGTAGCTGTAGAGGTGTTGGAAATGATGGTGTGGTGGTGGTTTTAATAGTTATGATAGGGATGATGTGGGGTGGTTGTAGTAGTGATAGTTGGGATGATGTGGTGGTGGAGGATGTAGTTGTATTGGTAGTAGGAATGATGATGTGGTGGTGGTTGTTGTAGTAGTGGTGGTAGGGATGATGTGATGGTAGTTGTAGTAGTAGTAGTGGTGGTAGGGATGATGATGTGGTGGTGGTTGTAGGTAGTAGTAGTGGTGGTGGGGATGATGATGATGTGGTGGTGGTGGTAGGGATGATGATGTGGCGGTGGTTGTAGTAGTAATGGTGATAGGATTGATGATGTGATGGTTGTTGTAAAAGTAGTGGTGATAGGGATGTTGATGTAGTGGTTGTGGTGAGTCTTTTTAAAAGGCGGAAAAGTGATGGTGATGGGCGGAGATAAACCACCATTTAGGCGGAAGATTCTCAGCCCTGACTCCATGAAAGAAGTAAAGTTCTCTGCACATCTTCTGTTTTAAATCTATGGGCTCCCATCCAAGCATCCCCAAAAGCTGCAAAGAAAACAAGAAGTTCACTCACCGTAGAAGCAGTTCTTTAGGTAACCTTTTGTTTACCAGTGCGTCATCATCATAGGTAAATTGTGAAACCTGGAGTGTTATAAAAACTATTTTAAAATATTGAAATCTAAGACATATGTAAGACATGCCTGAAATGACCAGCATTAGCTTTTACAATAATATAAACTAATATAACCCTGAAATCAGTGAAATTTTTGGGATAATCCAATTTTAATATAATATATAAGCAAAAAAAAAAAAAATTATAAATAATATTTATAAAAAATTATGATCCATTGTTAAAAAAAAAAAAAAAAGCAGTTCAAGCTTTTTTTTCTCTTTCTCGCATGTATCTGACAGGCGTTACTAAAAATAGACGGTGTGTAATATCCTGACCACAATAATTTTCAATGTCAAAATGTTGATTTTGAGAACCAATCACACAAAAAAAAGAGATCATGATAATAATAAACAGGGTTGCCAATTCAGGAGGCTAAAATTTACTGAACTTGTACACAAACACATAGACCGACCCCTTCAAGTTAAAAAGACATTATGTTCTTACTCTTTTCCGCTTAGCAGGTGATTGGAGAATAAACTGAAGGTTTATATGATACTAAATTCCATAAATATATGAAAAATTGCAACCTTGAATAAATAACATAGGTGAGGTCCTTGAAGAGGTATAACATTAAGATTCTTGAACTCCCGGAGTTGTCGTACCAGTAAGGTCGCGAGTTTGAGCCCTCATCGCAGCAAAGTTTTTAAAATTCTCTAATGCTTCTGGCACTTTTCTACTCACTTTATTTCATGATAGTGGTAGTAGTAGTAGTAGTAGTAGTAGTAGTAGTAGTAGTAGTAGTAGTAGTATAGTAGTAGTAGTAGTAGTAATAGTAGTAGTAGTAGTAGTAGTAGTAGTAGTAGTAGTAGTAGTATAACAATAATTATCTCTATTTTCATTGATTTACCCTCTTTAAACCATGTATTTCTCACTAGCCATTTAGAAGAGAAAACGTGAAACAAACACATTGTCAAGCTGCCATTCTTACTTACATTTGTCCAATCAAAGTTTCCTGGAGGTGCTCCATTCTTTGAGTTACTCCTTCTCTTTCTTCTAGCCTTTTCCTTCAGAATAACAAAGAAAAAGAAAAAAGGAAAAAAGTTAATGCAATAATCCAAATTTCAAGACAGGGCTGGTATAGATAGAATGCGCTTGGCCAAGGAGTTCACAACATTGCCATCCGGAAGTATAACGGGCCAACACACAAACTCTGTGTAACCATGAACTTTTATAGTCTGGTTAATACAGTTTAGTGAGAACAACTCACAAACGCGGATGGCAAAAACAATAACAAAGGCCTGTGTGACGTCATCTTCGAACTATCTATTGGGAGTGGCCTTGGTGTAAATAATTTTTTAAAAATTTGTCTTAAAAAAGGGGTGGGGTGGGGGGGGGGGGGGGCGATAGTCCAGTTGGTAGAGCACTCGCTTCACAAGCAAAGGGACCAAGATCGATCCCGGGCACAGCCGAGATTTTATTCTGACCCCCCTTTCCACCCAGCAGTGAATGGGTAGCTGAGTCTGTCAGATTTGGCAGAAAGTACTGTGCAACAAACTAGCGTCCTATCTAAAGGATAGCAAGCAATTGCTATAGTCCATTTCACGCTATAGAAACTGGGATAAACTCTGGCTACATGGGCCATATGGCTCTGAAGGATTGCCTTGGTGAAAAAGTCTTCTTTTTTATTTTTCAGGCACAGGTATGGTGCAAATAGTATGCTCTGTAGTGCCACACATCTTGTCATTCCTTATGTTATTTTGGTGTGTGTGTGTGTGTTACAGGGGGATGGGGGGGGGGGGGGTATTGAGGATATCTAGATCAGCAATTTGCAACAAAGAGACTGACCATCTCTGAGTCATATTTCCTCAACATGTGTTCCCAGAAGACGAGGTCCTAGTGGAACTGGAGTGTCTACAGTTTACTAATCCTCTCTCTTTTTCTTACTTAATTTAATTGCTCTCCAGGATTCCTGGTAGCTCAGTTGGTAAAGTACTTGACTCAAAGACAAAGGGACTTGAATCAATTCTTTGGTGCATTCAAGTTTGCACCAAATCCTGTCCAGTCAGCACCTATAAGGTAGCTGGGCCTGTCAGGTCTACCATGATAGCAGAGCGTGATAGGTCTACCATGGTAGCTGGGCCTGTTAGGTCTAACAAGGTAGCTGGGCCTGTTAGGTCTAACAAGGTAGCTTGGTCATTTAGGTCTACCAAAAACCTTTTTGAGATAAATGTTCTAATAAATATAATTCCCATTATCATTCCTGAAGAGGAAATTCGTCTTTGGGGTCTAATCCAAGGGATGACTGGAATAACCCAAGTGTTTGTCGAAGTGCAGTGCCATAAATTGGACTCTGCAACGTGATTTGCTCAAGGCCACACAATGCGGAGAGGAGTTAAACTCAGTATTTTTCAGGTATGTGGCAAAGGCCATAATGCTCCTTAACATCCTATCCAAAGGATAGCAAATAATTGTTTCTGTACAGCTAACAACTCTGGGATTGGGACCTACCCAGCCTCCATGGACATTTTGGCTCTGGGAACTATTTATTCTATGGACAAGGTATTTGCTCCTGAGTCCACATCAGCAAAATTTTGCTAATGATTAACAGGTGTTGATTCCAACGTTCGTCAGCAAATACTGGCCATTCGTCTGAACGGATAACAACGTCCTGCTTATACACACACACACACACAAAATGATTGGGAGGAGTGTTGTGTGATCTCTTATACTGTCTCAGATAGCTTTCTTCAAACCTACAGATTTTTACACTGTAAATAATGTGTGTGTACATTCTGATGACAGCACATCACATCAACATCGAACTCTTCAAATTTTTTCCTTATTATATCTTGTTATCATTCCATTCCTTCCTTGAACTAATTTTTAACTCACAGTTTCCTCGAATGGAACGCAATGGGCAAGAGGAAATGGGGTCATCCAAAACAGACTTGGAGGAGAAGCCTTCACCAAGATTTGAGCGTCTCCAATCTTACCTGGAGGGAGGCAAAGGTCTGTGCCAAGGACAGAAGACGATGGAAGAGTGCTGTTGAAGCCTTATGCTCCACCAGGAGCCAAGAGGCATAAGTCAAGTAAGTCATGACGTGCTCATGGTTGGCTACGACAGTAAATAAATGTTGTGATACAGCAATCCCTCACCCCCCCCCCCCCCCCCCCCCCTTCTGACACAAACACACACAAACACCCTTGTAACATATCAATAAAGTAAATAATAATAAAGTTCCATTTTTCCATTCCCATGTGGAAATATGTCTTAAGGTTTATTCAAAAAAGGAAGACTGAAATAACCCTGGTGTGAGCAGCACAGCATTGTAAATTGAGCTAGGGAGAGGTTGCTTGCTGACGGCCACATAACACAGTGGCTATTCGAACTACAGTATCTCTCAGGTACGAAGCACAGATCATACTGCTGAGCCACACTGCCCCCCCCCCCCCCTCCTTATCAAACATTATGGCAAAGTATGGTGTTCTCAAACGTTTTTGCATGTCCAGAGGAGTTCGAAAAAACCTTGCTGGAGTGTAATGAAGTCTCAGTGGTACGTTACAGACTCTTATCCTCAACTTTGAAGTAAAGCTCTCTGATGTTACACAAGTCAAGCCCTGTTGATGGAGTAAAAGGGCCAATATATGTGAGGCTGGCTGAGAAAACCCGGGAAGATGCGGCAAGCTTTGATTCGAGAAATGAGCCAAAATCGAAGATAAAGTGTTTCCCATAGCAACAAATTTTATTCAGAAAGAAAATTCATAACTTGGACTCTAATAGACGTAGAAAGAAAATTTAAAAAGGTAAATGATCAGAATGATGTGGTCTACACCACGGCATACATAACTCAATTAATGAAATTTGTTCATCTTTCCGGGTTTTCTCAACTAACTTCACATATAAGTACAAGGTGTCGACCACTTCATGCCGCTAATACCCACCAACTGATAAATACACTTATAAAAACGGTCCGTTAAGATACACCGTCAACTGAGGTGCATAAAAACACTACATTAAAATATATACTTTCAAGGTCTGACAGCTTGTACACTGCGCTACAGAGCCACCTGACTGTTCATCACATTTAATAAGGTCTTTCTCAAACATTATTTTACCTTCAATGCAACTTCTATTTTCTGGTTTCATATTTCGATTTTTTGAATGATTATTTTTTTAAAATAAATTTATTAACAAAAACATCCTACAGATGTCACAATATAACTTTCGCCATGTCCAAATACAGAAACACAATATCGCTGATGAAATTGGGTGGGATACGCATGCGTGACGGAGATGTATAAAACCGATCCGTTAAAATACACCATCAACGGAGGTGCATAAAAACACTACGATTATTGTTATTATTCTTTAATTTATTGTCATTGTACATCGGTAATCACTAAGCAGCGTGCTAAACTACTATCTAAAACTATTTAAACCTCATGGACGTATGCAGCAACATTTTCATTAATTTACCATCACCGCCAACGGAGGTGCATAAAAACGGTGCGTTTTTGTACACCTCCAACGGAGGTGTATAAAAACGTCACCAAATATATATCTAATAACTCTTACAATAAAAATGATTCGATAATGAATAGTGTGGATTGTGCTTGCGCAACGGAGGTGCATAATAAAAATAATCTGTTAATATACACCATCAACGGAGGTGCAGAAAAACACTACTACGGTTCACAAGAATATTCCTAAAAATGATATGAACTGGAATGACATTTTTTGTTACAGTGAGAGATATGTGAAGAAAAGTAACAATCAGGCATTACAATGAAAGGATTTCTTACCTTTGACCTTTGGGAGTGATTCTGACTAGGATTAGGATTGGTGGAACAATAAGTATCACAATGGCCTGCCGGGAAGGGCAATATGTGATCGTCACACTGATCACACCACATTTTTATTTTTACTTTGTAAAGTCACTATTATTGGGTTTTGTTTTGTTTTCTAAACTTTAATTTAAAGTCACTTTCTCTCCAACAACCTTGCTAATTTGTCAGAAGTAGAGATATGATGACTAAATGACACCAAATTCATACATAATAAATGATACACACAGTGAATGTGACCCATTGATAATGATTGTGATTAAATTCAAAGTACACCTAGCACTCTTCTCAGTATCAACTATTCTGAGTATCCACAGAACGAAATGAAATACATTGAAATTGGCATAATGTTAAGAATGTACTAGTACTACTACTACTAGATAATTTTGATAAACATTCATATTTAATTTTAATATTAATATGACTCATGACAATGAATATTACAAATGTTTCATTTAAATTACAATTCAAATCATAAAAAGTAAGAATGTATTGTTAATGAAATGTCACAACACAAATATTACTTTAGTCTCTTAGTAAATTATATTTCCAATATTAATCTTTGTTACTTATCATATTGCTTAGACTTTCATATAATTCAATCGATTTTAAATTTTACTGACAGCCAAGTAAATATCTACGGTTTTGGCAAATCCAAAGTAATTCAACTGAACAATTATTGGTAAGCTATTGGGCTATATGTGTAGCAATGGTGTGTGCAAACAAAGAGGAATCACTGTCCATGCTTGTACTTGTATGTCCCTCGTGTACACATATATTATGATTCAACATAAAGTTGCTACAAGACAAATGAGTCACTACTACAACTACAACGGAAAACTCTATGCGAGTAAAAACTTTATCTAAAAAATCAGTTTCGACAAGTATTTGAAATTAGAGGTGTGTACTGACAGCCAAGTAAATATCTACGGTTTTGGCAAATCCAAAGTAATTCAACTGAACAATTATTGGTAAGCTATTGGGCTATATGTGTAGCAATGGTGTGTGCAAACAAAGAGGAATCACTGTCCATGCTTGTACTTGTATGTCCCCTCGTGTACACTTATATATTATGATTCAACATAAAGTTGCTACAAGACAAATGAGTCACTACTACAACTACAACGGAAAACTCTATGCGAGTAAAAACTTTATCTAAAAAATCAGTTTCGACAAGTATTTGAAATTAGAGGTGTGTATGAAAGCTCAATATACACGCGTTGTCTTGGAGTGTCCTGTACCAGTACTAGCCGAGTGGTACATAAAACATTGTTTATATCCAGAACAAAGAACACAACGTCGCTCACAAATCTGTGGACGGACGTGCTCGTAACCTCTCGTGGGACAAGCCAAGAGGGCACTTCGCGTGGGGTCTATAACAATTACAAAGTAAAGATTGAAACATTACGAACTTTTTCAAAGCCACGATTCAGACAGCCCTCTAAATTATCCTTCTCCGTTGATTAATTTACGGTTAACGACTGGGGGAGGAGGGGATATAAGTAGAATCGAACTAAACAATGAAATAACTGAGCACGATTATGAGGCAATGGGGTCGAGGCCCGTTTGCATCTATTTGTAAACAATCCACTCACACTCCAACTTCAACATTTCAGGCCGTCAAAAAGATCACATACCTCTGATTTAGATTTACTGTGGTTGTTGTAATGGTTGTTGTGGTTGTGGTTATTCATGTTCTTTCGCCATTTAAACCACCAATATCCACAAATTATAAGAAATAAAAAAACAAGAAGCAGAAAGATAATAATAACATGAAAATACAAGACCTAACAATCGATAAAACAGATGGGCTCATTGGTGGATATTTTTGTGACGTGAGAAAGGTCAAAGGTAAACAGTGTAAGTGCACGTACTCCAAATGGTGTTTGACCATCAGAAAATTCATGTTTATATTAGGTACAAGACTATTGAAGAGAATCTGACCGTTGCCTCTGAATGTCCATCCAAAAAGTTGGGTGTTTACAGTGTCAGAAAAGTTTTTTCGCAATTAAAAGCCGATTTCCCGGATATGATCCAAACGACCAATCAAAGCAACTGTTGCTCCAGGGTCATCCCAGCTGATAGTATGCATCATTGTTTTGGTTCTATGGTGACGTCATTTTCCAATCAATAATAACGTAAGGTAATGATTTTTAAGTTTATAATATTATTATTCTTTTTCGTCGGTTACTATATTTGATTTCTCTCTAGGTTCTTACGATTCAAGCCCAACCCGCTCTTTTTTCTTTTCTTTTTCGATGTCAACAGTAACACATAACATGCGCGTATTTATTTTATTTCATTTCACACACAAAACGTCATCTTCGTGCAGCTATGTGGTCTTGTGGTATGACACTCTCGGGTCGGAAGGTCCTAGGTTTGGAGCCTCGCTCGGCGCATAGTTGAGTCGTTATCTCACCATACTCAGATGTAAAATGAGTGCATGGCCGTTAACAACTTTGTCATAAAAGTTGTTTCGTCTAAAAGACATCATGTCTCGTTCTAAAGTGTTACTTGTTGTTTTTAGTCAGGGACCCTTTGTAAAGCGCTTTGAGCACGTTTAATGTATGCTGCGCTATATACAAGCTCAAACAGGGACGGCTGGTAATAATGGGCAGGGTGGGCAAATACCAGCCTGTTTTTTTCAAGTTATATGCTGTATTACCAGGTCTGAAATAATCAAATTTAAATAAGATAATTTCAAAAGTTACTACTTAAACTTTATACTTCGTACTGAAATGAATTTGTGTGTATTTTTGATAGATTGAGAATCACCATGCATCCCGTAATGCATAAACCAGGATACGCTCCTGTTCTTTTTTTATCACCCCCCCCCCCCCCCCCCCCACCACACTCCACTCCGCCCACATCGTCACGTCGCCTGACGGTGAACTAACTCCGATTTTTGCTGTCTGGCCTCTCCAGTACTAGGTCGGGCTAATTCAAATGAGCCCACCTTATTAACCAGTGAAAACTAAATAGAGATTTTGGCAAACGAACTTTTTCTTATTTATTGCCTTACTTGTGCTGGTACCATTGATGTAATGACTTTGGGAATGTTCCAGTATTGAATTAAATTTATTAATTTACTAATTTTATATCAATTTAGTATTAATTTGTGTTGTTTTTATATATTTGTTTATCCATTTAAACTTTTCTTTTTTTCTCGTTTTCTTTAGTGCTTCTCAAAACTCATTTATTTAAACTGTTTTCTTATTTGTTTTTTTGTTGTTGTTGTTGTTTTGGGGTTTTTTTTTGTTTTGTTTTTTTAACAAATTAATTTGTTAGTTCTTTTTTTTTAAATTCTTAAATTAATTACCGCTGTATTTTTATTGCCAGACAAAATAATTTTGCAAAACAATGTAATTTTCTATTGTATTCCGTCTAATAAAACAAAACACTTTTATTCAAAAGTCACGACTAAATAAATATATAAAATACAACCACCATTTTGGTTTTCTCAACAATTGAATTAGTATACGAGAAATACTCTTCTGAGAAAGGAGAGAGTTGAATTCTAACTAAGTTATAGAGGAAATACGGAAGGGTGGGCAGATTCCGTACTTGCCCGTCCTGAAGCTAATACATACATAAGAAGTTGTTCGCGATGAAGAGGCGGGAAGCTCGGGGTTGGTTGGGTAAAGAGTAAAGATAACACGGTCGTTATTGTTATAGTCTAACGAATGCATGAGGAGAAATTGGTAACATTATTTTGTCTTAATTGTATTGTATGAAGTATTGGCGAAAGCCTAAGATTAAATAAACTTTGTTTTTGTTTGTCTTATTTTGACTATGGAACTGATACTGATACTTGTCATATCAGACCTGCCTACTTGAAATAGGAAAATAAAAATCGTAGTTTTCAGGGCTAATAAAATCGTAGATATTTTAACTACCCTTTAAAAAAATGACCGGAATTTCGTCTGTTTTGATAGATATCAAATTTTTAAAAACGAGAAAAAATGATTGGAAACGTAATAATGATGGTGATGGTGGTAGTGATAGTGGTAGCGGTGGTGGTAGTAGTAATGATGGTGGTGGTAGTAATGATGATGGTAATATTATTATTGTTATTATTATTATTATCATCATCATCATTATCATTATTATTATTATTATTATTATTATTATTATTATTATTATTATTATTATTATTATTATTATTATTATTATTATTATTATTATCATTATTATTATTATTATATTATTATTATTATTATTATTATTATTATTATTATTATTATTATTATTATTATTATTATTGTACGTATTGGTGGTATTACTATTGTTGTATTTTTTGTGGTTATTAATGGTATCAGTTTATTGTTTGGTTCCATTTACCATTTTTTTCCACTTTCATGTATGTGGTCATCAAATTGTATGATTTATTGTCGAAAGCCTAAGATTGAATAAACTTTGTAATATCGTATGGTAACCATCATTGTCGACGACATCGTCGTTGTCATCATAATCATCATTATCATCATCATCATCTTCTTCTTCTTCATTAACAACAACAACAACAACAACAACAATATTAACAACAAGTACTACAATAGCAATAAAAACAATATCAACATCATCATAAAATTTCCGTCATCGTCTCCACAACTATCATTCTAACCAACAGCATCACCAAAACCACTACCATAATTACATCCTCCTCCACCACCACCACCACCACCGCTACCACTATTCCAACCACTACCACCACCGGCACAGTCATTCTAATCATCAAGACAGCAGTGAAATGCAATTTGAGCTCTGAATGAAACTCGAGTCATATCGCTGTTGTTGCTTCTCGATTAAAACTTTAAGGTTACTACATACTACTGAAAACCAGTAATGTAACAGAAATATTTATCTCGCCGTTGAGGGATTAAAGCAAATCTTTAATTTTTCGAGTGAACGAAATGGACTTGTATTGTCAAGGTGTTGTCGCATTATGTCTCGTCGCTTTATTTTTTAGTTGTATTCTCTTTCGTGATTCATTTTTGATTACGTTTGGAATAATTAAAATCTACTGGTATTGTCATTTCATTGTAAATGTGATATTTGTGGTTGAAATATTATTTTTTAAAGGTGAAAAAAATAATAATTTAAAAAAATTAATTAAAAAATAAATAAATAAATAAATAAATAACTTTAAAAAAATGAAAAGATAAATCAAAAAATAAATAAATAAATAAATAAATAAATAAATAAAAACAATAAAAAAAAAAAATAAAAAAAAATAAAAATAAAAAAAAAAATAATATATATATATATATATATATATATATATATATATATATATATATATATATATATATATATATATATATATATATATATATATATATTGACCGAAGCATCTTTGCCCCACCAATGTAAATAGGCTAGAACCGCCACTGAGCTCAAAGTTTCAAAACAATAAATAAAGGAGTGAATAAACAAACAAATAAATTGTACATTTTAATAACTATGCCATGGTTAATGCGTTTCATGTTTGATTTACCCTACTCCCGAGCCAGCAATATGAAACCAAAGTACCTACGTCATCTGGGTGTTGGTTGTCCAGCAATCTTAGCCTTTTCTAGTTTGCTATGCTAGCACTCCATTCCATTTCCATATCCCTCATTACGTAGAACCAGATTCTCGTTCACATCTTCGTCGAATGGGACAACGTGAGTAAAGTGCCTCACCCAGGGATGCAAGGCCAAAAATAGAGTTTTGTTATCATTTCATCCGTCCGTCAACTGATCAAGCTAACATAAAGCAGTTTTTCGGATCCGTTAGGCCCATGGAGACAGAGTTTATCACGGTTTCTGTAGCGTGAAACGGACACTAGCAAATGTTTGCCACCCCCTTGGTGGGACCCTAGTCTATCCCAAAGTTGTTTTTTTTTCCGCCAGATCTAACAGACCCAGTTATCCAATTACTGCTGGTTGGACAGGGAGTCAGAAAAAAAAAATCTCAACTTCACCCGGGATAGATCTCGGTCCTTTTGCGTGTGAAGCAAGTGGTCTACCAACTGAGCTATCGGACCCCCACCAACCAAGCTCACGGTGTATTAAAAGCATTAGTCCTAGATGATAATGATTAAAACTCAGGTGACGCTACCTTGCATTCCGGAAGTTACACTGACAGTGCCTCGTTGCTACACAGCTGATCGGTTGAAACCATGGCAGCTCGCCTAGCAGTATTTCAATATTTAGCACCCATCCCAGAAAATATACTTTTTTGAGCTAATAGCAATAATTTATGGTACAAACTTTACATTTTCTTAAATGGAAATAAGATATTTATAGAGCAAACTTAGTAAGAATTTATTAAACCTGAACAGTCATCTTTCTATTTCGAATAGTTGAGTGTTTGAATGAGAGGGAGCAGGGCTTTACACACATAATAGCCTTGTATTAGTCCAACACACGCATAAATACACAAAGGTAACATTCATTCTTTGTGTCCTTTGTTTGTGTAACAGATGACCAGAGCATGCAAAACAGCGTGGTAGGGACATGAGGGTGGGCAGGGGCTCTTTGTTGGCTTCGTTTAAAATGAGACACAGTACCGCTCGGTCACTCGCTATCACTTACATGTTATGGTGACATGAGTTCCATACCAAACATTATTAGAAATAACAGATGTTCCAGATGTAACAGGTGTTCATATAACAGCCCTAGTAATAGTTGAGAATCTCAATAAGTAAGGAACAGTGACACGATGTTTACTACAGCATTCTAAGATCTCAACTTCCCTTTATTCATCGTAATAACAAGAAATGCAGTGAGTAGAGAAATGCCAGAGGAGAATTTTAAAAACAAGTTATGCGGGAATGGCAGCAGCTTCTAATGGTGCTCACACTACTATGTTATGACGACCTATCCAGGACGCAAACTCATTACCGCTCTCGTGCACCGTCAAAACCTCGTCCGGAAGCTTCCTCACAACCATTAGCATCTCTAGATGATAATAATAATGGTCACAACGCACCGCTCAACTAGATGCTCTGCTGTTTCGGGCTTGTTACCGCAACGGGTACATTTTGGACAGGTGACAAGTCCCCACTGATGTAGTGAGCGTGCTGGCAGGTTCTCAACCGAAGTCGATTGGATGCCACCTGGGACCTGTATAGATGTCACTGACACTGACTGCCACCGAATCTCTCCTCTTGCTGGTGGCAATGGCATAGTATTCTTACCCACAACTCGATTGTTACGGCACACTCTCAGATTACACAGTCTGTGCCTTTACCTGCCTCCGCCTGGCCACTAAAAAATAAGACGCTCTGCAATCGACGCCATCCACCACCAAGTGGTTTCAAACGAAGTCCCTCTCACTCGCGACTACTCGAGGCCATGAGGTCAACACACAAACACCATGAAAGTTTATTCTTTATTCCTCAACTGACCTTGAAATGCTTGATATACAAGGGGCATAATCGATATAAACATTCATATAGATGTGCATTTTTAATTCAGAAAAGTGAGTGGAGCAGGCACTTATGTTGGTAACAACAAGATATGAAGTGAGTAGAAAAGTGCCAGAAGACAATAGAGAATAAAAAAATTTTTCGCGGCGGTGGTGGGGTTTGAACCTGCGACCTTATTGGTACGACAACTCCGCCTGGCAGGTGAGAGCGTGGCTCTACCGTGTGAGCTATCCACGAACACAAAAATATTCGTTTCAAACCCAAAGTCATTTCTAGATCCCTCTCTCACCCACTTCTTGAGATCGCCGATTCGTTCACCACCATCGCGAAGTAATTTTGACCAGCAGTTAAGCTTAATAGCCAATATTCTCATCACAAACATATAACATAGAAACGATTGAGACATTGAGTATGCTCCGGTGTATGGGGTGAATTTTTAATTCAGAAAAGTGAGTGGAGCAGGCACTTATGTTGGTACAACAAGATATGAAGTGAGTAGAAAAGTGCCAGAAGACAATAGAGAATAAAATTTTTTTTCGCGGCGGTGGTGGGGTTTGAACCTGCGACCTTATTGGTACGACAACTCCGCCTGGCAGGTGAGAGCGTGGCTCTACCGTGTGAGCTATCCACGAACACAAAAATATTCGTTTCAAACACAAAGTCATTTCTAGATCCCTCTCTCACCCACTTCTTGAGATCGCCGATTCGTTCACCACCATCGCGAAGTAATTTTGACCAGCAGTTAAGCTTAATAGCCAATATTCTCATCACAAACATATAACATAGAAACGATTGAGACATTGAGTATGCTCCGGTGTATGGGGTGAATTTTTAATTCAGAAAAGTGAGTGGAGCAGGCACTTATGTTGGTAACAACAAGATATGAAGTGAGTAGAAAAATGCCAGAAGACAATAGAGAATAAAAATTTTTTTTCGCGGCGGTGGTGGGGTTTGAACCTGCGATCTTATTGGTACGACAACTCCGCCTGGCAGGTGAGAGCGTGGCTCTACCGTGTGAGCTATCCACGAACACAAAAATATTCGTTTCAAACCCAAAGTCATTTCTAGATCCCTCTCTCACCCACTTCTTGAGATCGCCGATTCGTTCACCACCATCGCGAAGTAATTTTGACCAGCAGTTAAGCTTAATAGCCAATATTCTCATCACAAACATATAACATAGAAACGATTGAGACATTGAGTATGCTCCGGTGTATGGGGTGAATTTTTAATTCAGAAAAGTGAGTGGAGCAGGCACTTATGTTGGTAACAACAAGATATGAAGTGAGTAGAAAAGTGCCAGAAGACAATAGAGAATAAAAAATTTTTTCGCGGCGGTGGTGGGGTTTGAACCTGCGATCTTATTGGTACGACAACTCCGCCTGGCAGGTGAGAGCGTGGCTCTACCGTGTGAGCTATCCACGAACACAAAAATATTCGTTTCAAACCCAAAGTCATTTCTAGATCCCTCTCTCACCCACTTCTTGAGATCGCCGATTCGTTCACCACCATCGCGAAGTAATTTTGACCAGCAGTTAAGCTTAATAGCCAATATTCTCATCACAAACATATAACATAGAAACGATTGAGACATTGAGTATGCTCCGGTGTATGGGGTGAATTTTTAATTCAGAAAAGTGAGTGGAGCAGGCACTTATGTTGGTAACAACAAGATATGAAGTGAGTAGAAAAGTGCCAGAAGACAATAGAGAATAAAAAATTTTTTCGCGGCGGTGGTGGGGTTTGAACCTGCGACCTTATTGGTACGACAACTCCGCCTGGCAGGTGAGAGCGTGGCTCTACCGTGTGAGCTATCCACGAACACAAAAATATTCGTTTCAAACCCAAAGTCATTTCTAGATCCCTCTCTCACCCACTTCTTGAGATCGCCGATTCGTTCACCACCATCGCGAAGTAATTTTGACCAGCAGTTAAGCTTAATAGCCAATATTCTCATCACAAACATATAACATAGAAACGATTGAGACATTGAGTATGCTCCGGTGTATGGGGTGAATTTTTAATTCAGAAAAGTGAGTGGAGCAGGCACTTATGTTGGTATCAACAAGATATGAAGTGAGTAGAAAAGTGCCAGAAGACAATAGAGAATAAAATTTTTTTCGCGGCGGTGGTGGGGTTTGAACCTGCGACCTTATTGGTACGACAACTCCGCCTGGCAGGTGAGAGCGTGGCTCTACCGTGTGAGCTATCCACGAACACAAAAATATTCGTTTCAAACACAAAGTCATTTCTAGATCCCTCTCTCACCCACTTCTTGAGATCGCCGATTCGTTCACCACCATCGCGAAGTAATTTTGACCAGCAGTTAAGCTTAATAGCCAATATTCTCATCACAAACATATAACATAGAAACGATTGAGACATTGAGTATGCTCCGGTGTATGGGGTGAATTTTTAATTCAGAAAAGTGAGTGGAGCAGGCACTTATGTTGGTAACAACAAGATATGAAGTGAGTAGAAAAATGCCAGAAGACAATAGAGAATAAAAATTTTTTTTCGCGGCGGTGGTGGGGTTTGAACCTGCGATCTTATTGGTACGACAACTCCGCCTGGCAGGTGAGAGCGTGGCTCTACCGTGTGAGCTATCCACGAACACAAAAATATTCGTTTCAAACCCAAAGTCATTTCTAGATCCCTCTCTCACCCACTTCTTGAGATCGCCGATTCGTTCACCACCATCGCGAAGTAATTTTGACCAGCAGTTAAGCTTAATAGCCAATATTCTCATCACAAACATATAACATAGAAACGATTGAGACATTGAGTATGCTCCGGTGTATGGGGTGAATTTTAATTCAGAAAAGTGAGTGGAGCAGGCACTTATGTTGGTAACAACAAGATATGAAGTGAGTAGAAAAGTGCCAGAAGACAATAGAGAATAAAAAATTTTTTCGCGGCGGTGGTGGGTTTGAACCTGCGACCTTATTGGTACGACAACTCCGCCTGGCAGGTGAGAGCGTGGCTCTACCGTGTGAGCTATCCACGAACACAAAAATATTCGTTTCAAACCCAAAGTCATTTCTAGATCCCTCTCTCACCCACTTCTTGAGATCGCCGATTCGTTCACCACCATCGCGAAGTAATTTTGACCAGCAGTTAAGCTTAATAGCCAATATTCTCATCACAAACATATAACATAGAAACGATTGAGACATTGAGTATGCTCCGGTGTATGGGGTGAATTTTTAATTCAGAAAAGTGAGTGGAGCAGGCACTTATGTTGGTAACAACAAGATATGAAGTGAGTAGAAAAGTGCCAGAAGACAATAGAGAATAAAATTTTTTTTCGCGGCGGTGGTGGGGTTTGAACCTGCGACCTTATTGGTACGACAACTCCGCCTGGCAGGTGAGAGCGTGGCTCTACCGTGTGAGCTATCCACGAACACAAAAATATTCGTTTCAAACCCAAAGTCATTTCTAGATCCCTCTCTCACCCACTTCTTGAGATCGCCGATTCGTTCACCACCATCGCGAAGTAATTTTGACCAGCAGTTAAGCTTAATAGCCAATATTCTCATCACAAACATATAACATAGAAACGATTGAGACATTGAGTATGCTCCGGTGTATGGGGTGAATTTTTAATTCAGAAAAGTGAGTGGAGCAGGCACTTATGTTGGTAACAACAAGATATGAAGTGAGTAGAAAAGTGCCAGAAGACAATAGAGAATAAAAATTTTTTTCGCGGCGGTGGTGGGGTTTGAACCTGCGACCTTATTGGTACGACAACTCCGCCTGGCAGGTGAGAGCGTGGCTCTACCGTGTGAGCTATCCACGAACACAAAAATATTCGTTTCAAACCCAAAGTCATTTCTAGATACCTCTCTCACCCACTTCTTGAGATCGCCGATTCGTTCACCACCATCGCGAAGTAATTTTGACCAGCAGTTAAGCTTAATAGCCAATATTCTCATCACAAACATATAACATAGAAACGATTGAGACATTGAGTATGCTCCGGTGTATGGGGTGAATTTTTAATTCAGAAAAGTGAGTGGAGCAGGCACTTATGTTGGTAACAACAAGATATGAAGTGAGTAGAAAAGTGCCAGAAGACAATAGAGAATAAAATTTTTTTCGCGGCGGTGGTGGGGTTTGAACCTGCGACCTTATTGGTACGACAACTCCGCCTGGCAGGTGAGAGCGTGGCTCTACCGTGTGAGCTATCCACGAACACAAAAATATTCGTTTCAAACCCAAAGTCATTTCTAGATCCCTCTCTCACCCACTTCTTGAGATCGCCGATTCGTTCACCACCATCGCGAAGTAATTTTGACCAGCAGTTAAGCTTAATAGCCAATATTCTCATCACAAACATATAACATAGAAACGATTGAGACATTGAGTATGCTCCGGTGTATGGGGTGAATTTTTAATTCAGAAAAGTGAGTGGAGCAGGCACTTATGTTGGTAACAACAAGATATGAAGTGAGTAGAAAAGTGCCAGAGGTGAATTTAAATTTTTAATAAAAATTTTTATTCTCTATTGTCTTCTGGCACTTTTCTACTCACTTCATATCTTGTTGTTACCAACATAAGTGCCTGCTCCACTCACTTTTCTGAATTAAAAATTCACCCCATACACCGGAGCATACTCAATGTCTCAATCGTGTCTATGTTATATGTTTGTGATGAGAATATTGGCTATTAAGCTTAACTGCTGGTCAAAATTACTTCGCGATGGTGGTGAACGAATCGGCGATCTCAAGAAGTGGGTGAGAGAGGGATCTAGAAATGACTTTGGGTTTGAAACGAATATTTTTGTGTTCGTGGATAGCTCACACGGTAGAGCCACGCTCTCACCTGCCAGGCGTAGTTGTCGTACCAATAAGGTCGCAGGTTCAAACCCCACCACCGCCGCGAAAAATTTTTTATTCTCTATTGTCTTCTGGCACTTTTCTATTCACTTCATATCTTGTTGTTACCAACATAAGTGCCTGCTCCACTCACTTTTCTGAATTAAAAATTCACCCCATACACCGGAGCATACTCAATGTCTCAATCGTTTCTATGTTATATGTTTGTGATGAGAATATTGGCTATTAAGCTTAACTGCTGGTCAAAATTACTTCGCGATGGTGGTGAACGTATCGGCGATCTCAAGAAGTGGGTGAGAGAGGGATCTAGAAATGACTTTGGGTTTGAAACGAATATTTTTGTGTTCTTGGATAGCTCACACGGTAGAGCCACGCTCTCACCTGCCAGGCGGAGTTGTCGTACCAATAAGGTCGCAGGTTCAAACCCACCACCGCCGCGAAAAAAATTTTTATTCTCTATTGTCTTCTGGCACTTTTCTACTCACTTCATATCTTGTTGTTACCAACATAAGTGCCTGCTCCACTCACTTTTCTGAATTAAAAATTCACCCCATACACCGGAGCATACTCAATGTCTCAATCGTTTCTATGTTATATGTTTGTGATGAGAATATTGGCTATTAAGCTTAACTGCTGGTCAAAATTACTTCGCGATGGTGGTGAACGAATCGGCGATCTCAAGAAGTGGGTGAGAGAGGGATCTAGAAATGACTTTGGGTTTGAAACGAATATTTTTGTGTTCGTGGATAGCTCACACGGTAGAGCCACGCTCTCACCTGCCAGGCGGAGTTGTCGTACCAATAAGATCGCAGGTTCAAACCCCACCACCGCCGCGAAAAAAAAATAATTTTATTCTCTATTGTCTTCTGGAACTTTTCTACTCACTTCATATCTTGTTATAGATGTGCAGTAGAGATGAAAACATGGATTGTCTCTCTTACATTAAATACCCATGCAGACCTGCATAGTTTTACATTTTAAAAAATTCGTATGTAAGAGAGTTAGCTTATAGTTATAGCAAGTGGGTTTAATGAGTTCACAGTGCTTGTATATCAGTTAAACTTGGTCACAATATTGAGTAGTTTAGGACAGTTTTACGTTCCAAAGTTAAAGGATTGGTCATTATATTGAGTACAAGAAATTTACTTTCTTTGATCGGGGTTGGATTTGTATTTGTAAAGAAAAACTGAAATTGTTTGATTAGTACATTTTTCTATACTTGGTATTTGGGAATAAAAGCATCAAATTATAGTTGGTATTTATTATTTGGGCGTACTGAACGTAAAACTGACGTTTACCAAAAGTAATATTATATCATAAAATGCGGGGTTTAACATTAATATGTAGGGATTGACGTTTCAGGTTTGAATATGATTTGATCTTACTTTTAGGCGGTGGAATTAAGATTGTCAAGGAACTGTCGAAACGACAAGGAGGGAATAATGGGTAGAATTTACAATAGGGGGAAAAGATAGTGTTGCTAGATTCTATTCTTGATTCTGCATTCTACTTCATGATGAGCTACACTTACCTAGCATGCTACGAGTTCTAACATCATACTATGAATCTTTATTTTACGGACTTAGAAATATTCTACGTATATTGAAAATGGTTACTTAGGCAACATGACTTTACATTTGGACTGAGTTTACGGATTTGGAATTTATGAAACTGATTGAAATATAACCATGTTATTTGATTTGGATTTAGAATTTACCTTAACAAATAAAGTAGAAAGAAATGAAACTTGGAATCTGGACTTTTATTTGAATGTCATGATGTTGTGCATTCAATTATCATCATCGGCCCTTGAACTATTTAGTCATTATTAACATCTACAACACAATGCAAAGGAATATCATTACCATCTATCAAAAAAAAACAAACAAAAAAAAAAACACTATACGATCATAAGCCATTACATATGTGTGCAACTACCCCGCACGTAGTTTTAAGGATTTAAAAATAGAAGTCGCTATAGTTAACATAATAGATCAACAATTTACTGTCAAAGGGTTAAAACAACACTTCAAAATCCTTAGAATTCTGCACTCTGGCATCAAACATTCATTGTCAATCAGTTTTAATGATTTAATAATGCTCATGAACCACTGAAATTGGAGCTGAAATGTCGTAGTTCTACGAATTTTTCGTAGTTCTTTGTAGGCAGGTCCATACACGGTAGGCCTACTCTCATGAGGAAACGATCTGATACTTAGAGGATTTCGACTACAACACCCACGCTTGAATGTCGTTTATTTCACATTTAATGTGTCACGACCGACGTGCACTTATTTGCAGGTCTGATAACCCACTTTCTTATGGGCTCATTGTTGTTATGGAAATCAATTTTTTTAATGACGCATACTATTGTCCATTATAACAATGTTAAACTAGGCCCGGCTGTCAGACCTGCATATTTCACTACGTCGGTCACAACTAAAATCATCATTGACATTAACAATAATCATTGATGTTGTTGGTCGACTTCCATTTTTTTTTTTTTGGACGCAACAGTTATCATCATCATCATCATCATCATCATCATCATCATCATCATCATCATCATCATCATCATCGTCATCAGCGGCGTGACATCATCACAGTCTATGATGGTGCCAAGATCAGAGATTTAAAAACTTACACTAACGATAAGACGAATGAAGATGACATCATTCCGCTTCTTGTTTTTATTTTCAGACGGCCAGTTGGGTGAGAGTTCTCACTAAAATAAATAATCAGACTAGACTGTCAATAACATTGAGCTCTTACACGCTGGACTATTTATAAACGTTTAAGATTCCGCATAGTTTTGTATGTTGGTAAGCTTCATCTGGCGGGTAACTTCTATTTGGAACGCCTCACACCAGAGCATTCGCGAAAAAGAATCTTTGTCAATTTCAAACGCTCGCTTAAAACATATAGATAGGCCTACCTGCTTCGATTTTTATTGATGATATGAGAAGCAAGATAGGCGTCTGTTTGTGTTGTGTTGTGTTGTGTTGTGTGTGTGTGTGTGTGTGTGTGTGTGTGTGTGAGTGTGTGTGTGTGTGTGTGAGTGTGTGCGTGTGCGTGTGTGTGTGTGTGCATATGTGTGTAGTTGTGTGTGAATGAGTATGTTTCAGTAAAAGTAATTTGTAATAAAGCGCTTATCTATATGTTTTCAGCACTATTACTATTATCTTCATCATCATCGCCACCATCACCACCACCACCACTACCATCATCATCATCATCTTCATCATCATCATTCATGGTTTGTGCTGTAGTTGAAATGGTATAGTTACACAATATCACTAACGTTTATTTAGACGTAAGTCAACGGCCGACGGAAGTCAAGAAAAATAAACATGGCTGCGCCCTGTCAATGACTTTGGTTTGTCTTGTTGACTTCTGATATTGATATATATGATATGTAATCCTGGTTTAGCAGAAACTTCAACTCTTACTGAGCTTTTCAATTTAATTAACGAAGGTAATTTTCAAGACGTTTTACTTGCCTTATGACAATTTATTTAGAATTTGTTAAACATCTCATGAAAATATATCTGTGACTGCGCTGGTGCTTTACTGAGGAGGCACTGGCAGGGTGAGTGGAGTGAGGAGAGATTTTGATATAAATTCTTCTAGCGACGACGATGATGATGATAATGATGACAACGACGACGTTGATGGCGATGGTGATGTTGCTGCTGCTGATGATATTGATATTTTATTGTAGGCTTTTTATTAACGAAGTGCATATTATTTTTCGCAGTTCTACTGGGGCCACCATGGAACCTCGCAGTAGTAGAAGCGCTCTCTCATTTCTGACAATTAGTTTTTGTCTCCTCACTGAACACAACACTATTTTCTGTTCAAAATGGCATGTTGTCGAATGGCTTGAAGTCGAATGAGTGTGTTAGTTTGAGAAGGAAAGAAAAGGAGCGATGATTGAAACATTTTGTGAGAATGACTGAGATTTGAGACTTTGAACGTTTCAAGGACCCTGTTTTGTTTTATTTTGTTTTTGTTATCGCAATCCTCCATGAAAATTTCACCTTCCCCACCTCTCCGACTTGATCATTTGTTCACATCTTGAAATCTATCAGCTTATATCTGTCAGATTACTTTAATGAGAATAGTTCCGTCCTCGTTTATTGTATTATTTACAGTTAGTTAAATATATTTTATAAAGTTCCTGGAATCTCGCTCTCTCTTTTTCTCTCTCTCTGTTGCCCGACTCGTATCTCAGTGCTCCTGCAAATAATAGAAGTTGCCATCAATAAACTACCTCTACTACTACAGCCACCACCACATCATCATTACTACTACTACTACGACAGCAACCTCCACATCGTTATCAAAACTATAGAAACCACCACCATCATCATCCTTCTCCTCGTCATCGCTACCACTATTACGTCATCATCATTATCCTTATAGTCATCATCATACTACCACTACTACATCATCAACACCACCACATCAACACGACCTTCACTACACAACAACAGACACATCGCCATCGTCAACGAAACGCAAAATAATAGTAATAGTAATAATTTTTAAAAATGAATTTAAAAAAAATTATTTAATGATAATAATAATAATAATAATAATAATAATAATAATAATAATGATCTGTCCTGTCAGAAATTCGCGCTTGCAACTTTGACACGAATTCGCGTTTTTTGCAACTTTTGACACTTTTTGCAACCATGGTGCAACTTTGATGCTTTTTTGCAACATTGGGGCAACTTTTGTAGAAAACCCACTTAAAAAAGGCTATTTTTCTCCAAATCTCTTTAAAATATATGTGTATCGGTGCCGGTAACTTAATATAGCTCTTCTTTGCACTGAAATCTGAATAGACTATACGATCAGAGCTAGATCTTGAGCGTGAAAGCGAGCGCTCGCTTACGGAACACAGGTCTGCTGAGGAATTTAAATTTTTGACGAGAAGAGAAAGATCTTGGAGAAAGGATTTAGATCTAGAATATTTTACTCTAATGGATAAATTTATTATAAGAAGTTGCAGTCGTTCGCCAGCATCTAGATCTACCAAAATCAAGGATCCTGACTGCTACTGTTAGATCTAGATCTAGTGAAGGTGGGCCTACTGAGGTTGATGATGGCCCATCTGCTGCCACTATATCTAAGTTCATCTACTTCTACTGTGTCATCCAACAACATTGATGTTAAATTTGTGAACCGATAGAGGAGCATGCATTGAGATAGGCCTAGCAATTGAGGATAAAGACATCTGTCCATTCCCTCCACCAGCGTCACCATGTGGTAGTCAAGTGTGGACGGCATCACCTTCGTCAGCGAAAAGGAAGACTTACGCTAAAAGTTACGGCTACAGTGTGCATGCACGTCATTCACAGTATTCTGAAACATTCATTGAACAAGAAGTATTGGATTGTGTAGAATAATTCCATGTTCTTGCATTAGTCTTGATGTACATTACAGTTTTATACAGTCGAATACGCTTTAAACAAATTGATGGAAATATCGAACGCATGTCTGTGCCCCATTGTTTTCCTTATTAGTATAAATAAACTTTTCACACTCGTCATGAACAAATGATAATGAACTGTGTTGAGTGTGGTCTTTGTGTATGGTAGTAGTCAATTCTGTCTTCAGTGTGATCATCATGTTGCCTGGTGTTGCCCTGTTATGCGAATACATTAATTTTTATCTATCCACTTTGCAGATTTTGATTTACTGCAACTTTTGCCATTTTTTGCAACTCTTGGTGCAACTTCCTTGATTTTCTGGTGCAACTTTGCGCACTTTTCAGTGCAACTTTCTGGCAGGACAGAATAATAATAATAATGTAGTTTATTTATATTTTGCGCCCAATCAATAAAGCTCTAGGCTCATAGGCTACTACTGCAAATACAGACTGAACCAGCATTTGCAGTACTACTGCCAATACCTAATTGAAATGAATGAATATCTAGTCCTACCACTGCGAATAACGAATATGACCGCCATCTGCTACTCGCACTACTACTGCGAATAGAGGTGGCCTTTTATTCAATTCCACTGACGCTATAGCCAAAATTTATCCTGCTCTTACTAGAGATGGCATCTTTCGGTTGGTTCGTAAAGAAGCGTATTCAACCCATTGTTCGAGCCTCACTCAGCGCATAGTTGAGTCCTTGGAAAAGGCTCTTTACTCACATTCTCTCACTGTGTAAAACGAGTACCAGGCTGTTAACAGCGTCGTCTCTGTCGAAAAAAAATTGTAATATCGTCTAACAGGCGTCATGTCCCGTCCTACATGTTAATTATTGCTGTTGGCCAGGGACCCCTTGTAAAGCACTTTGAGCATGTGTAGTGGATATGTGCTATATAAGAAGGCTAAGAAAAAATAAACAATATCCAAATAGGTCTAACTATAACAAGAAGTGACAGTTCTAACACTAACTATGACAAGAAAGGGGGGGATTAAATATAAAATTATTTTCCATTTATTGGCTTCTTTTCTTTATTTTTGCATGTCCTTTTTTTTTATTTGTAATTCATAATTTTTGTCACTTTTCCATTTTACAGTTTGGATCTCCTCTCTCTCTCTCTCTCCAAAGAGACAAACCATGTCCTCCACTTCAATCCTGCGTGGAGCGGTCAAGCACTTCGCCAGTGTCATTTCTGCACACTCCAATCAACTGTTGATATTGCCAGCGACATCAACAAAAACAGCGACACTTTTTAACCCTGGATTATGCAACCCTTCACTTCACACAAGCTCCTCTTCCAACGCTAACAAATCCCACAGTTCAGACAGAGATTCAGTACGACAAAAGGGTATCGATGTCACACCTGATGCATCTCAGCAAATCTCCTTTAACAATGCCGGTAGATCTTTTGGCAACGTCCAATTCCCATCAGGGGAAACGTTTTTACAAAGTTTTAACGGGGTGCCCTTCAATCAAATTCCTGTGGTCCACATCAAGGCTACGAGTAACAACACAATAGTTAGTGTGGCAGGCGGTGATGGGAATACTCTCGCCATTCAATCAGGGGGAACTGTGGGATTCCGAAATGCCCGTAAAGGAACTAACGTCGCTGCTCAGGCTGCTGCAATTGCCCTGGCTGATGACGCTCTTAGAAAGGAGATTAAACAAGTGAGAGTTTGTGTGAGAGGCATTGGACCAGGCCGGTTTCCTGCCTTGAAGGCAATTGAGATGTCTGGAATCAAAATAGTCTCCATTACTGATACAACTCGACTTCCACACAGCGGAAACAGACCCAAAAAAGTTAGAAGATTGTAACGGCAAATTTGGTGTGTCTTATGTATACAGACTTGCATTTGTAAATTTGGTGTGTCTTATGTAAACAAACTTGTAATTGTAAATTTGGTGTGTCTTATGTAAACAAACTTGTAATTGTAAAGTTGGTGTGTCTTATGTAAACAAACTTGTAATTGTAAAGTTGGTGTGTCTTATGTCAACAAACTTGTAATTGTAAATTTGGTGTGTTTTATGTAAACAGACTTGTAATTGTAAATTTTGTGTGTCTTATGTAAACAGACTTGTCAACCAATCAAACTTGTTGACAAAAATTATCAATCCTTGAAATTGATCAGTTTTGTTGTTCCTATAATGGAAACGTTCAAAGGCGTCAGCCATGGAAGTCAGTTTTGTTGTAATTTGGCTCATTCAAGGACTTGAGAATGATGCATTGTGGGAACAAGACAAGTCTTGATCTAAGTCTAAGGATATCTAGTTCCTCTTGCCCTCTGTCTCGTACAAAAATGGTGTGGCTATGTGGTTTTGTGGTATGACACTCGCTTTCTGATCGTAAGGTCCTGGGTTTTGAGCCTCGCTCTGCGCATAGTTGAGTCCTTGGAAAAGGCTCTTTACTCACATTTTCCCACCATACTCAGGTGTAAAATGAGTACCTGGTCGTTAACAGCATTGTCTCTGTCCAAAAAAAATTATTGTAATATCGCCTCACAGGCGTCATGTCCCGTCCTTCATGTTAAGTGTTGCTGTTGGCCAGGGACCCCCTGTAAAGTACTTTGAGCATGTTTAGTGGATATTGCGCTCTATAAAAGCTCAATTTCTTTTCTAAGGAATGCACTATGTTATGTATGGAAATTAAATCATGGGGTTTCTTCCGATGACGTCTCCATTATAGGAACTAATGGGAATGATCTATATATTAACTTTCCATGACTGACTCCTTTGAACGTCTCCATTATAGGAACAACAGAACACGTTTTCAACACCCTGCTCGAATGATTGCTCCTACAAATTATGACATTTTGTAACACTAGTAGTAGTAGTACCACCTAAACAAGGTTGCTGGGTGGGGATCCTGACCTCCCATAGCGGGCAGGGGGGTACATACTGTGTCTTCTATCCCCTTATGTCTGTTTTCCAACATGCTTTCTGTCTTTGTCTTGGAATGAGATTACTTGGTTTTGTCCTGGCCCTGGCCCGGGTCCTGGCTGGGAGGGAAACAGTCAAATGCATAGTTATTGTTTTGAGAGATGATATTTTTTTCCTTGTAAATCATCTCTCTGTTATGTATTATTATATTTATTTTTAATGTATGATGTATGCATCTGAGTGTATTTCTCCTTGTTGGATTGTGTGCTTGTGTCCGGATGAGACTTATAGGTGATCTCAAGCTAAGTACATTGATGGTATGCTCTTGGAATCTACATCTGATCCCTATTTGTTCCCAATTCCCCTTTGTCTTACTCTCTCTTGGGTGCTTTAATTGTAATTCTAGAACTTTCGACTATCCCATTTTCTTCCTTTTTACTGGCGCTGATATAACCTAAATGTGTTGCAAGCGCCGTAAAACCCTTAAAAACAAACAAACAAACAAACAAGGTTGCCAATTTTCCGTATATTTATGGAATTCAGTTTATTATAAAGCCTCAGTATATTTTCCAATCAGCAGCTAAATAGAAAATATTTTTTTCTAAAATGTGAAAAATATTACTCTTCTCTAGGGTAAAATGTGAAAATTAAAAAAATATTGAAAGAAGAAACACATTGGATGTTGGTTGGAAAGTCTTGTGTAAAAGTTTTTGTTTGTGTGTGTGTGTGTGTGTGAGAGAGAGAGAGAGAGAGAGAGAGAGAGAGAGAGAGAGAGAGAGAGAGAGAGAGAGAGAGAAGGGGGGGGGAAGAGACTGTTAAGGGTCAATAAATAAAATGAAATTATCAGAAAATGTCACTTAAAATAAATGATGCTTTGACTCCAATGTTTTTGTTCATGAAATAAATCTGTCATCTGCATTTTTTGCCAAATTGGGACCTAAAATTTGCCCAAAAAACCCCCCAAAATTTGCCAAAAAGACCAAAATTTGCCAAAAAATTTGCCGCACTTTGGGGGGGTGGGGTTCCTGGTCCTGGCAGGGATCCTTATGTTTTTGTTTTTAAGGATTTTACGGCGCTTGCAACACATTTAGGTTATATCAGCGCCAGTAAAAAGGAAGAAAATGGGATAGTAAAGAGTTCTAGAATTACAATTAAAGAACCCTAGAGAAAGTAAGACATAGGGGAATTGGGAACAAATAGGGATCAGATGTAGATTCCAAGAGCACACCACCAATGTATTTAGTTTGAGATCACCTATAAGTCTCATCCGGATACAAGTACAAAATCCAACAAAAGGAATACACTCAAATCTGTCATCTGCATTTTTTGCGGTCGCAAATATCAGGGCGATCCGCAAATTTGGCAAATTTCCCAAAATTGGCAAATTGTGGCAAATTTTGGGAAAATTGGCAAATCGCGTGGCAAATTTTGGGAAAAAAAAAGAAACGTAAACAAAATTACGAAAAAAAAAGTGCGAAACTTGAGAAATGTTGCAGCTTTGCCTGGGCCCAAACCAAGGAAGTTACTCTCTATGGATAATGATCCTTTAAAATCTTTGTAACAACGCTATTCACAGTCATTTCATTAAATTAATAAATGCAGCCTCCTTAAATGTAATAAATTGTCTTTTATATATATATTTTTCTGTATGGCGTGTTAATTTTTACTGAAACGCATAGTTCTCCTCGGCAAATTTTGGTCTTTTTGGCAAATTTCTTGGCAAATTTTGGGGTTTCTTTTGGCAAATTTTAGGTCCCAATTTGGCAAAAAATGCAGATGACAGTCAAATGCTTACATTATACATTAAAAATAACAAATATAATAATACATAACAGAGAGATGATTTACATTACAAGGAAAAAAATATCATCTCCCAAAACAATAACTATGCAT
This sequence comes from Berghia stephanieae, assembly GCF_034508935.2. Taxonomy (NCBI): domain Eukaryota; kingdom Metazoa; phylum Mollusca; class Gastropoda; order Nudibranchia; family Aeolidiidae; genus Berghia; species Berghia stephanieae. The sequence continues at coordinate 32,378,686 of NC_088371.1, forward strand.
TTGACTGTTTCCCTCACTCCCAGCCAGGACTCCGACGAGGGCCAGGAAAAAAACAAGTAATCTCATTCCAAGACAAAGACAGAAAGCATGTTGGATAACAGATATAACTGTCATCTGCATTTTTTGCGACCACAAATATCAGGGCAATCTGCAAATTTCCCAAAATTGGCAATTTTGGGAAAATTGGCAAATTTTGGGAAAATTGGCAAATCGCGTGGCAAATTTTGGGGAAAAAAAGAAGCGAAAACAAAATAACGAAAAAAAAGTGCGAAACTTGAAAAATATTGCAGCTTTGCCTGGGCCCAAACCAAGGGAAGCTACTCTCTACGGATAATGATCCTTTAAAATCTCTTAAAATCGCTTTACATTGTGTAAATTAATAAATGTAGCCTCCTTAAATGTAATAAATTGTCTTTTATATATATTTTTTTCTGTATCGCGTGTCAATTTTTACTGAAACGTTTAGTTCTCCTCGGCAAATTTTGGTCTTTTTGGCAAATCTTATGTCCCAATTTGGCAAAAAATGCAGATGACAGATATAAGGGGATAGAAGACACAGTATGTACCTCCCTGCCCGCTATGGGAGGTCAGGATTCCCACCCAGGCAGGGATCCTTAGCTGAGCCAATCTTTCTGGGAGGGGTTCCCAACCTCCCATAATGGACAGGGGGGTACTTGTTCTATCTTCTATCCCCCTGTATCTGTTTTCCAATTGCTTTCTGTCTTTGTCTTGGAATGAACCCTGGCCAGAGTTCTTGGCTGGATAGGTATAGTTTTTTGGAAATGATATTTTTTCATTGTAAATCATCTCTCTGTTATGTACTTGTTAATTTTTTATTTTAACATATGATTTGTAAACATTTGAGTGTATTCCTCTTAGTGGGATCTTGTGCTTGTGTCTGTCTGGGTGAGACATTTAATTAATCTCAAACTAAGGACACTGATCGTGTGCTCTTGGAATCTACATCTGATTCCCGACAGTGCAGTCCTGATAACTCGAATTGGGTGGGAAAAGCAAATGACTTCTATTTATCAGAATTCGATTTGTCTCCAAACAAGGGAAATAACTAAACCTGACTCCAGGTATCAGGGTTATATTACTCAGTTACCTACGCAGAATGAGAATGCGTGGGGTTTAGCGTGGCGTTCACGTTCAGTCAACTGTAGGCCTAGACTGCTTGAGTAGAAAGCCAAGTTGTACAACAAAGAAAGCAAGACTACACATTGTTGTACACGTATGCTTTGGCCTGCCGTGCCCTGGCCCATACACTTACAAGCTACACAATAGCACAGAGTAGTAGTTAACACTGCATGCTGTGTAGGCCGTCTACTTCTAGATCTAGATCCATCGATCAATAAAGAAAGACAGCACAGAAGAGAAAGAGAAACACGTGGAGTGGGGTGTGGCCTATGATTGTTCGTGCCGTGTATTGGTCAGCTTGTGGTTATCACTGTGTGTTAGATCTATTTATAACCAACCCCCTTTGTTAGCCAGCGGCCAGCAGACCACAAGTTAGTCTTAGTGATGAGAGCGCGAGAAGGAGAGAGGGATGACGCGAGACAGCTGGTCAATTTGGAGAAAGAAGAGAGAGGACGGGTGGGACGGAGAGGGAACAACACGCCATTACAAGCCTCAGGGGTCTAGTTATTATTATTATTAGTCAGCTCAGTCATTAAAACGCGTGGGAGGGTGGATATGGAGAACAGGCAGTTCGTTATGACCTTCCAGAGTTTTTTTTTTTAGTGATGGGCAAGCACTTGCACTTCGAATAAAGAGAATAACGACTGTTCGAATTCGAATTAACCATGAATATTTTATATAGAAAAGGAAGAAAATAATTCATTACATCGTATTTTCTTCGATTTAAAAGAAATTCGGTTAATCAGATTTCGAATTATCTGGACTGGACTGTATTTGAACCATTCCCCTTTGTCTTACTTTTTCTTCAAGTCCCTTTAGTTGTACATCTAGAATGTTTTTATTATCCAATTTTCTTCCATTTTACTGGCGCTGACTGATACGACCTAGATGTGTTGAAATTGCCGTAAAACCCTTACAAACAAACAAACATTTCCTGGTCCTGGGATCCTTAGCTGAGCCAATCTTTCAATGTGTCTGGAGTTGTGGAATCAATGACCTGGCGCTAGTCTGACGTCAATTGGGTCAAAGTAAAAAAAAAAAAGAGCATTTATATAGCGCATTATCCCCTAAACATGCTCACAGCACATCACAATAGGTCCCAAGCCAACAGCAATACGGTTTACAATGTTGCCAATTTTCTGTATGTTTACAGAATTCAGTATATTAATCTTTGCCTCCTGTAGAAATAATAATGTACTTTATTCATCCAAAAAGGAAATTTTTGATATGTGTATAATTAAAATCATTGAATAGGTATTTAATCAACCTTTAAAATGACATATAACACACTGTAATGCTTGGTTTGAGTCAAAAGATAAGGAAGAAATAAATGTGAACTTACTTTTGCACATGGTGTAAATGTTCACATTTATTTTTTTATTTATTTATCACTTTTAGTTAGCCTCCTCGTAAATCCAAATGGGCCCCTGTAATAGACAGGCTTATTGCATTTCAGAAGATCTCAGACAAACATAAACACGTAAAAAGTCAGGGAGAAAGATCAACGTCTAAAACATCCACAGGATAGTTATAATATTCACAATAGATTTATTACATTACATCTGTATTCTGGCGACTCAGATCAAATACTGAAGGTGAATCAATTTTACAAAATGGACGATTTAAGGACAAGCAGGCATTCTCATTCATTTCCAAAACTTGTCTTCACTTTCAATACAAAATAAAGCCAAGTACCATTCACCACAAAATAATGACATACGTAATATATATGTACAAAATCAGTGTGTCGTGGTAGGCCTTATAATCTTTTAAAAATGAATGAACTTTAATTTTTTGAAACAAAAAAAGAAAGGCTGAAATGTATCCTTTATCAGATACCATCGCCTTGGCATTCAATGAAGGAATATAGATAATCCATCAAAGAATATATCTGATGTCAACAGGAACCACCCATGTTGTCCAAAAATATGGGGTTAATAATCTTGGCCCCACAACAAAAAACAAAACAATAAAAAAAGTCATATATTTATATAAGGAATCCAAGAATCATCAGTGTAAAAAAACTTTTTATAATGCTGGATAACTGATCACATATCACAGGGTTATACAACACAGCAAACATAGAATTACACACAGCTTTACAATTACACATACCTGCCAACCCTTCCGCTTTTGGCGGAATCATTCCTATTTTAACTTCCTTTTTGTGTTATTCCGCCATTGTCTCTAATATTCCGATTTCCAAAAATCATGATAATGGTAAGGAAAATATTTTTAAAAGAGCAAGAAGGGGGGGGGGGGGTGTTGAAAGAGATGAAATTCCTATTTTTTGCCTCAAATTCCTATTTTCAGGCATTCTGATTCCACTTTTAGAATGTGGAGGGTTGGCAGGTCTGAATTACAAGGAATAACCTACCAGTCCTTAAACCTGACCATACATCACAGGGTTATACAACAAAGCCAACATGGTATTACACACAGCTATACAATTACAACAAATAACCCATTTGGAAATAAAATAACGATCTATTATGAATAACATTTATGCTGGTTAACAAATTGCTAAGATTACTGACATGTCACTTTTCACTCATAGAAATAGAATATAATAATAATAAAAATAATATAAATGTGAAAATGAAAAGAACAAAAAAAATTAATATCAATCAATACAAACATGCATAATTTTGAAATTACTTTTCAAAGGATAAAAATGAATTCACACTAAGCAGCGAAACATGAATGATAAAAGTACTTAAATTTAAATACAACACATAATTTATTTTGTGGTAAATAATAATAATAGGCCAGTCTCGTTAGTGGATAAATTCAGCCGTGTCCATAGTTTTTGTTTGCTTTGTAGTTGTATAGGTCATAGTTCAATTTGTCAAAACATTTTTGGACACCACAGTATATACGGAATAAAAACAGTTATGTCTATCATGGTCACTATGTCTCCTTTGCATCCATCTTAAGCCAGTCCTTGAAATATTGACATCATTGAAATCATTCCAGGTTCATCATCATCATTGCCTTTTTCACCCTGGGTCAGGGTAGCCACAGACAAAGAGTTTCCATCCTTCTCTATCCTGAGCTAACTTTTTTTTTTATCTCATTCCATGTCTTATCACTTCTCTGTATATCAGCTTCTTTAATACTTCTCCATGTTCCTCGTGGCCTTCCCCCTTGATCTTCTGCCCTGAGGGTTCCAGTCCAATACTTTCTTTGTAATAGAAGAGTCATTCTTTCTAAGGGTGTGTCCAATCCACCTCCATCGTCTTCTTCCTATTTCCTCTCCCACTGGTTTCTGCTGTGTTCTTTTCCATACTTTTTCGTTCTTAATTCTATCATCATCATTGCCTTTTTCACCCTGGGTCAGGGTATAGGCCACAGACAAACAGTTTCCATCCTTCTCTATCCTGAGCCAACTTTTTTATCTCATTCCAGGTCTTACCACTTCTCTGTATATCAGCTTCTTTAATTCTTCTCCATGTTCCTCGTGGCCTTCCCCTTGATCTTCTGCCCTGAGGGTTCCAGTCCAATACTTTCTTTGTTATAGTTGAGTCATTCTTTCTAAGCGTGTGTCCAATCCACCTCCATCGTCTTCTTCCTATATCCTCTCCCACTGGTTTCTGCTGTGTTCTTTTCCATACTTCTTCATTTTTTATTCTATCCATCCATTTTATTCTGAGTAGCTTACGCATGCACCTGTTTACGAAAATCTGTACCCTCCTTATACATGCCTGTGATGCGTTCCAAGTTTCACATCCATACAGTAGGACAGACTTCACGTTTGCTTGCCATCCATTTTATTCTGAGTAGCGTTTGCATGAACCATTCCAGGTTACCTTTAAGACATTTCCGTAGAGATGAATAAAGTTTATATATTTATGAAATCTCCCTCAATCAGTGACACTTGCATGCTTTCACATTTATTTATCTGATAATGAATCAAAATCAACCAAACACCAGTCTTGTGAATTGTTCTTTCGATGACATTTTTACACAAAATAAACCTAGAAACTATGTCCAAACATCTTCCAAATAAGTCTTGTGTAGACGCTTCTTCATAATAAAGGCGCTTGCTTCATCAGCAGACATACCTGGAATTCAAAAAGAAAATACAGAATACGTTTTCAAAAGGATTTAAAATGCCAAGATTGTAACACCTCGTCTTAATTTGGTCATTCATGACTTCCAAATTATCTCAGATTCGAGCAACCGTTTGAAGGTGTCAGAATCATGATTTTCTACATTGTCATTAGATAGAGTAATGCAACATGAGTGGTTATTCCTATAGACACACTATTATGATTTGTCTACAGTGTCATTTTAGGTGTTGCTGTTGGCTATGGACCCCTTATAAAGCACTTTAAACACGTTTAGTGGATATTGCGCTATATAAATGCTCAAAATTGTTATTGAAAAATATCAGAACTGAGACCTGTATCGGTTTTACAGCTGATGAAGTCAGAGTTGAAGCAGATGTAGAGGATGAGTGAAATGCACTTTGTCTTTGCTTCGTACCTGGAGGGTACCGAGTTCAATCACCCGCTGCTGCGCTGTGTGGCCTTGAGCAAGTTACCTTGCCCTAGCTCAATTTGCGGCGCTGCACTGCTGCAGCCTGAGGTATTCCAGTCTTCACTTGGAATAGACCCTAGATAAAATTTCCTATATGGGATGAATAAAGGGAACTTTATATTTTTTTTATTTATTCACCATTTGAACAGGACATAACGTGACTTTGAAGAAAGTCCCAACTTTTAAGAATGGCAAATTTAGAACTGGCCAATACGAAAAGTGGTTCAATCAAAGACCTAAAAAAAAAAAAACCTCACCTTTGATCCTGACAAAAATCTCTTGGAATGCAGCACTAACATCCTTGGACATGTTCTTGGCATCCCCACATACATAAACCAAAGCTTCTTCCTCCACAATGAGACGAACCAAGCTTTCACCCTCTGACCTCAAGTAATCCTGGACATAGCGGTAACTGGAATCTGGATCTCTGGAAAAACTCACACACAATCTATTCAGGGTGCCCGTTGCATGAAAATCCTCCAAGTCATCCCTGAAAAAAGAAAAAAAAAATCCATAAAAAATAGTGTACCGTCAATTGGGGAAACTTTGCTTCTGTGAAACTTGAACATTTTGAATAATCTTAGCTTTGTTGCAGTTGTTGTACCCGTTAAAAGTAAAAGGAAATAACTGCCACAAAACTAAACAATCTCTTATTGGTCCAAAATTCAAGTGGCAAAGTTTCCCTAGTTGACGGTATTACAAAGGGAAAAACCGTTAAAAAAATAGGTTTAAAAAAAGAGAAAACCTAAAAACTTAGAGAACAGGTACTGGTACATGATAATAATCTGGAAAGGTGTTTGGAAAGGTGCTTGAAACAAGCTATGCCTGACAAATATCCATCTAGATTCCCCTTTTAATTTTAACCGCCTATGCAGCTAGGTGTCTTGTGGTATGATCGGGAGGTCTTGGGTTCCAGCCTCACTCGGCGAATAGTTGAGTCCTTGGAAAAGGCTCTTTACTCACGTTCTCTAACTGTACTCGGGTGTAAAATGAGTACCTGGCCATTAACAGCATTGTCTCTGTTGAAAAAAAAATAAAATCAACTAACAGGAGTCATGTCTCGTTCTACATTTTACGTGGTGCTGTTAGTCAGGGACCCTTTGTAAAGCGCTTTGAGCAAGTTTAGTGGATATTGCGCTACATAAAAATAAAAGCTCAAATTTTAAACCATCCTTACTCCCCTTAAAACTGTTATCTTAAAAACAAACAATGCTTTCATATTTTAAAAAAATAAAATTAAATCAACACACCAATATTACCAAGGACAAAAAGAAATTAAAAAAAAAAAGATTTAATTTACACATATTGTGACAGTTACTTGGCAAATCTCCCGAGGGAGATGAGGAAAAAAATTTAATTGAGCTTTTCCATGTCCAGCCCTCAGAGCCAGAGTTTACCCTGTTTTCTATAACTATAATGTGTAACCTCCAGTAGCAATTGCTTGCCACCCTTTGGAAAGGATGATAGTCTATTGCAAAGTACTTTCAGCCTGATCTAACAGACCCAGCTACCCACTCACTGCTGGGCAGACAGGATGGTTGGAAAATAAAAACCTCAACTCCCACGGGATCAATCTCTGTCCCCGTGCTTATAAAGCTGGTTCTCTACCAACTGAGCTTTTAGGACCCCCGAATGTTCATACTGACCTAAACAAATAATCCCTGTCTTGATTTCGACAACCAGTAAACAACCAAGTCTTGCCATAATTCTCATCTGTACCTCTCCTCGACTTTAGAAGAGCTCTTTGTTGTAAAAAACCAATAAAAGGCGCCACCCCAGTGCCAGGCCCAATGAGAATCAACGGTTTCGTCAGATCGGTTGGTGGCTGAAAGTGTTGGTTGCTTCTGAAGAACATGGGGATCTGTGAGGGCAATAAACAAATTGATTGGACGTGTAACGCTGTCTTCTTCTTTTTCCTTTAATCTGCAAGACACCTCTAGTGTTGTAAGTACAGACATATGTAAATGTTGCTGCTCGAAGCTCGAAGAAATAAATAACAATGTGAAATTATGTTGATAAAGGGGAAACCCGAAACATCCATTTTATCTGTTTTCGTATATATTAAATTGAAGCTTACATTCAATTCTACATTGTTATTTAATCACAGACATAGAAAATGCGGCTATGCGGTCTAGTGGTATGACACTCGCTCAGGTGTAAAACGAGTACCTTTAACAGCGTTGTCTCTGTTGAATAAAATAGAATTCACCGAACAGATATCATGTCTTGTTCTAAATGTTACATGAAGCTGTTGGTCAGGCACCCTTTGTAAAGCGCTTTGAGCATGTTTAGTGGATATTGCACAAAATACAAGCTCAAGTATTTTTTGTTTAGTTAAAAGTAAAGAAAAGGAAGTGAGTAGAAAAATGCCAGAAAACAATAGAGAATAAAAATTTCGCAACAATGGGGGCTCAAACCTGTGATGTTACTGATATGACAACTCCGCCTGGCCGTGAGAAGGACACTAAGCAATCGACGCCATCCATCACTCAAAAAAAAAAAAAAAAATGGTTTCAAACGTAGTGTCTTCCTGAGTCCCTCTCCCGACTTCTTGAGGTCATGGGTTTAAGACACACAAGCTCTGCGAAGTTTGTTTACAAGCCAGCAGTAATACTAAAGCTCTATTCTCAACACAAACATACAGCATAGAGAAGATTGAGACACAACAATAATGGACGCAAAATGACACATATTCATATATCCAATTTAATTTTATCAGCTCTTTAACTCACTCAACCCTAGAGAATTTTGCTATTTCTCAAAACTGGAAAAAATGTATTAAAAATGAGCATGTACATAGATAGATGGTTTTATTCAACTACCATTAACATGTAAAAACTAAAAACATTGGCTTTGATACTACGCCTAAAATTTGTCTCAGAAAAATGTAATAAATAATCATGGGGTAAAAGTAACCCCGGGTATACGATGGATATAGTCAGTGGTAGTGTTGAGTGAGTTAAAATGGTTAACGTCATACTAGCCAACTGCACTTTGTGACAACTGATTCCAGGATAAAATTGCTGTTGGAAAAAAAACAAAAAACGATTGTGTGTGACAATTGAAGCAGCCTCAAACTCATTCTGCCAGTTTCTAGACAACAGCAACACGTACATTTATTTCAAATAGAGACAACTGTGTTAAAGGTCAGGTACTCATTTTACACCTGAGTACGTGAGAGAAAGGTAAGGGCCTTTTCCAAGGACTCAACTACGTGTTGCACAGGGCAGGACTCAACCTTGGGCCTTCCCATCTGAAGGTGAGTGTCATACCACAAGACCACATAGCCACCCATTACAAGATACGCCCACAGACATTCTCATAGCCACCCATTACAAGATACACCCACAGACATTCTCATAGCCACCCATTACAAGATACGCCCACAGACATTCTCATAGCCACCCATTACAAGATATGCCCACAGACATTCTCATAGCCACCCATTACAAGATATGCCCACAGACATTCTCCATTCAAAACTTCAATATCCTGTAAATCAGGATCGAATTGTAACTTGCTGTGTTGTCACATGACCTTAGCTTCATCAGCAGGGGTAGATTGTTATTATAATCACAAAGTATTGTTGTCACGTGACCTTAGCTCCATCAGCAGGGATAGATTGTTATTACAATCACAAATTATTGTTGTCACGTGACCTTAGCTCCATCAGCAGGGATAGATTGTTATTATAATCACAAAGTATTGTTGTCACGTGACCTTAGCTCCATCAGCAGGGATAGATTGTTATTATAATCACAAAGTATTGTTGTCACGTGACCTTAGCTCCATCAGCAGGTATAGATTGTTATTACAATCAAAACGTATAAATGTGGATATTAATCTAAATACACACACCTGAACACAACTCTTATCATCAAGGTTACAGGATTTCTGTAAAGAGGAAGTGATGTCATCAAGCCATCCAGTACAAACCCCACGTCTGCTGTAGTAATGACCACCATCAACAATGTCACGTGGTATATCAACAATGTTAAAAACTATATCAAGGCAGCTTGGATTGGTCTCTGGACAGCTGGACAAGGGAAATAAATCATGTCAACATGTCAGGATAGGTAAACTCTTTTTGCTTGTATTCAGAATCTAAACAAGTTATTCATTTCAAAGTTATTATTAGAAAGATAAAAATTATCACATAAATATAAAAGTAGTGATAAGAACTGCCAACAGGATGGTGACTTCAAGTCAAACACAAAACAACGACTTCACAAAGATTTTCATGTGATAATTTATTCTCCAGTCCAAGTTACTGTCACAAAACCTGGTTCAAAACCAGGACTAATGGCCCTATTCTTGGCCACATTATTTTTTGCTTCAGATTCTAACCATCAATGAAGCTCTTTGTTCTTCACTTGATGTTTGTAATATCTAACCTATGGATACTCAATAGTCTAACCTGTAGGTATATTTGTGTATGTACTATCTAATCTATAGACACGTGGTCTGGTGGTATGACCCTCGCTTTCGGATCGGAAGGTCCTGGCTTCTAGCCTCGCTAAGCGCATAGTTGAGTCCTTTGAAAGGCTCTTTACTCACATTCTCTCACTGTACTCAGGTGTAAAATGAGTACCTGGCAGTTAACAGCATTGTCTCTGTCGAAAAAAAATTTATTATAATACACAGGCGTCATGTCTCATTCTACATGTTACATGTTGCTGTTGGTCAGGGACCCCCTGTAAAGCACTTTGAGCACGTTTAGTGAATATTGCGCTATATAAAATAAAAGCTGAAATTAATTGTTCTTCTGCCAAATCAGACTCATTTTTAAAAAAACGCAAAGCACATCTGCGGTTGCAAACACAAATCTAAAATGCAATGTAATAACTATTAATATTGGTAACTATACATATATCGTCATTGATTTCATGTGCTATCATAAATGATATTTGGTCTGTTTAACCTTCTCCTTACTGGCCATTTTCCGGAGTTTCCCCAAAATTTCACACCCAACCTATATAAAAATAGATTTATTTCACTCAAACACAAATTCTGTTAATTCTTGCTATAGCCCTACATATTTTTTCTTTGCTAAACGAGCACTTCAACACAGCGTTAATATACTTTAACTATAGCAAACATTTTTGTTCAAATATTATGATATACAAAAGAAATTAGAACGACAAAAATGTTGGTTGAACAGTAACAAATGTGACGATTTTCCTCTGGGTGGTAAGGAGCGGGTTAACGATATATAAAATATAGATATATTTGAATAGTATTTGAGAGTATCTGAAAATTGTCGCTTACGATAACATGTGAAATCAACAATGGCTTATTGTTGTCAACTAGTAATGTAATCACAAGGAAAAAAAAAATATCATCTTTTAAAACTAACATAATACAGTTGACCATTTCCCTCTCAGCCAAGGATGCTGGCTAGAGCCACGACAAAACCAAGTAATCCCAATCTAAGACAAAGAGCAACCCAGAAAACGGAAACAGAGGGATAGAAGACAAAGCAAGTGACCTCCTGCCCACCATGGGAGGTCAAAAGACCCCAGGACAGCATGGCTCAGCAGTATGGTCTTTGCTTCGTACCCGAAAGGTACCGAGTTCGACTACAAGTCGCGCTGTGTGGCCTTGAGCAAGTCACTTAGCCTTAGCTCACTATGTGGCACTGCACTGTGGCTGATGCCGGGGTTATTCCAGTCTCCCTTGGAATAGATCCTAAAGAAAACTACACAACAATGAAATGCTAATGAAAGCCAAAGATTTAAAACGACCAAAACAAAGATGGCTACTGAAATGCCAAAGTCATTGTACTCACCTACATATAGAGTACGGTCTAGGCAGCAAACGAGTTAAAAATTCTATAGAAAGAGGAAGAGAGAGAAACAAATTATTAAAAATTTCTCTCACACACAACTATAAGACCTTGTCTGGAAAAATTTACTGGGCTTTTATATAGCGCAACATTCACTAAACATGCTCAAAGCTCTTTACAACAGCAACACTTAACATGTAGAACGAAACAAGACGCCCGTTATTTGATAATACAAATTTATTTCCAGACAGAGACAACGCTATTAATGGCCAAGTACTCATTTTACACCTCCTGAGTACGGTGAGAGAATGTGAGTAAAGAGCCTTTCTCTAAGGACTCAACTATGCGCAGAGCAAGGCTCGAAGCCAGGACCTTCTGATCCGAAAGCGAGTGTCATACCACATGACCACATAGCCGCACTACCAAATAATTCCTGTGAACAGAGAGTAGATTTTAATGTTATTGAGAGATCTCTGTATTGACCTAGGAGTGAGTGAAACTTTCAGTGACGAATCATCCAATAATTCATCATTATCAAATTAAATGAAACGAAACACTCTCAAATTAATTATTCACACAAAAACAAAAACAATGAAAAAAGAAGAGAAAATAAGTTTCACATGGTTAAGCTTATTCATCAGATGTGTTAACAAGTGCAAGCTCACTCTCTCTGTTTATATTAGCCATTTTAAGCCTGTAACTATTGGAAGTCATGTGACATCACTATCCGCTGTCAAGCGGCGTGAATTAACCCCATTGAGATGATAAACTATCATTGATACTCCAGCTAACTGTTGGACAGTGGGGAAACTGCACCTATTTGTTCTATCACAAATCAAGTCAAGTCTCTCAATGAAAGAAAAGTAATTTTTTAAAAGGAGGAAATTCCCCCAAAATTTCAGATTTCCACAGATCCGAACCAAGATCTCTCTACATATAAGAAATTTCTGGATTCAGATGAGGCCGGATTAATCCCTGAAGAACTAAGAAATACTACAGTACGAAGGCGTACTAAAGTCACAACAGCCTCAAAACTCTGGCCCAGGAACATGACCAATGAAAACAATTAACAACATGGATGGAGAGAGCAGCTATACTCATCGACCATGACTGAATCACAGAATTCTCAGCAAGCGTCATTCAGACTGCGAAGCTTACTACTACTACTACAGATCCGAGGAAACCATCAGCACTGAGTATTAAGATGGAATATATTAGAAGAACAAATTCTTTTATCTGTTTGTTTGTTTATTTAGTTAGTTATCCATTTATTTATTTATCTATCAAACTTTATATTGTCGTGTGGATATAATAGTTTCCATTACTTTCATGATTTGTAGACTGGTTTGTAAATGTTGACAAGTAAAATGCATGACATCTGAAACAATGTTAAATCATGATAATTTATCAGAGACTTATGTATGACCAGTATTGGGGTCGTTTTCATTAATATTTTCTTTTACTATCAACTTTGTAAATTTATGATTCATTCGATCATAATCAATTTTCAATGATTTTTGACTTCACATTGCCGTATCCATATACATTTTCCTTACATTCAAAGCTGTGTAAAACTGTCTGAGAATGATACAATACAAGCTACATGTATATGAGATTTAGTAATAATAAACTATTGCATATTACATTTAAAGGATATTTCATATATTCAGCCATTACTAAGATAAGATAAGAAATGGAAAAAATATAATTTGTAATAAAACAAAAATTAAAGAAGGAATTTCTGTTTAAAAAAAAGATCCTGACAACATACAGACCTAAAACCCTTTGTATAGGAGGCTGGCATGATGGGAAGGCATACAAAATGTCCAGTAGGGACACACCCTTTTCCCTAAGACACAAAGTGTATTCTTCAGCTCCCTCTTTACTACACAGCTCTTGTAGGCGACGTTTCTCTGACTCATCGGTTGTATATTCTATCAATGTTCGAAGCAAAGCCTGCATAGAGAAAAAATAAAAATAAATAAAAATACAAAATCCCCTTTATTCATCCCATAGGGGAAATTTGCCTCTAGGGTCCATTCCAAAGGAAGACTGGAATAACCCAGGTGTCAGCCACAGTGCACAATTTCCACTAAATGTACTCAAAGAGCTTTACAAGGGGTCCCTTGTCAACAGCAACATTTAACATGTAGGACGGGACATGACGCCTGTTAGATGCTATTACAATTTTTCGGACAAAGACAACGCTGTTAACAGCCAGGTACTCATTTTACACCTGAGTATGGTGAGAGAATGTGAGTAAAGAGCCCTTTCCAAGGACTCAACTATGCGCCGAGCACGAGGCTCGAACCCAGGACCTTCCGATCCGAAAGCGAGTGTCATACCACTAGACCACATAGCCTCACAACGTTAGATGGAGATAATAATCCCTCTGTCAGTAACAGATGATGATGAAGTAGAATCTAAGCTCAAATTCCATTGAGAGAGACAAATGATATGGATGTTTCGGGTTTCCCCCTTGGTCAACAAAAAAGACAATGAATACGACACAAAATGATTACCAGGAAAATTAGATGCTCTTATTTATCTCACAATTCCATCTTAGGAATTTGTTCCAAGTTCACCTTCAATCTTGTCGATAAAGGAGAAACCCCAAACATTGACATCAGTCAGTTTAAACATTTGTCATTTAGAAAAATCAAATTTTGAGGTTTGAATACAAATACATTTTTCTGCACCTTCAAGTAGCGAAATGTTCATTGCATTCAGCAGAAGACATAAAATCAGTGGACTTTTTTTGGCTTCCCATTCATCAAAATCTGATTACTAAGAAGATAAATATTGATTAACTTTACAAGAATATGTAAAATGTTTGAAACAGATCTGCCACCCGTTGACAAAAAAACCTGTGGCTTCTCACCCTGTGTACATTTGGCTTCTCACCCTGTGCACATTTGGCTTCTTACCCTGTGTACATTTGGCTTCTCACCCGGTGTACATCTGGTTTCTCACCCTGTAACACCTGGCTTCTCACCCTGTGTACATTTAGCTTCTTACCCTATTTCATTGTGGTTGTGTGTGAGTGTGTGTTGATTTTTAAGATCGTTTATTGCTTACATTTTTTAGGTCAGGAACGGCTATTTTTTTTTTTTTTTTGTTTGTTTGTTGCTTTAGGTCTCTTCCAACACAATTGAGGTTATATGAGAGACCGCTGAAACAAAAAAACAAGCAATCTAACAAAAATAGTACAAATGTCAATCAAAATCATAACCTAGAGATATCATAAGCTAAATTATAAATAACCAAGAACAAACAGGCAGAAGATTTACAGAAAAAAAATATCCCCTGTCAAAAATACAATCACAAACCAAAGAAGCAGGATAGGCTAGTAAAGAGAAGAAGAAACGACATCACTATCGGATCGTACACCCATGCGAACATCATAGGTATATGATTCAAGGGTGATGCTCCCATCCAACCACCCGTGCAGGAACGGCTAGTTTAGAATGTGTGGCCTTATTATCAAAATTATTTCCCACAGAGACAACGCTGTTACCAACCAGAGACTCGTTTTACACCCAAGTGCGATGAGCGGTGAAAGAGTGTTAGTAAAGAGCTGTATCCTGGGACCAACTTTATGCTGAGACTTGAACCATTGCCTATTGATCTGAAGCCAAGTGTGATACAACAAAACAATTTCTTAGAGGGTATGCCTCGAACATGTATTTGACAAAACAACAAAGCCATACCTTAGATGGTACATCTCGTATACTGACACAGGTCATCAACACATGCCTCAATGTACTGGTGGGATGGATGTGGGCTGGAACCGCAGCCCGTCTTTTCTTGGTGTCTGGTACCAGACTTAGACACATTTGACGATCGGCCAAATCTGATGCTTTCAACCTGAAATTAATAATAATAATAGTCTACATTTATACCACACCAACAGCAATGAACATCTAGGACGAGACACCATGCCTGTCAGACATTTTATAACCTGTTTTATTCAACAGAGAAACGTTGTAACTGGCTAGGAACTAAATTAAGCTGTAGACAGCCTTATTGCTCGCTACTGCATTGAGCGGGATCACCCATAATCACCCAGCGGTATCACTGCATGGTATCCTCTTTTTCAGTACTGATTCAGATTGTGTAAACTACTATTGACTACAAACCCTTCGTTTCTTCTGCTTACAGGTTATCGACTGAGACAACAGTTAGGCCTTTTTTTCTCAAACTGGCGTGTTGGTAAATTAGAGTTATGCCCCCTTAAGTCAGTCCACCTGAAGGGAGGGGGGGGGGGGGGGTTAGAAGGGTCAGCCCTTTAAGAGTTAACACCCAAGTGCTGAGTGACAAAGCGAATAAAAATCTTTGAAGCCGGAGATGACCTGACATCATGGATCAACAAACATAATTTGGAGGTGTAGCCATACGCTACTACTACTACTAAGTGAATAAAAAGAGTCTTTCCCAACCAGAGCAGGTCTTAACCCAAAGACCAACAAATAACTAGACCACAAAACCACACGGAAATCAATGAGACATTATTGTTGTTAAATGGAAAGGGACTGAAGTCCATGTGCTCAAATGTCTGGATTAGATACAAAAACAGCAAGGGATTATGGGATATCGACAAAACATTTGTTACCTCTCCAATAGGAGCTGGACTTCGTCTGCATTGTTCTGACAAATTATAGAGATGGAATCACCAGGACTGTACTTCACAACTTGATCCTTACAATAAACAATAAAGAAATATAACACACTGTCATAAACAATAAATAACAATGAACATTAATACCATGCATTGTCATAAACAACAAATAACAATGGCATATCCATCAACATTTGTACCATACACTGTCATAAACAATAAACAATGACATATGCACGAACATTCATACTGTTCCTGTTTGTTTTTAAGCGTTTTACAGTGCTTACAACACATTTAGGCCATAACAGCGCCAATAAAAAGGAAGAAAATTGGATAGTAAAACCATTCAAGATATACAATTAAAAGGACTTGAGGAAAAAGTAAGACAAGGGGAAAATGTTCAAATAGGGAACAGATGTAGATTCCAAGAGTACACTATCAGTGTACTCAGTTTCAGATCACCTTAAAGTCTCACCCATACACCAGCACAAGTCCACACTAAGAAGAATACACTCAAATGTTTACAAATCATATGTTAAGAATAAAACAAAAATACGGTACATAATAGAGAGATGATTTACAAGGAAAAAAATATCATCTCCCAAAAACTAACTATATATTTGACTGTTTCCCTCTCAGCCAGGGGCAAGACAAAACCAAGTAATCTCATTCCAAGACAAAGACAGAAAGCAAGTTGGAAAACAGATATAGGGGGAAAGAAGACACAGTAAGTACCTCCCTGCCCACTATGGGAGGTAAAGAACCCTGCCCAGGAACATTTATACCGTACACTGTCATAAACAAAAATAACATATACATGAACATTTATACCGTACACTGTCATAAAACAAAAAACAACATTTATACCGTACACTGTCATAAAACAAAAAGCAACATGTATACCGTACACTGTCATAAAACAAAAAGCAACATCTATACCGTACACTGTCATAAACAAAAATAACATATACATGAACATTTATACCGTACACTGTCATAAAACAAAAAACAACATTTATACCGTACACTGTCATAAAACAAAAAACAACATTTATACCGTACACTGTCATAAAACAAAAAGCAACATTAATACTGCACAATGTCACAAACAACAAATCTGTAGAATTTCTACAAAAAATCTGAATTTGAAAAATAAAACCCCAACAAAATCTGTGTCAATTCAAAACGCAAAATTTCAACAAAGAATAGATTGATTGAGTGTTCACCAACTAGGCATTCAAACATGAAGACAATATGAGGGGGAACAAAGAAGAAGAAAATAAAGAAGAAGAAGAAGAAGAAGAAGAAGAAGAAGAAGAAGAAGAAGAAGAAGAAGAAGAAGAAGAAGAAGAAGAAGAAGAAGAAGAAGAAGAAGAAGAAGAAGAAGAAGAAGTGAACTTCAATCTGGAGAATAAATTGACCAAAATTATATTCTGTCACCTATAAATCTAAACTTTTGAGATCCGCGACAAAGTAGCTTTGCAACGATAAACACAAACATCTAAAATCTCGATTGTTAGCCTTGGATAACCATACAAAGTATCAATATCAAAATGAAAAAATAACAAAGTTTCTCATACGGTCTCAGATTTAACTCATTCAGCGCCATTGGCCGCACTGCGTGGCCAGAGCAGAATCTGTTCTACTGGATAATGGCTGCACAGTGAATGGCCGAAACAATAATGTAATCCAATCCTACTTTCTACAAAAGTACTATAAATTGAACCAACGTTATCATTTCTTTAACAGAACATTCAATTGGCCCTAGAGGGGGGGGGGGGGGGGGGGGGGGGGGGTATTTTATTTAGATTTTGCGCCAAATTCGAATGTCGCTTTGTCTTAGCATGTCATTATCATGCTGCCTCAATCAGATGTCTGTCGTTTTGTGATGGAAATGCGAATATAGCCTCAGCGCTGAAAGAGTTAAAGCAACTTTCTATTCCTAGGGTTCCCCCCCCCCCCCCCCCACCCCTTCTTACCTTCAGACTTAGTCTCAACCAGAGAGTTCTTTTCACAGACTCAGGATGAGTCAAAACTCTGGCTTGAGAAACAGTTGCCTGGATGATGTGCGAGGCAGAACTTGGAAGTTTCAGGCCATTCTGGAAAGGCAGCTTCTCAGTCTGCACCATTTTGATAAATAAATGAATTAATAACATTTAAAAAAACTGAATCCTATCACAGGAATGGAAAATCGTAATATTGATGAGCATTTTAAAAATATAACGCAACATCCATTAAACACGCTCAAAGCGCTTTACAAGGGGTCCCAGGCCAACAGCAACACTTAATATGTAGGACGTGACATGACGCCTGTTAGGCGATATTATAATTTTTTTTTGGACAGAGACAACACTGGAAACGACCAGGTACTCATTATGAGTGAGGAGCGAACCCAGGGCCTTCCGATCCGAAAATGAGTGTCATACCACTAGACCACATAGCCGTACAAGTGACACTTGTTGAACATAATAAAAAATAAAATTAAAACAAAAACAAAAAAAACCTTGAGCTTTTATAAAGTACAATATCGGCAAAATATGCTCAAAACAATATAATATTAACAAGGGGTCCCAAGCCAACAGCAACATGTACAATGTAGGACAAGATATGACACTTATCAGGTGCTGCACATTTTTTTTCCCTACAGAAAATGCTGCTTCTGGCCAGATCCTCATTTTACACCTGAGTAATAATGGCAATGATAAATCTTCATTGTCCACATTTTGGGAATTTCAATGGTCCACTGTGCTCAAACAAATATAATAAACATATAAATGTGTGAATTATAACAACAATATTATTGCCATCATACATAATTATTCAAACCAGTGGTGAGATTCGAACCATGGACCTATAGACCAGAAGTCGAGTGTGATACAAAACTACAAAGCTAAAAATCTAAGGGAAATTTTCAAAATTGGATGCAAAATTCTGTATTCTCTGCAAACTGTGAATTCCCTAAGACATGAAATTTTGTATTCTCTGCAACTATGAACTCCCTAAGACATGGAATTTTGTATTCTCTGCAAACTGGGAACTCCCTTGGAAAATAACCAGAACGTAAGACTCATGGGATTCAAATACTGACTATAATAAATAAACAAAATTCTGGAAGATACCACGTCACAAAGCATTCTAAACCTCTCAGCGGTAAACCTTTGAGGTTTCAGTATAAAATGCAGCTTAGTTTTTTTCTGATCCCTCAGTCCAATCAGCAATGGACAGTATTTTGCAACAGACTAGTGTCTTATCCAAACGGTAGTAGGCAAATCCCAACAATCGATTAAGGTTACCATGATGAAATCTGGCTCTATGGACCTATGTTCACATACTACAAGACTTAGCACAGGAAAATCCTCACCTTTGTGTCTTAAAGAAGAAATTTACAATATCAGTAAAAAAACATCTTGGTAACAACAATTTTGGGTTTTTAAGTATTTTACAACGCTTGCAACACATTTAGGTAATATCAGTACCAGGAAAAAGGAAGAAAATTGGATACTTAAAACATTTTAGATGTACAATTAAAAGGACTTGAGGAAAAAATAAGACAAAGGGGAATGGTTTAAATAGGAAACAGATGTATATTCCAAGAGCACATTATTTATAAGTGTACTTAGTTTGAGATCACCTAAAAGTCTCACTAAGACACCAGCACAAAATCCCACTAAGAAGAATACACTCAATGTTTACAAATCAAATGTTAAAAATACAAAAATGACTATATAACAGGGAGATGGTTTACAAGGGAAAAAAAATATAATCTCCCAAAACTATAACTATACATTTGACTGTTTCCCTCCCAGCCAAGGACTCTGGCCAGGGTCAGGACAAAACCAAGTAATCTCATTCCAAGACAAAGACAGAAAGCAATTGGGGAAACAGACAGAGTGGTATAGAAGACACAGCAAGTACCTCCATGCCCGCCATGGGAGGTCGGGAGGGTAACAACAGTAACATTTCAGACTCTGAAAAAAAAAAAATATAAATAAATAAAGTTCTTGAAGTCGCCTACCTACCTCTACACTCTGTTGAGAAAATTCAGCATGCAAGAATTCTGGAGCCAAAACAGGTACCGTCAAATTCCTTTCATGCAAAGCTGGGCTGCTGTTTCTCAACACACATTTCGTGTCAAACTCCTCAGAATTAATATCCAAACTATTTTTATCTGACGCTAAAGGCTCAATTGAATTGACTCCTGGGACAGGTATGGCACCATCAACGCCATTAAAACTATTCACTTTATCAACGCGAAGTGGAATCTGACTAGAAGTCTCTGGAATTAAGTCAGAAGTAACATCTACATCCGTCCTCTCACCTTTAGATACAGTTACATTAGAGTTACTCACAGCACTAGTATGAGAGCCATTGATAACACAGTCACTATCACTATTACAAACTGAAACATGAGTCAAATCAGATTTGTCCTTCGAACTTTTTAAGGACATATTCAGATCTCCCATGCCAACCTCTAAAGAATGACCCATTGGCTTAGAATCAAGACTACTATTGTTATTTACATTTATAATATCATTTGCAGTCTTAACTTTGTCATTGCTTTCATTAGTTTTATCATCACAAAAATCTTTTTCAATGCTCACTCCATTTAAATTCAGACCGTTCACAGAATACTCATATGAAACCAACTGACTTGCACTGTTTTCTAAAATGGTATCTTCCAGTTTCATGTCTGTAACACGTTGAGAAAGAGGGTCTTTAATAGACTCTTCAACTTTGGATTTTTCCAGATGTTTCTTCAATGCTGGATAGAAACCCTCCAGCCAAGGGTCGACAACGATTTCAAGACTGAAAACAGAACAGAAAATAACATGTATGCTGAGCTTGAGCTTTTACATAGTGCAATATCTGCTATACATGCTCAAAATGCTTTACAAGGGGTCCCAGGCCAACAGCAACAGTTAACATGTAGGACATGACATGATGCCTGTTAGGAAATATTATATCTAGAACTAGAACACACACCTTTCTGATGGGGTTGGGGGGTGGTGTTGTTAAGCAATTAATTTCACTTTGATATATTGTTACTCTTTTATTAATTTTTATGTAATGATGGATAAGCTGGTAGAGTTACTGTTTTCCTTTTCTTTTCATATTCCATTGCAGTTTGTAAAATAATTTTCCATTACTGGAATTCATCCCTCAACTACATTATATATTTTGAAATTCTTTCAACATCTTTAAATCACAAAAGCTGTTCATTTTCCTAATATTACCCCCCCTCTCACACACATATCCCTTTCCTTATATTTGGTCAGATAAAAAAATAAAAATGGAAATTATAAAACCAGCTCAAATATCAACAACAAAAAATTCCTTTCAATTCAAAGACTGCAGACAAAATAAACACAAAACTTCATTTATATACAAGATGAGAAAGAAAATACGCAAATTGGATAGCTCTGTTCTAATGAGAGAGAGAGAGGGAGGGAGAGAGAGAGAGAGAGAGAGAGAGAGAGAGAGAGAGAGAGAGAGAGAAAGAGAGAGAGAGAGAGAGAGAGAGAGAGAGAGAGAGAGAGAGAGAGAGAGAGAGAGAGAAAGACACGCACACACAAAAGCATCAGACCATTCCATCACATCTTACCCAACACCATCATCTGCCAATCCTGTGGGATAAAACCGTTTGGCTCCGAGTTGTTCCAGTCTGCTGTCCATGTCTCTGCCACATTTACAGAAATTGTTGTAATTTGTATCTCCAAGACCTGACAATCACACACAACATAAAATTCAATAAGATATATTATATTCAATGACGTATTACCTCTGGGTGGGGTTCCTGACCTCCCACAGTGGGCAGTGTCTTGGAATGAGATTATTTGGTTTCATCCCAGCCCTCTGGGAGGTAAACAGTCGAATGCATTGTTAACTTTGGGAGATTATATTTTATTCCTGTAAATCATCTCTCTGTTATGTACTATATTATTTTTTTTTTTACAAATATAATGGAATGTAAACATTTGAGTGTGTTCCTCTGAGCTGGGACCTGTCTGGATGAGACTTTTAGGTGATTTCAAAGAACACAGAGTGTGGTCTTGGAATCTAAATCTGTTTCCTATTTGAATCCTCCCACTTTGTTTTACTTTAATTTTCATGTGCTTTCAATTGTAAATTTATAATATTTTGACTATCCTATTACCTTCCTGTTTACTGGTGATGACCTGACTATGTTGCATGCGCTGTAAAACCCTTAAAAACAATATTTAAAAAAACAAACGCATTACCTCAATTTGGGAATATATTAGGCTGGACCAAAAATGCTAAATATCTTAAAAGTCATAATAATGAATTTGAATTAAACGGGTTTTTGGTTTCATAAAATACATGTAGGCCAATGGAGCAAGAGTGTATTCCAGTTTCTATAGCATGAAACGCACAAAAGCAAATTGCTTGCTAGCATTTTGAAAGGACACAAAGTACTTTCAGAAAGATCGGTCAGGCCCAGCTACACACAATCACTACTGGGTGCACAAGGGGGTCAGAAAAAAAATTCCTGACTTCACACAGGATCGATCTCGGTCCCTTTTCATGTGAAGCCAGCATTCTATCAGGACCTCCTCAGATAATTGATGTTGATTCTAACACTGAGAGAGAAAAAAAAAAAAAAAACCACACTCACATAAAAAATCTCAATTTAAAAAACAAAATCAAGAGATATCACATAGGGTAAGTTTAGTAATAATGATAATAATAATAATAATAATAATAATAATAATAATAATAATAATAATAATAATAATAATAATAATAATATAAAGCACTTGCATAAAACATAACCATGACTAGAATAGTACAGTTCACTTTATAATCTCATCTTTACCAGTGAATTAAAACAACCAAATCTGTTCAAATCCCTTTTAGATTCGCTCTATAGGTGTAAAGCTACTAGGATGAGGCCAGAAATCAAACTATGACAATACTCTCACCTAACACAGTGTAGTGCAGCTGTGAGAGATAATCAGATGCCAGTGTCTTTTTTTTGATTTGCCTGAGGAATTTGGAGGCATTGTCGGGTGGGTCTCCGTCACCAGTCGTTGAGGTCACCATCACCATGCATCTCTCTTCCTCTATGTTGAACTGAAAAATGACAACCAATAGTTAAACAATGAGATGCATGCCATGATCATCGAGTGTGACACAGTCACATGACATTGAGTGTTACATTGAAATTAAATTAAATTCCCTTTATTCATCCCATAGGGGAAATATTTATCTCGGGTCTATTCCAAGGGAAGACGGAATAACCCAGGCGTCAGCAAATTGAGCTAGGGCGAGGTGACTTGCTCAAGGTAACAGAGTGCAGCGGTGGGTGATTGAACTCTGTACCTTCCGGGTATGTAGCAAAGACCGTACCCCTGAGCCATGCTGTGTGTTCAACTAAGCTTCACTCCTTTGGTTTAATTTTGATGTGTATCATTAATTGAGCAGTTGAGGACCAGAATCAGGCCCTTTGAATGTGATATAAATGCTCTACCATTCTGTTCACCGAGCTCCCTAAAAATTTCATAAGTGTTATAAAACCTCTAAACTTAAACTAAAAACAAATATACAAATAGTCTTGTCAACTATTATTTAATTTTATCCTTGACAAAAGAACTCAATGAAAACGAATGATGAATAAATTAAAGTTACTTGTACCCCCTTTCCCGTGTCTTTCAGACAGTGTAATTTTGCCTGCAAACCAAATTCTGAAGATTTCTCCGCTATCTGTTCAGCTATTGATTGTGCTTGACCAGTCTCAGAACCATAAACCAGGAGAAATTCATTTGATTTCTCCTCCATTTTTCTCCGCCCTCTCTAGAGAACCTGCAAAATTTAAAAAAAAAAAAAAAAAAAAAAACATTTTAAAAATTTGCTTGCACAATAGACATGATCATAATTAGATTTCAAACATTTTAAAAATAGCTTCTTTTTAAAAAAAAAATGTATATAAATATATACATTATTTTAAAAATTTTAATACAAAATTTAAAGAAATGAACATTTTTTTCTCAATCAATGTTTTACAATATAGATAAATTCTACAATTTAAAAATGGTAATTAATATAACATTCTCTGAAATAATCTTTATTGCCATTGCCAACAAATGGCCATTAATGTGAGATAAACATTACTCAAATCGGGCTATGACCAAAAAAGAAAAATTAAAAAATCACCACAGAGATAGGCACATAGCAAATGCAAAATCTGGATATAAAACTCTACACACGTACTAAACACCCGCGCACTCACACACTTCACATAGATCATAGTCATAGATTCGAATCATTTACTGGAAGAACAGATAACTTGATGAACACTATATATTTGTTTAGGTCATTTAGGTACTTGTGTGCGTGAAACAATAAGCCATGACAAATGGTGTAGTGTAACGGTGTTTACGATGGTGACATTAGTGATGTCGATGACGGAAAACAAGATAAAAAAAAAAAAAAAGAACGCTCTGGCAGCCTCTGCTCTGTAATACTTGGTTATTTATATAATTATATAAGACCATTAGGCTAAATTAGAGTCAGTTGAGCTATTATTTATTATTACTTACTAATGCAGAGGCGTTGCTTATTCTTTTCAATTATTTAAAGTTAAAATTACATTTCTTAATTAGCCTAGTTTATTTTTTAAAACTTCCAAGACAAAGATGTTTATTATTTGATTTATTATGTAGATACCACTATACAGTGATATTTATGGAGTACGAGTGCCGAGGGTCGCGAGACGAAATGATCTCCTGTGAGAATGCCTACGCTTTTATTTGCATCCGATTTCGTCATATATCTGACCTCCGACCTCACAGTTTCATGAGTTTTTCGCATTTTTACTTTTCCATGTCCACTTTCATCTAGAGTTAATACATGTTTATTTTAAAAAATTAAGAATCCTGAAATAACAATAAATAAAGATGTATAACTGATTTAATCGCAAATATCAATTAAATCTTGAGATTTTGTTTTGTATATTAAAGAGATAACTAAAAATTGTCTGAATTAATAATTTAACGACATCGTCGTTTCTGTTTTTCCCCGAATATTTCCGATTAATAATTTTAAGAAAACAAAATGGCTGCGCCCTTTATCATTGCTAAAGGCCGTTTAAGTTTGACTTTACCTTACGATGTTTTTAAGATAGCGTATATTAAGCTGTATTCAACTTCGAAGCGAAAGAGAAGAGCTAAAGATTTGCCACAGAAAAGTAATGGTTTACCGGCAAATGGTCGGAAGGTGGATGGCTTTGTCCCAAATACTAAGAAAGGTAAGGTATGATGAGTATCATTATCATTGATTGAGTATGTTACATAATTTAGGGTCCATGTTCCTGTAACTGTAAGTAGAGAGGCGCGCCTTCTACGAACCTGGCACCTTGAAAAGCTCATTTCACCGTGAGCACGCCTTCACGTTAAAGAGAAATGTTTTTGAAAAAAATTCTTTCCTCTCTTTCAAAAACTAGCTAGCATCTTTCAACTTTCTAAGAAACATTTTGATTGTTCAGAACTGACTTTAGTTTTAAGTTTTAGTTCTTAAAGTTAAAAAAATACGGACAACCGGAGTGTCTACGTACACGGTAACCAGACACCTAGCATCAGGATCTACGTACACGATAACCTTATACCGTGTTTTGGGAGGGAAGGGCGAAGGTGGCATTGAGCTTGTTTCAGTAACATATTATGACCTTGATTTCTTTCATTCCTACTCCTCCCCCCCCCCCCCGCCCTTTGTGTTTGTTTGTGTGTGTGTGTGTGTGTGTTATCGGCAGAATGTAAGCAGTAGGTGGGCTGCCAGTCAGCCAAATGCCTGATTAAATTGGCCAAACAGAGAAGCTATAGTTTGGTATTAGACACCCACTACCCGATGTCTTGGTTTTTAATCCATTAGCCTAGGCCTAGTGAGAGACAAATCCTACATGTATTTGCAAACTGAGGTGAAAGTTTTCGTTTCACCGTGAGATGTGAAAGGGAAGGGGTGACACTATGACAAGAAAGAGAGAGAGGGGAGGGGGGGGGGGGGGGTATTGGGGAAGATGAAATAAACAATGGGCCGCCTGATGACGTTGATCAAAGGGGTGTACGGAGTTGCTTCACAATACTTGATTCATCCATTTTAACCTCTTAACAGCAACACTGATTTTTTTTCATCCAGATAATAGTTTCCCTATTGTTAATGCAAAATAAATTGTTTCCACCAATTAAGCTATAATCGCATAACTTGTCTTTTAATGATAACATTAAGACTAAGATCTAGATTGAATCTCGCTTTTTATGGGTTAAATTGTATTGTTTGATTTTTTTAAAATAACACAAACACACACTTACACAGACAGAGCGAGGTCCATCCACTGCTTGTTTTGCAGCGGCAAACCAGTTACCGGAGATACCGTGTACGTAGATCCTGAGGCTAGGTGCCCAGTTACCGTGTATGTAGACACTGCCTAATAATACCGGCCCAATCTGACCCGTTGAGTCGACTCAAAACGAAATTTCGTTGTTTACACAGTTTAAAGGAAATACCCTAAATAAGCATTCATGGACTTCCTGTGTTGTTTTTACACTGTCACGTGATCGTTTTGAGAAATTTGTCGTCTGCTACAGATAATTCGACATGTGGGGGGGGGGGGGTAGATAGTTTCGTTGGAGCAGAAAAAAGTGAGTATTTTATCTTGTACGTTAATAGAGTACTAGGGTCCACAACAGACATTCAACAACATCACAACCAGGAATATCAGATCATGCCTGCGTTGTTACTGAAACCACACTAAACCCCAATTATATGAACCAACCCCCCAAAACACGATACCTTTTCAAAAAGGCCAACTGGGCCGGACTACGAAAACGAATTGAGGGACTGTCATCAGAGATCACAGAACAGCACAAAAACGGTATGGATGTAAATGAAATGTGGAGCCATTTTCAGTCCTGCCTACTCAGTGCAATCAAGGAGTCAATTCCCCAAAAAGTACATAAAAATACAAGAACGCTGCCGTGGATGAACAGGAAAATACGAGCACTACTAAGACGCAAAGCAAAAGCATTCAAGCGGGCTAAACTGAGCGGAACCTGGGACACATACAAATCATTGCAGCGGCATAGTAGGCGTGAAATAAGGCAAGCAGAATGGACGCACAATAACAATGTTATAGAAAAAGGACTTGAAACAAACAATACCAAGCCATTTTGGAACTACATAAAAAGCAAGAAAAACGATTCCATTGGTGTAGCCCCATTGAAAGAAAATGAAACCCTGTACATTAAGGGGAAGGATAAAGCAACGATCCTCTTGGATCAATTTAAATCTGTCTTTACCCCTCATGATCCACACGATACAACCACCCCACCGACATCACATAGGTGTGACCAATCTCTTACTAATTTCAACATAAACATCTCAGGAGTTGAAAAGTTGCTGAAAAACGTCGATCCATCTAAGGCGTCAGGTCCAGATAACATCCCCAACACAGTGCTAAAGGAGTGTGCTGAGAGTTTGGCCCCCTCATTATGCATAATTTTCCAAAAATCGGTCGACACCGGGATGCTCCCAAATGACTGGCTGAATGCAAACATCGCACCTGTATTAAAAAAAGGCAACAAAAATAAAGCAGAGAACTACCGTCCAGTCTCACTGACGTCTGTAATATCCAAACTATTAGAACATATAATCTGTAAGAACATGATGAACCACTTTGAGAACAATGACATCCTAACTGACCTGAATCACGGGTTTCGCAAAGGATACTCATGTGAAAGCCAACTCCTAATAACTGTAAATGACATGTTGAGACTCAAGAATACCAACACTCAGGCAGACATCGGCATCCTCGACTTTTCCAAAGCATTTGATACTGTGCCACACCAAAAACTCCTGCAGAAACTAGATAATTACGGAATTCGTGGCTCTTTACACACATGGCTTTGTATTGCTACTGGGTTTGCTCTTCCCCCTCCCCATATTTATTTATAAATTTTATTTTTTTTGCAACTTAGTATTGTTGATTGCTATTTCTTCCGCAAGTGGGGTAGGAGTGTCACAGGATGCAGGACTACTGCAATTAAACCTTTGCCAGTGACACTGATTTTTTGTTTTCAAATAATAGTTTCCATTTATATTATTTTTTTAACGCAGAAAACAAAACGTTTCCTCCAAGAGAACAGTGAGAATAATGATAAAAAGCGCTTTGAGCATGTTGGGTGGATACTGCGCTATATATAAAAGCTCAAGTTTTAAAATTGTATTACTGTTGTTTGTTTTTTCATTAAAACGGTAAGATTTTATTTTAGGTCCAAGTAAGATTGAAAATCGCCTTTGAAAGGTTATGTTTTTTTTTTAAGGGTTTTTTGTTTTCAAATCCGTCTCATAGGTGTATAAATAGAAAGATAGGTCCATCCCATTCAACCGCTTACCAAATCACATAACTTCACTGCTCATGTCCACCATCGACGATAAGACCCTCACTTTCGGGAATTCCCCTTGTTCGTCATTGCCACTTACCGTATTTCTTAAGTTTTCATTAAGAAAGACGTACAGGTGTCCCAATATAACTTTTGCCATGTCCAAATACAGGAACACATCATCACTGATGAATCATGTGGAATGCGCATGCGCAACGGAGGTGCATAAAAACACTTCTTTATTTAAAATACGTTGGGTACCTGTAACCAACAAGGTTGCTCAGTAGTACAGTCTCCAGTAAACTAAAGAAGATGGGCTTCTACTTCTTGTTAAATCAAATAACTTAACTCTTTCAGTGCCATTGGCTGCACTGTGCGGCCAGTCTTACATAAATGTAATCCAATCCTACTTGCTACAAAAGTGCTATAAATTGAACCAATGGTATCATTTCTTTCGTCAGACCATTCAATTGAAGGTTTTGCGCCGAATTCGAATGTCACTTTGTCTTAGTTTGTCATTCTCATGCTGCCTCAATCGGGTGTCAGCCATTTTGTGATGGAAATGCGAATATGGCCTCAACTCTGAAAGAGTTAAGAAAATGAACACTTGCCAATGCCAGTCAGTAGACTAAGCTATGATAAACCGGAGGACTTTACACTCTCAATTTTGGATTGATAAATTGATTGATAATATGACAGTGGACATTACCGAAACGTAGAGGGAAGTTCCCATTGCATAGTGATACACTCTGTCAGTTAGGCCAATTTGGATTCCATAGGCCTTCATTTCATAGAGAATTCTTCATTGCAATAAATTACTTTTATCTCCAAGATGTTTTTTTCAACCATGATACTCAATCTGACTGAGTTCAGTTTATTGGAAGGAGAAACAAATTTACATGTCTCAGCTTTCCCTGCAGCTTTTTGAAACTATTTCAAAGCTTTTGTTTATTAATACCAATATCATCCAATACCTCATTCAATCCTAGAGATTTTTGCTACTTTTCAAAATTTCAAAAAAATGTATTAAAAATGAATATGTACATAGATAGTTTTATTCAACTATCATCAACATGCAAAAACTAAAAACAATAGCTTTGATACTACTGCCCCTACAATTTGTCTCAGAAAAATGTAATAAATAGGCATGGGGTAAAAGTAATCTGGGTAAACTACGAATATAGTCGGTGTTCGGGTTGAGTGAGTTAAACAAATATTTTTGTTGTTGTTTTTCTTTAATTTCAGGAAAATCTGTTAGTTTTCAAGACATCCTGAACCTACGGCGTGATGAAGCATTGCAAAGTGTGCTGGTACGAACCAGCAACCCAGCAGTGACGCTACAGAAGCTACAAGCTTTTGGGCCCTTGGAATATGCTGGCTTCACGTCCACAGATAGGGTAAGGGTTATTGTAGATATAAATAGTTGGTGAAAAGGTTTGGTTTATGATTATGTTTATTATTATTATTGTTATTATTATTATTATTATTATTACTATTATTATTATTTTATTATTATTATTATTATTATTATTATTATTATTATTATTATTATATTATATTTTA
This sequence comes from Berghia stephanieae, assembly GCF_034508935.2. NCBI lineage: Eukaryota > Metazoa > Mollusca > Gastropoda > Nudibranchia > Aeolidiidae > Berghia > Berghia stephanieae. The sequence continues at coordinate 32,408,726 of NC_088371.1, forward strand.
TTATTATTATTATTATTATTATTATTATTATTATTATTATTATTATTATTATTATTATTTTATTATTATTATTATTGTTATTATTATTATTATTATTATTATTATTATTATTATTATTATTATTATTATTTATTATTATTATTATTATTACTACTTATCCTAACCCCCCCCCCCCCCCCCTTTCCCCAGAGTTTGATCCTGGCACAGTACAAGGAGACGAGAGACCTTCACTCATTGCTATCAGAAGGTACCACCCCTTTCATCATGTTAAGACAGTTTCCATTGAGATCCAGACTGCTGTGCGATACCAATAAAAAACGTTCATCCAAAAACAACAGGAAAGCAGACAAGGAGGAGATGACAGTGAAGGATGTACAACACTACCCAAATGATCGGCTCGATATTTCCTTGCCTCCCAACCAGTCTGTAAGTCGCTGTCCTGAAGGATGTCTTTACTCTTGTTGTTGTTGTTGTTGGTTTTAGTGTTGTTTCTAATTCTGTTGCTTTTTATCCCGTGTTCTTCAGTCAGATGTTTATCTTACACAAGTGCTTGCTACCCAATTCGAAATGAGTAGGACAGTGCCAGAGGACAACAGAGATTAAAAACTTTGTGGTGGCGATTGGGGCTCGATCCTGCGACCTTACTGGTACGACAACTCTGCCTGGCCAGGGAGATAATAACTACCGTATGAGCTATCCTCATAGCTCATACGGTGGAGTCACGATCTCCCCGGTGAGGCGGGGTTGTCGTACCAGTAAGGCCGTGGGTTAGAGCCCCCATCATCGCTGCAAAATTTTTATTCTGTGTTGTCTTCTGACACTGTCCAACTCGCTTCATTTCTTGTTATCAACATAAGTGCCTGATCCACTCACTTTTCTGAATTAAAAATGCTCCCTAATTTGCCCATATGATATTGTCAGAATAAAATGGAGCTACTCTTTTGTCTTCATCCTTGTTTTTTTTTTCTCATGTTAAATGATTCGTGTTTTATGATGCAGACAAGAGTTCACATTTGAAATGCATATACTTGTGAAGAATTTCGCGTCCCAACTATCGAGTAACCTCTGGGGTAATGGTAGCACGTTTGACCAGTAATCAGGAGGTCTTAGGTTTGATCCCCAGTAGAGGCAGGCTGATTTTTGGGATTGGGATGGTATTTTTTTCATGTACGTGCAGCTATGTGGTTTTGTTGTATGACACTCGCTTCTGGATCGAAAGTAGTGCGGGGCGGTCCTTGGCAAGCTTAAGGACCTCGGTCCTACGGTCCTTGGGAAATGAAGACCGCAAGGACCGGTCCTTTTCGACATTGAACATTCCTGAGAGACTGTTGGAAATTCGAACCAGTTTGACCTTTGAGACCATGGGATCGTTCATTCTTGAACCGTTAAAGACCGCTACACGATGAAAACCGTGGTCTACAGGAGTAAAACACACGGAGTAGTCACACTCATTTCAAATTGTAACCTAATTAGAGAAGAGGGGTGATGCCTTCTTTATTTGCTCACCGTACTTCATTGTTACTTTGATAATTTAATAAAATTTGAAATTTATCCCCATTAACGGAGATAATGGCATCGCCCAAGGCGTTGATCGAGTTGTTCGTGGCGTTGATACACACACGCAACTCCTACCCCCCCCCCCCCCCACAACACACACACATTAGAGGGCAGCGAGCATTGAAGAGTAAGAGAGAGACGTGAAGTTATAATAAGAGGGGTGGATGAGGTAATAAGAGGGGTCGATGGTGACTTTTCGCCAGATCTAACAAACTCAGCTACCCATTCATTGCTGAGTAGACAGGGATTCAGAAAAAAATCGACTGCACCCGGGATCGATCTCTGGCCCTTTGCGTATAAAGAGAGTGCTCTATCAACTGAGCTATCGGGGTCCCCAAATATTCTATTGGACTTTTTTAAAATTCAGACGTTATAACTGGGTTTTTTGGAAGGAAGAAACTAATGAAACTCATATTATTTGATTAGTAAAAACACCAACGAAATTTTAATATTATTGTATTATTTTAAATGACAACACTGCGATAGAAAGGAGTGGTGACAAGAGATGGACAAAAGAAAACAAAAAATCGGATTTGCTACTTGCTAGGTTCGACACACACACACACACACACACAACAACACAACACACACACACACACACACACAAACACACACATCTTTAGTAGTCACATACATTTCAAACAATAACCCATTAGAGAAGAGGGGTCATGCCTTCACCATAGATCATTGTCATTGCGATCATTATGGTGTAGTAAATTTTGAAATTTACCCCGTATAATGGAATCGTCCAAGGCGTGCGCCTCCTGTTCCCCCCATCTCACACACGAAAGGGCGGTTTGCGGAGTGGAGGTTGGTGGTCGTCTGCCTGTATGGTCGTCTGTGTCGTTTAGTGTATGGCAAAGGGGGGTGGGTGCGATTAATTAAGTGGGATGGGTGGTGATTGGTGGAAGATAGGCAACCGAAGCAACGAATCGCTGGGGCAGGGTTGCCAGTTTGGCATTTTAAATGCCAGATTCCAAAAATCTGGCATTTTTGAAAACCGTTTGGCATTAGAAAAATCATTTGGCATTTGGCATTTTCATTTGGCATTTTCTTTTCTTGTATATTATACTTCAAATGACACCTTTTCTTAATTATTTCTAAACGCGTAAAAACAAACATCTTCACATTTCTTTTTCATTCTTAAAATCCAACCGTGGTGTAGTGGTTTAGCACTCCACTTAGTAGTCAGTAGGTAAATAATTACCCCAACAGGAAATTTAGTATAGCTAATTCAAAAAAAAAAACAAAAAAAAAAAAAGAAAAGAAAAAGAAAAGAAAACACGCAAGCCACCAGGATATGATAGTAAATTGTCTATCAAAAGTGAGTAGTTTTCTTAGTGGGGGTGGGAGTCAACAGACTTTGGCATCTTTTTGAGTGGTTTGGGATTTTTTGAGTCTTCCCCTGGCATTTTGTTGAAAAATAATCTGGCAACCCTGCGCTGGGGAAGTATTAGGCTATGGCGCGAGACGTAGGACCGTGGTCCTTGCAAGGACCGCCCCGCACTAAGGTGATAAGAAGTGAGGACCGCCGCCGATCTTCCCCTAGGGGACCGGTCTTCGGTTCACAGCTAAAAGACCGTCGGACCGCGGTCTAGACCGGTCTTCAGCGCGGCACTAATCGAAAGGTCCTGGGTTGAGTCCTTGGAAAAGGCTCTTTACTCGCATTCTCTCACTGTACTCAGTCAGGTGTAAAATGAGTACCTGCCCATTAACAGCGTTGTCTCTCTCTCTGGAAAAAAATTTGTAATATCGCCTAACAGGCGTCATGTCCCGTCCTACATGTTAAATGTTGCTGTCGGTCAGGGACCCTTGTAGAACGCTTTGAGCACGTTTAGTGGATATTGCGCAACATAAAAGCTCAATTGTTTTTGTTGTTACTTTTCTTTCTGCTTTGTCCGTCATTTTCCTCCTCAGATCTTTACCTTATACCAGAACAAGCTCCCAATTTTGTCCATTACCGTATAATAGTAATGGGGGTGTTTTCCAGTTGTTCTATTGCGATGTTGAGATTGTTTTCTGTATTGATTGTGGAATGGATAAAGCATTGTCTGAGGTCTTAAGGGTGCATTTAAAATAAAATTCCTTCTCTCAAGATTTTCTGCTTTCTTTACTTTCTTTCATTCTTATTGATAAAATGACACAGCATAGGTAAGTAGTTATGAAGAACGTACTTGTAAAACCTGCAGAGTCAAGTCGATACTGTGTTTTAAGAATTATTTTTTATTTTGCCATTGATGTAAAATGTTTTGTTTAAGTATCACTTCAAAAAAAAATTATCTACATTTCATTTTATTTTATAATTTAGCAAATTTTGTTCGTTAAGCTCTTAGTTTGACATACAAGAAAAACCCATTTCTTGGAACAACAGGAAATATATCAATTTTTAAATCAAAATTTTTCATAGTAGATTTCATTAATGTGATTATTATGTCATTTTCAAGGTCTACATGATCACAAAATATTGTGCGGCTATGTGGTCTTGTGGTATGACATTCGCTTTCGGATCGGAAGGTCCTGGGTTTGAGCCTAGCTCAGTGCATAGTTGAGTCCTTGGAAAAGCCTCTTTACTCACATTCTCTCACTGTACTCAGGTCTAAAATGTGTACCTGGTGATTAACAGCGTTGTCTCTGTCTGGGAAAAAAAATGATATTATCGCCTAACAGATGTCATGTCTCGTTCTTTATGTTACATGTTGCTGTTGGTCAGGGACCCTTTGTAAAGCATTTTGAGCATGTTTAGTGGATATTGCGCGATATAAAAGCTCAAAAGCTCACAAATATTTTTAAATATATTTTATTCTCACGCATTTTCCACAGTTTGATGACGAGGCCATTGCGCTCCATGCTTGCAAATCGTTGAATGACCTTGACCTGCGCCAACGTTTCTTCATATCCGCTCTGATTGAAGACACGGTGAAATGTCTGCTTCCCCAGGCCCAAGTGACTCCCTATGGCTCTTGTCTCAACGGATTTGGCTGGTGGGATGGAGACTTGGACATGATGTTGTCGTTGGGCCCACTGAACCAACCCCAAGCTGAACAGGTGAAAGTCCTTTAAAGTCCATGGAGTTTATCCTTGTTTCTGAAGGGATGATTGCTTGCTGCCATTTGGATAGGATGCTAGTCTATCACAAAATGCTTTCAGTCTGTTCTAAATATACCTAGCTACCCAATCACTGCTGGGTTGATAGAAGGTCCAGAATATATACCTGGACTCAACTCAGCAACAGTCTCGTCTCTTTTCAAATGTGTCAAGTGATTGCTTTAACAACTGAGCTATCAGGAACCTGTTTCTTTCATAAAACAGGAGAAAATACAATCAAAAACTCAATCTGGCAACAACAAAAATTAGTTTGACTCTGACAGACACAAGTCTTTTATCTTGATCTTGATCAATTATGACTTTATCATGCTTTATCACTTTATCATACTTTAGATAAAAACAGATTTCTAATTTTTTTAATGTGCATCTATCTGGTACTGTGGTAATTCCATAAAATACAAAAAATAATAGTCCTTCAGAGCCATAAGGCCCATGACAGCAAGACTTAATGGACCAGAAAATTTCTTGCTGCCCATGGGAATGAGGATGCCAGATTTTAGAGATTCAACTACTCAATTAATAATAAAACTGGACTTCATATCCCTTTGCAAGTGAGTTATCAACCAACTTGACTATCAGGATCCTTACAAATTGTTTTTTAATAAAGTCCATCATAGTCAATCGGCTCACGGAGCCAGAGTTTATCCCGGTTTCTATAGCCTGAAACAGGCAATAGCAATTGCTTGCCACCCTTAGGATAGGACGCTGGTCTATTGCAAATTACTTTACACCAGATCTAACTGACCCAGCTTCCCAATCACTGCTTGGTGGACATGGGGGGTGGGGGGGAGTGACTGCACCGGGGATTGATCTCAGTCCCTTTGCTTGTGAAAGGAGTACTCTAACAACTGAGCTATCTGGACCCCCACCACTACAAATTGTACTTGTTACTTATTCCGCGTTTGAATGTCTGAATTTATACTGATCCTTCATCCGTTTAAATTTTCACGTATTTTTACTCATTATCTCATCCCCCCCTTCCAGGCTATTACCCAAACTGACCAAGGCACACGGTTTAAATTCATGTCAGAGATTTTTAGTACAGACCGACAACTGGCCCAACGTAGCTTGGCTGCCATTGGTCAGATTCTAGAATTGATGCCTAGGATTGGTGGAGTCAGCAAGATCTTAAACGCTAAAGTTCCCATCCTCCGATTTCGACATTTTGCCCTAGAAATACATTGTGACCTCAGCTTTCAGGCTATGTATGTATTTGTGACCTTAACTTACAATCTATGTATGTATTTGTGACCTTAACTTACAATCTATGTATGTATTTGTGACCTCAGCTTTCAGGCTATGTATGTATTTGTGACCTTAACTTACAATCTATGTATGTATTTGTGACCTTAACTTACAATCTATGTATGTATTTGTGACCTTAACTTACAATCTATGTATGTATTTGTGACCTTAGCTTACAATCTATGTATGTATTTGTGACCTTAACTTACAATCTATGTGTGTATTTGTGACCTCAGCTTCAGCTAGTTAACTAATTCTATGTATGTATTTGTGACCTTAACTTACAATCTATGTTGTATTTGTGACCTACATTACAATCTATGTATGTATTTGTGCTACCTCTATGAGTTGACAATACATTATGTGTGTATTTGTGACCTTAACTAACAATCTATGTATGTATTTGTGACCTTAACTTACAATCTATGTATGTATTTGTGACCTCAGCTTACAATCTATGTGTGTATTTGTGACCTCAGGTTACAATCTATGTGTGTATTTGTGACCTCAGGTTACAATCTATGTATGTATTTGTGACCTCAGCTTACAATCTATGTGTGTATTTGTGACCTCAGGTTACAATCTATGTATGTATTTGTGACCTCGCTTACAAAAATTAATTGCACTCTTTTCCCCCTTTCCCATTCTGTTGCCTTATACACTTGGTATGTATTTTTGCCAGCTGTGCCGGAATTCTGTCTTTATGTACTTGGTTGCAAAGTCATTGGTCATTTTGATACAGAATTATACATTGTTAAGGAATCCCTATTTTTTGTCGCAAATTCCTATTTTCTGACCTTCTGATTTTATTTTTGGATTATGAAGGGTTGGCAGGTATGCGTATGCTAATTTTATTTAATTGATCCTCTATCAACCGCCATTTTATAGTTAACCCTTTATACAGTCAGTCTAGTGGTATGACACTTGCTTTTGGATCGGAATTTCCTGGGTATGATCCTCACTCTGCGCATTGTTGAATCCTTGGAAAAGGCTCTTTACTCACATTCTCTCATCGTACTCAGGTGTGAAATGAGTGTCCTGGCTGTTAACAGCATTGTCCTGTCGGGGTAAAAAATAATAAAATAAAAATTTTATATCCAGTCCACCAGACTTATTACCGTATTGAGACACTTGGTAACATATATGCTAATTTTGTTTTGATTCTCTATCAATTTTGAATTCAGGGACAGTATAAAAATGACAGAGTTTCTCTATCTCCTGGCGATGTCCGACCCAAGGGTGCAACCCCTCATGACCACTCTCAAGCAGTGGGCCTTGCACCACAAAGTGACCTCCAGCGGAGAGCAGCGAAAACCGACCACCCTGGGCCTCTTGTGCCTGCTGATATTCTATCTGCAGACCCGTCAACCCTCCGTCCTGCCAACTCTGAGAAGTTTACAGTCACTTGCAGGTTGGTTGGTTTCTAACATGAGCTTTTATATAGCGCATTATTCACTAAACATGCTCAAAGCGCTTTACAAGGGAAGGGGTCCCTGGCCAACAGCAACGTTTCACATTTATGCCGGGACATGACGCCTGTTAGGCGATATTACAAATTTTTTAGGGGACAGAGACAACGCTGTTAATGGTCAGGTACTCATTTTACATCTGAGTACGATGAGAGAATGTGAGTAAAGAGCCTTCTCCAAGGACTTGACTATGCACCTAGCGCGGCTTGAACCTAGGACCTTCCGATCCGAAAGCTAGTGTCATACCACAAGACCATGTAGCCGCAGGTTGGTTTGTTTGTGTCACAGTCACTTGGATTTGGTTTTTGTTTATAAAAAATAATGAAGTACTTGACAGCCAGTGGCCAATAGAAACGGAGATCGTCTTGGTGTCTGTGGTATTTAACAGATAAATGTAGTAGTCCTTCAGAGTCATTGGGCGCAAAGAGCTGGAGTCAATCCTGGATTCTATACCATGAAATGGACAATAGCAATTGCTTGCTACTCTTTGGATAGGATGCTAGTCTATTACAAAAAATAAAAAAGAAACTTTTTATTTGTCGCGTCAAAGACAAAACAAAACTAGACCGCCTAGTCAGCTAGGTATATTATCATTCCACCTACACGCTTGGCTAGACTATAAGAAATATTTAGAAGTGAAATTAAGCTTTGATATTTCCCAAAGATATACAAGAAGGGTTGATTTATTCATTTATGACAAGAACTCATTTTGGATAAAAATCTCGGAGTACAACTGGGATCAATCCCAGTCCCTTTGTGTGTGAAGCGAGTGCTCTACCAACTGAGCTATCAGGCCCTGCCCCCCCCCCCCCCCCCCCCCCCCCGTCTCAGATATATATTCCCAAGAAAAGAGTTGGTGTCTGTATTGTAGTCTATCGTATGGGTCAATGTATTTTTTTCTCCTCTCTATTCCTTCATGTCAGATGTCCAGAACAGGTTCTACATAGATGACCTCTTCTATCACCTTCCATCGTCCCCGTCCTCCATTCCAGCCACCAGCAACACAGAATCTATAGGTTGGTTCAACCTTTTGTCTTTCTCTCTCCTTCTTCCATTAAAAATTTTTTTTCTTCTTTCCTTTTTTAAAAAAAAAATTAATAAAAAATGTGAGCATTTAAATAGCTTACTTACTTATCCGAACCAGCAACCACCCGAGCTTCCAGACCTGCTGTTTGTACAGATTTAATCGGGACCGTCCCGATTTTTATGCAAAATTTGCTACTGTCCCGATTTCCTGATTTTTCTCTCTCGCGTCCCGATTTTTCTTTATACCCAAATTTTTTTAGTTAGAAAAAAACATTGGTGGAAAAAAATTGGTAGAATTTTTTTTTTTTAGCGGTAATCAAATGATGAGGTGACCGTATGAACCGGATGTGTATAACATATCCCCACCCCATTGTACGGTATCGATATAATGATATCGGTAATGTTGCCCAGTCATAAGTATTTCTTTTTGTTATGTACCAACCGCAGTACATAAAATAACTGACAGGGAAGACGCTCCTTGGTTGCCAATCATCAAGTAATTATTTATTCAAGCATTTTAAATCATAGTATATCACAGACTTAGTAATATTAAACATGCAGTATAGAAATATACATAAACAGAAATATACGTTATGTAATATAACGTCAATGCACAAGTGTAGTTAACTTATGATACGAATGTAATGTATTCTATTAATATATTCAATTGTGACATTATTTAGAAATAACTAAATGTAATTAAGTGTATTATTCATGGAAGTAAATTATAAGTTGTTGCAAAGGGCAATAACTCAATAATAACAATACACCATAACACCTCCCTTCTAGCCTGAAGGATACTGAAGGTTTAACCATCAAAATATTAACATAGACACACATGATGTAACAGTCCGCTTAAAACACTATTTCAAAGTTAATTTGAAATTCTATGTTACACATCCAGAAGATCGCCCTTGCAATTAACATTTAAAAGCCCGTACGAACAATCTATTTCAAATGTCCGGCGATCACATACATTATATCAAGTCCATTTGACAGTCCATGCACTGGAATAATCTGTTACAAGAACGTGAGTCTCGTTGTCACAATTATAATATAACCACTATGTTAACTACTGTGGCGTGTGCGCAGTTGGTCGACGTGTCTTCTCAAAGTAGGACCATCCGGCACGATTTTCACATCGAACATTCGGTTTCCAATCGCTGATGCTACAATCTCTGGCACCCACTTGTCCCTACGCCCCCTCTGAAAAGACAGGGCATAGCACTGGCTGTTCACTGTGAACTTAGTTTTCCTAGACGAGCGAAGATTTACACGGCTTTGAGGCAGGAGCACATCTATCTTCGCCCGTATCTGTCGACCAATCAGAAGTTCGCTTGGGCTATAGCCATTGCACAGGGGAGTTCTCCGGTACTGGATCAAGAACTCGTTTAAGGCCTCACTGGTACTGAGGCTGGACTTCCTTAGCGACTTTTTAAATGACTGTACCAGTCTCTCAGCTGCACCGTTGGTCTCTGGATGATACGGGGCTCCATGTAGGTGTTGAATACCCCGGCTCTCACAGAAACTGGCAAACTCAGCTGACGAGAAGCACTGCGCATTATCAGTGACGATGGTATGCGGGTAGCCAAAATGCGCAAAATCCTCGTCCAGCTTTTGAACTGTAGCCTTCGTGGTGATGGATGTCATCTGGTGGACACACAGATATTTGGAGTATGCATCCACCATCACGAGCCAGTTGTGTCCTTTGAAATTCACGGCATGGTCGATATGGACACATTCCCATGGTTTGTCAGGCATAATCCATGGATGTACCGGCTGTTTTGGAGGCATGTTTTGGTTCTCAGCACATGGCATGCATCCTCTGGTGGTGTTGACAATCGCTGTGTCGATTCCAGGCCAGTATACAGCTGTTCTGGCTAGCTGTTTCATTCGTTGCATTCCAAAATGGCCCAGATGTAGTATTTGAAGAATGCGTTCTTGAAGCTTCTTCGGAATCACCACACGATCACCATAGAACAAGCAACCATTCGATGAAGTTAGGAAGTCTTTGATTTTGTTGAACGACCCAACTGACCAGGACTCTTGTTTGTTGGGTGTCATTTTCTTTGGCCATCCTTCTTCCAAGTATTTGAAGACAGCCGATAGCACTGGATCGTCGTGGGATTCTTTAGTCAGCTCATCAGGGTGAGAGGGAGATACCATCTGAATGGCGCAGATTGTTGACGAATCATCTCCGGTCTCTCATTTGTTGAATATTTGGTCAGGTCCTGATGGCAAACGACTCAAGGCGTCGGCATTTCCGTGGTCCGACGTCTTCCGGAACTCGATTTTGTAATCGTACTGGCTCAAGGTAAGTGCCCATCTTGCCAGTCTGTTTGCTGCCAGTGCTGGAATCGACTTTGATGGTCCAAACAGAGAGATCAGCGGCTTGTGGTCTGTCACCAAAATGAATCTTCGGCCGTATAAGAATTGGTGAAATTTGCTCAAGGCAAAGATGATGGCCAATGCTTCTCTCTGTATTTGGCTGTATTTCCGCTGACAGGCGGTCATCGTCTTCGATGCGTTGGCGATAGGTCGTTCACTGCCATCGGAGTAACGGTGAAACAGGACAGCTCCAATGCCAACTTCTGATGCGTCACACGAGATTCCAACTTCCAACGATGGGTCGAAATGTGCAAGTACGGTATCAGATTGAAGCATTTCCTTGATCTTCCGGAAGGCTGACTGTTCTTCCGGTCCCCATTTCCATCTCACGTCTTTCTTCGTCAGATGATATAGCAGCTCTAGTGTTGTAGAGATATTGGGCAAGAACTTGCTGTAAAATTGCACTTGCCCAAGGAAAGATCTGAGGTTGGAAACATTCTTTGGAGCTGGCATGTTTTGAATGGCATCTGCTTTTGGACCTTTCGAGATGCCATCTCTAGACAAGTAGTGTCCAAGGTATTCCACCCGTGGTTGGGCAAAGGCACATTTCTCGAGTTTGCACTTTTTATAGTATGGGCAGACAGGAATGAATTCGTAGGTGTTAGTGTTTCATAGAAGACATCGATACCTGTGTTGTGGTTTATTTCAATTGCGTGCACACCATTAGTTCAATCGTCAATCACCAGTCAGAGTCACTGATTCATTGTTCTCAACTCTACCTCGTGCTGAGCTGAATTGTTAATTGTGCATTTTCTTTGGATTTAATTCGTTTTTTACTACTTTTTCATCTGTGTGCACTATAATCGTTTTGTCCCTTATTTTCAAGCGTTCTGATTTTTTTTTCCTGTGTCCTGATTTTTTGAGACCTAGGTCCTGATATTTTGTGTCGGTAAAATGGCAGGTCTGTTCGTCTTCCTCCTTCTCCTTCTTCTCCTCCTCGTCCTTATTCTTCTGTTTTTTAAAAATTCCCTTTATTTATCCCATAGGGGAAATTTGTCTCTAGGGTCTGTTCCAAGGGAAGACTAGAACAACCCAGGCGTTAGCCGCAGTGCAGCGTCGCAAATTGAGCTAGGGCAAGGTGACTTGCTCAAGGCCACACAGCGCAGCGGCGGGTACTCGAACTCGGTACTATTCGGGTACAAAGCAAAGACCGTATTGCTGAGCCACTTTGTCCCACTTTTTTCTATAATGCAAAACAAATATACTAATGTTTCAATCCCATTTAATGTTTGAATCCCATTTAGTGTTTCAATCCCATTTAATGTTTCAATCCCATTAAATGTTTCAATCCCATTTAATGTTTCATTCCCATTAAATGTTTCAATCCCATTTAATGTTTCAATCCCATTTAATGTTTCAATCCCATTTAATGTTCAATCCCATTTCATGTTTCAATCCCATTTAATGTTTCAATCCCATTAAATGTTTCATTCCCATTTAATGTTTCATTCCCATTTAATGTTTCAATTCCATTTAGTGTTTAATCCATTCATGTTTCAATCCCATTTAATGTTTCAATTCCATTTAGTGTTTTAATCCATTTCATGTTTCAATCCCATTAATTTTCAATTCCATTTAGTGTTTTAATCCATTTCATGTTTCAATCCATTTCATGTTTCAATCCATTAATGTTTCAATCCATTAAATGTTTCAATCCCATTTAATGTTTCATTCCCATTAAATGTTTCAATCCCATTTCGTGTTTCATTCCCATTTAATGTTTCATTCCCATTTAATGTTTCAATTCCATTTAGTGTTTTAATCCCATTTCATGTTTCAATCCCATTTAATGTTCAATCCATTAATGTTTCAATCCATTTCATGTTTCAATCCCATTAATGTTTCATTCCCATTTAATGTTTCAATTCCATTAGTGTTTTAATCCCATTTCATGTTTCAATCCCATTTAATGTTTCAATTCCATTTAGTGTTTTAATCCCATTTCATGTTTCAATCCCATTTCATGTTTCAATCCCATTTAATGTTTCAATCCCATTTCATGTTTCAATCCCATTTAATGTTTCATTCCCATTAAATGTTTCAATCCCATTTAATGTTTCATTCCCATTTAATGTTTCATTCCCATTTAATGTTTCAATTCCATTTAGTGTTTTAATCCCATTTCATGTTTCAATCCCATTTCATGTTTCAATCCCATTTAATGTTTCAATCCCATTTCATGTTTCAATTCCATTTCATGTTTCAATCCCATTTAATGTTTCAATCCCATTTCATGTTTCAATTCCATTTAATGTTTCAATCTCATTTCATGTTTCAATTCCATTTAATGTTTCAATCTCATTTCATGTTTCAATTCCATTTAATGTTTCAATCTCATTTCATGTTTCTGTCCCATTTGTTTCAATCCCATTTAATGTTTCAATCCCATTCTTTTCCATCAATCCAGAGAGTCTTCTCCACGGATTATTTGAATTTTACGCTTCGTTCAATTTTGAGAAAGATGCCATTTCCATCATCGAAGGTCGTACCTTTTCCAAACCAGACACATCGACGCCCTTGTACATGGAGAATCCATGGTGTATTAGTCTGAACATCTGTCGAAATGTCAGTCAGAGTTCTCTGGTACAATTCCAGCAAAGCATGAAACATTCGGCACGAGCGATGAACGACATAAAAGGAAAACAAAATTACCGGAAATCAAGTACGCCCAGATTGAAGAGGTTGTTCAATCAATCGCTAGTTGAAAGCAGCGTCCATGTGAATATCGACTCCTTGTTCGATGAAACGGTCAGTGTTAGTGGAAAACTTGAGAAAGAAAAGACGGTTGAGAAAAAAGTAGAATCCGACTCGGGTGAAAGGGAGGAGAAAGAGGATGTTGAAATATTGGATTGTGGGATTGAAAAAGGAAAAGGGTTGAATATTGTCAGGTGATGATTTGAATCTATTTATAGAATTATTTTTTTTTTTCATTGTCTGATTAGCTCTGACTCTGTCATACTTAAAAAGTTGAGCTTTTATATAGCGCAATATCCACTAAGTGTGCTCAAAGCGCTTTACAAAGGGTCCCTGACCAAGAGCAACATATTGGGCGATAATACAATTTTTTTTCCGATAGAGATAACGCTGTTAACGGCTAGGTACTCATTTTGTACCTGAATACCACCATATGTGATTAAAGAGTCTTTTCCAAGAACTCAACTATGCGCCGAGCGTGGCTCGAACCCAGGAACTTCCGATCCGAAAGCGAGTGTCATGCCACAAGACCACATCGCTGCAAGACTCAAGATATAAAAAATAGGTTAACACCTGGCATTTTATTGGAACAAGAAATTCTTATAGAACGAGAGCAAATCTTGGGAGATGAAATGGCCTTCAAATAAATGTTACAGTGAATGACATAATCAGTCATATGGTAAAAGGGTTTGAACTGAGATATTGCCAAGTTTAGTTCGAAGGTCAATTTTTGATTGAGTTCTTGTCATAAATGATTAAATCAACCTTTTTTGTACATCTTCAGGAAATATCAAAGCTTAATTTCACTTCTTAATATTTTTTTTACAGCTAGTCTAGTTGAAAAAGTATGAAATTTGAGAAAAGTTGCTGGATACCTTTCCCATACATCTGACCTTAACTTCATGAAAAATCACCCGATTTACTTCAAATAACGATTAAAATGCTCTGGGGAGCATATTCTTTCAGAAAATGCAAAAAAAAAGATATTTTTAAATGCAAATCCAAAATTTTCACTTTTTGACTGATTGTGTTATGTACTGACACAAATATTTAGGTAAGAACCACTACTGGGCTGAATGGTCAGTACCTTAGTTAGTCAGTGCATTTCGGTGTCGACTACTTTAAAAGATTACAACACCTTGGAGATAGATTTTTTTTAAAATGATGCCCTTCCGCCACGACATCATAAGATATCGTCACCTAGCGCATTCCACGAAGGAATATAGATAATTCTTCAAACAAGATGTCTGATGTCAACAGGAATCACCCATGTTGTCCAAGTGAGAAAACTGAGGGTTAATAATCTTTCCCAAAAAAAAAATGAAAGTGCCTGGAGCGGGCTCAAACCCAGTATCTTCCAGGTCACGGTGCAATGCCTTAACCACTCGGCCACTTCGCCCCCTGGAGATAAACACAGACTAAAACTATCACAGTATTTGGGAATCAAACTCAAGACCCAAATGACCAACTCCTCGCTGTTTGTGACTTTACACTGGTACGCCATATTTAATTAGGAAAACGTTTTTTAAAACCTATATGACAATACGACTGAATAAGATTCTTTCAACTAGTGTGAGTTTAAAGTGTAAATTTTATGTATGCGTATCAATTTTGTTTTCATATTTTGTTGAAAATGATGCTGACCTGTGATGTTTTTTTTATCTACCTGTATGGTTAACTGTATCTTTAAAAAAAAAAAAAATTCAATTATTTTTTCTTTTTCATTTCATGTGTCTGCGTCTGTGTGTGTGAATGTGTGTGTTTGTAAACGCGTGTGTGCAGAGTGCATGACACAATCCCCTCCCATAGTGGGCAAGGGGGTCCTTACTTTGTCTTTATCCCCTATATCTGTTTTCTAACTTACTTTCTGTCTTTGTCTTGGAATGAGATTACTTGGTTTTGTCCTGGCACTGGCCGTATACCCCGGCTGAGAGGGAAACAGTTGAATGTAGTTTTGGAAGATGATATTTTTTCCCTTGTCATATCTCTGTTATGCACTGTATTATGTTTTGTTTACATATTATAGAAGGTTTGTAAACATTTGAGTCGTTAATAAAGCCAATAATTAGTTTGACGGATTTTTCTAATCGCCTTGTGAGTCATTTTACCTGAATAACAGTAAGGACCTTTATCTGTTCATGATTATTATTGTTACAATTGTATTCATTATCAATTATTATTATTGTTATTATATTATTATTATTATTATATTATTATTATTATCATTATTATTATTATTATTATTATTATTATTATTATTATTTATTATTATATTATTATTATTATTATTATTATTATATTATTATTATTATTATCATTATTATTATTATTATTACTATTATTATTATTATTATTATTATTATTATTATTGTTATTGTTATTATTAATGTTGATGTAAATAACAATATTATATAATAAGTTGTGAATTACTAACGATGGCTGGGTGAGGTTCTTGACCTCTCTTAAAGGGGGGGGGGGGGGGGGCAGGGAGGTCACTGACTGTGTCTTCTATCCCCCTATATCTGTTTTCCAACTTGCTTTTTTGTCTTTGTCTTGGAATGAGATTTCGTGGTTTTGTCCTTTCTCTCGTCGGAGTCCTTTGCCCCTTTCTTACTTTTCTTATGTGCGTTTAATTGTAAATCTAGAATTTTTTCACTATCCCATTTTCTTCCTTTTTTTACTGGCACTGAAATGACCTTGACGTGTAGCAAGTGCTGTAACACCTTTAAAAACAAACACAAAACAAATTATGATTGGTTGATTGAATATGGAAATAAAGGAACAATCTTTTTAAGATAAACGTTGGATCTGAAGTTATTGTTTTTTTTTTTTTGTTTTTTTGTTTTTTAAATAGTTATAGTTATACTCTAAGGAATCAACAGGTTTTGTTGGTCCAGTGTCCAGAACTTTCGTCTATTAGGGGAACAGGGGTTTGGGGGAGGGGTGGGTGTTGGAGGGAATGGAATGTCAATTCTCTTCCCCTATTCGATTTTCTATTTTTACCTTTTGTCTTTTCCCATCCCTGGGTGGGGTTTCCGACCTCCCATAGTGGACAGGGAGGTTCTTGTTGTGTCTTTTGTCCCCATGTATCTGGTTTCCAATTGCTTTTTGTCTTTGCCTTGGAACAAGATTATTTAGTTTTGTCCTGACCCTGGCCGCAGTCCTTGGCTGGGAGGGAAACAGTCGAATGTATAGTTATAGTTTTGGGAGATGATATTTTTTTTCCCTTGTAAATCATCTCTCTTATGTACTGTTATTTTTTTTTTTTATTCTTAACATATGATTTGTAAACATTTGAGTGTATTCCTCTTAGTGGAATCTTGTGCTAGTGTCTTGTTGAGACTTTTAGGTGATCTCAAACTAAGTACAATGGTAGTGTGCTCTTGGAATCTACATCTGTTTCCTATTTGAATCAATTCCCCTTTGTCTTACTATTTCTTGAGTGCTTTAATTGTCATTTTTGAACTTTTTACTATCCCATTTTCAGCCTTTTTACTGGCACTTACATAACCTTAATGTGTTGCAAGCGCCGTAAAACTCTAAAAAAACAACAACATAAGGCAAGGTTGCCAATTTTCCATATATTTATGGAATTCAGTATATTATAAACCCTCAGTATAATTTACAATAACCTGCTAGACGGAATAATTAAGTTCAATCGTCTTTTTACTGGAGTTCAGCACTCAGACAGGTGTCGATCAATGTGTTAACGTAAACGTTCAGTAAATGTTTGTTGTTTGCCTCCTGGATTGGCAACCCTGATAAGAAAAGCTAAGACGAACTTTTTTTTATCCACTTCTGGAAATTTACATTGGGTATAAATATTGTCATAGACTAATGCATTTCTGAAATAATGAAGCAAATTAATAATAGAAAAGAAATATAATGATATAGAAGTAAACCAAACAAAAAGCTAAACAAAACGAATCAAATTTTTAACATTAACAATCTCTCATACCTCCAAAATTCTCTCTCTCTCTCTCTCTCTCTCTCTCTCTCTCTCTCTCTCTCTCTCTCTCTCTCTCTCTCCTCTCTCTCTCTCTCTCCCTCCTCTCTGCTCTCTCTCTCTCTCTCTCTCTCTCTCTCTCTCTCTCTCTCTCTCTCTCTCTCTCTCTCTCTCTCTCTCTCTCTCTCTCTCTCTCTCTCTCTCTCTCTCTCTCTCTCCTCAAAACCTTCTTCTCTTTCTCTTGTATCACCCTAATTATTTCAACCATTTTGTCTGGTCCGTGAGTCGAAGGCTGAGAGGGAAAGAGATTAATTTATCTTTTTGTGAGAGATGGTAAGATTACCCGTTGGAAATCATTTCTCAGCCAGGCTTTATATATAGATAGATAAAGAACTGAACAAGTGTGTGTAAAAGGTGCCAGACAAAGCAAGAAAGAAAAATACAAGAAAAAAAACCATCCCAAAAAAATCAGTCGACCTCGACTGGGGATTGAACCTCAGACCTTCTGATTACCGGTCACTTGTTCAGTTCTTTATCTTACATTGGTGCCTGCTCCTTGAATTTCTGTTCTTTTGGACTGTCTGTCTTTTCTCAGTCAGTGGAATGACCCGGAAGTGTCGAGACAGTCTCAAACTGAACTTAGTTTAGACTGAACATTTACCGGAATTCTTATAAGGGGCGGTAATCCCTGAAAATCAACATAAATTTAGATCTATGGATAATTTACACAGTTGTTTCCCTTTGACCATAACGTTTCATCCCGGTTCGAGGGTTTCGAGATGTGATTTAAAATAATGATAATAATGCAAAACAGATAAAAATTTAAATAAATGATAATAAATAAATTAAATAAACATAATATATGAACTGATTACTATATATAATATATATATATATATATATATATATATATATATATATATATATATATATATATATATATGTGATATAAATGAATAAAATAGATAAATCGGTAGATGAATAACTAAAATAAGTAAAAATATTATAACAAATAAATTAATCAATAATAGACTAGTATGTAAATAGATAAATGAATAGCTAAATAACCAAATAAATACATAAGAAATTAATGAATATATAAGAAAATATAAATATATGAATAAATATGTATATAAATAACTAAATAATTAAAGGTTCAAAGTGAGTAAACTGGGTGGGATTCCTACCTCCCATAGTGGGCAGGGAGGTACTTTCTGTGTCTTCTATCCCCCTTTATCTGTTTTCCAATTGCTTTCTGTCTCTGTCTTGGGGTGAGATTGCTTGGTTTTGTCCTGACCTTGGCCGGAGTCTTTGGCTGAGAGGGAAGTAGTCGAATGTATAGTTAGTTTTGGGAGATGATATTTTTTTCATTGTAAATCATCTCTCTGTTATGCACTGTATTATGCTTTCTTTATATTATATATGATTTGTAAAACATTTGAGTGTGTTCCTCTTAGCGGGGACCTGTGCTTGTGTCTGGATGAGACTTTTAGTGATCTCAAACTGAGTACTTTGATGGAGTGCTTTTGGAATCTACACCTGTTTCTTATTTGAACCAATTCCCCTTTGTCTTCCCTTTTCTTGGATGCTTTATTGTAATTCTAGAACTTTTTACTATCCCATTTTCTTCCTTTTTACTGGCGCTGATATGACCTGAATGTGTTGCAAGCGCCGTAAAACCCTTAAAAACAAAGTGAGTAAACAGATACATAAACAAATAAATAAATAAAACCCTCCTTCAGACAATTGTAAGTCGATTTCTTATTTGTTTTATACGTACTTTAAAATGACCCTGATTTTGTCAAAAACTTTCAAACCTGAGACTTCATTAAAGATACAAATACTACAAGCTCTTCCATGGAGGTTATTACCTCAACCACACGTCAACATTGACACACAGGGTTCTGTGGTCACTACCCTAGTTTTATCACTGGGTAGGTTTACTGACTTCCCCTATCTGTTTTCCAACATGCTTTCTGTCTTTGTCTTAGAATGAGATTACTTGGTTTTGTCCGGGCTCTGGCTGGAGTCCTGGCTGGGAGGGAAACAGTCAAATGCATAGTTATTGTTTTGGGAGAAGATATTTTTCCCCTTGTAAATCATCTGTTATGTATTATTATATTTGTTATTTTCAATGTATAATATAAGCATTGTACTTGTTTCCGGATGAGACTTATTGGTGATCTCAAACTAAGTACATTGGTGGTATGCTCTTGGAATCTACATCTGATCCCTATTTGTTCCCAGTTCCCCTTTGTCTTACTTTCTCTTGGGTGCTATAATTGTAATTCTAGAACTTTTTACTATCCCATTGTCTTCCTTTTTACTGGCGCTGATATAACCTAAATAAGCGCCGTAAAACCCTTTAAAGGAAACAAACTAGTTTTATCATTCAAGATATCTCACAGTCTTAAGATAGGGGAGAGAAGGAAGGAGGCAGAGGCGAGATGGGGAAGGGGGGGGGGGGGGGGGGGGGGGGGGGGGGGGGGGGGGGGGGGGGGGGGGAAGGGGGGGGGGGGGGGGGGGGGGGGGGGGGGGGGATAAACAAAGAAATATTAAGTAACTTTCTTTATATAAAATCACCGTCACAGAAAAAGGCTACAGATCTTATACTTATAGTTATAGTAAAATATATGTAATCTAAAAATATAAACACATTATTTTGTTGACGCACAAGAATTGTGTCACTCCACTATTTACGCGCTAAAAAAAAGAAAAGAAATAATAATACTAATCCCACCTTACAATGTATCAATAGGCCTACGCAAAAAATGTAAAGAAACCACACAAAAATGTATCTACGTAGAATAATAATGTGAAAAAAAAAAGAAAAAAATTAGAAAAAGAAAACGCTCCACCCAAAATTGTATTTGCAAAGTAATTTTATTGATGTCATTCAATCTTAACCACCGTTGAAGATTGATCTGTTGACCCTTTAGGCAAACCATAAAATCACATGAAATGTTACCTGATACTTGTTTCGTTTCTGCCTGACTTAATTCCGTATTTTACACAAATCCAGTCCACCCATTTCAATCGGCCATTTTCATAGCCATTAAAATCAATGCTTATTCTACCGTATTGTGAAAAAAAAGAAAAACCATTAAAACATTTTTTTTTAACCAGACAGCTCGCCCTCCAAATATCGATCAATTTAAATGATTCTCATCTCGTCAAAAACTCTCAAACCTGGGACTTCCGTGAAGTCTCCCTTAAAGTCCCAAACTTTAGAGTTTTTTGCCAAGATGAGGGTGATTTTAATCCATCGAGGTGTCTTGTCGAAATCTTGAAAACGTGTTTTTCAGAGCCCGGCAGTTTTCTCTATTGACTTTTTCGCGCCGTTGGAGAATAAGACGTGTTTTTTTGATCGATAGACGTTTATTTATTGGTCACTAATCCAAACAGCAACATAACATGTCACGTGTCTTCCTTCATATGGCGGTGTAATGTTGTCATAGTCATTTTGGGATCCATTTGTTGTGGTTTATTTGAGGGACTTTTAAATGAAATTGAATAACTTGTATATAGCGCAATATCCACTAAGCGTGTTCAAAGCGCTTTACAAGGGATCCCTGTCCAACAGCAACATTTAACATGTAGGACGGGACATGACGCCTGTTAGGCGATATTACATTTTTTTTTCCGGACAGAAACAACGCTGTTAACGGCCAGGAACTAATTTTACATCTGAGTACGGTGAGAGAATGTGAGTAAAGAGCCTTCTCCAAGGACCCAACTATGCGCCGAGCGAGGCTCGAACCCAGGACCTTCCGATCCGAAAGCGAGTGTCAAACCACTAGACCAGGTAGCCGCATCAGACTTTTAACAATAATTGAATGCAACAAATCAAGTTGACTCCATAACTGCACCGACCGTTTGGTAGCAAATTACGAAACCATTATCCAATCCATAAACTATCCATTTTTAGAATCGGATAAATTGAAAAAAATGAGCTTCGGGTGTTTTATCAAAAGGAATCATCATCCCCACAAAACTTGTCAACACATTATAACCAAATTGCTGTCTACCTTTGGACGATAGACCGTTTCATAATTATTCATCATAGCCAAGCTTAGAGATTCTTCTCTCTATATTGTTCTGTTGTATGGCACTGATGATTTGCATGTTTATTCCATACACCCATGACTAACGTATGCTTACTTGCAGGTCTGATAACCTGGTTTTATTGTTATAATGACTCTCAAACCAACGCAAAATATTGTCTATTACAACTCTGTCAAAACAAGCCCATAATTGAGTTCTATTATCAGCCCTACAAAAATGTGCACGACCAATAAAAATATTTTTCCAATTTGAAAAAAAGACACACACACACACACATACACACACACACACACACACACACACGCACAGAGAGAGAGAGAGAGAGAGAGAGAGAGAGAGAGAGAGAGAGAGAGAGAGAGAGAGAGGGAGAGAGAGAGATTAAGCATTTGATTATTTCCGTTGTTTAAAATCTTTTACAGTTATTAATTTCAACTTTCAGAAGCTTTACAGTACAACGTCATGGCTTATGAAGATTATATTATATAACATCACATTCAGTGGCTTAAGGTGTTAACTTTTTTAATGTCTGCATGTCGTGTCCCTAAAGTCATTTCCCTCTGTGTTCAAACTCCAATCAATATTATATTAAAGTTGAACTTGTGTGAAGACGTGAATCTTCTTTGGCCCATTATGATGGCAGTTTTGAGGATTTTATATACTTTTTCGAATTGAAAGTCTGGTATTGTATTTGGTAGAACAACAAAATATTATGTGCGTCACATTTTATTCTGATTTTGAAGTGCTCATAACGTCAATTTTCAAAAAAGTTCCTCTACCAGTTTTAAAACACCTCTGGTTTTATGAATAAATATGTGACCTACTTACTTATCCGAACCAGCGACCACCTGAGCTCTAGTCCTTCGGTCTCGTCCATGACGTAGAAGTTTGACGTCTTTTGTATTAGTTGTTCCAGGTGACTATAAAGTGTGTTACTGATGCTTGGATTTGGTGGGAGGAATGTGCATCTCAAATAGATATGTGAAAAAGTGAAAATATTCTTGCGAAATGAAACAGAAGCGGTTGAATTCTTTGATGGATTGGTCAATTCACATAGGCGATATAATATACCTGTAGTTGCCGTTCGTGATTTCTACAAACAAATTGTAAAACAGATTTGCTCGGATAGAAACATATATCACCATGCAAAATTAATTTACAAATATTTCAGTAAGTCTTTTCTTTAAATTTAAAGAGTTTAACTGGGTGGGGTTCCTTACCTCCCATTGTGGGCAGAGAGGTACTTCCTGTGTCTTCTATCCCCCTATATCTGTTTTCCACCATGCTTTCTATCTTTGTCTTGGAATGGGATTACTTGGTTTTGTCCGGGCCCTGGCCGGAAACCCTGGCTTGGAGGGAAACAGTCAAATGTTTAGTTAGAGTTTTGGGAGATGATATTTTTTTTCCTTGTAAATCATCTCTCTGTTATGCACTGCATTATTTTTCTTTATATTATGTATGATTTGTAAACATTTGAGTGTGTTCCTCTTAGCGGGGACCAGTGCTTGTGTCTGGATGAGACTTTTAGTGATCTCAAACGAAGTACTTTGATGGTGTGCGTTTGGAATCTACACCTGTGTCTTATTTGAACCAATTCCCATTTGTCTTCTCTTTTCTTGGATGCTTTATTGTAATTCTAGAACTTTATACTATCCCATTTTCTTCCTTTTTACTGGCGCTAATATGACCTTAATGCGTTGCAAGCGCCGTAAAACCCTTAAAAACAAAACAAACAAAGAATTTAAATTTATTTACAAATATAGCACATATAAGTCATTTTTTTTTCTTCTGATTCTGGCACCACCTTATACTGTAAGCATACGGGTTTTTATTATTATTATCATCATCATCATCATCATCATCATCATATTATTATTATTATTATTATTTTTTTTATTATTATTATTATTATTATTATTATTATTATTATTATTATTATTATTATTATTATTATTATTATTATTATTATATTATTATTATTATCATTATTATTATTATTATTATTATCATATTATTATTATTATTATCATTATTATTATTATATTATTATTATTATTATTTATTATTATTATTTTATTTTTTTTATTATTATTATTATTATTATATTATTATTATTATTATTATTATTATTATTATTATTATTATTATTATTATTATTATTATTATTATTATTATTATTATTATTAGGTTTCATGCCGTCGAATGACGAACTATACACAAAATGTGTATCTATATTAATGCGTTTTTTAGCATCTTTCTTGAAGGCATCACACATGACATATTATAAGTAAATACGCCATTCCCTTTGACAGATTTCACGGCTTCTATGTATCTGCTTTGATAGTAATAGTAGGAATGTTACCGAGTTAATCCCTGACCAGGACCAACCAGAACGCAACACGAGAACAACAGATGTTAGTCAAGTCAACCAGAAAACAATTAGATTTTGGTGGGTGTGTCACAAACACACACACAAACACACACACACACACACACACACACACACACACACACACACACACTAACACATCAAAGACGATCTTACTGTTACTACCCAAAGCCTGGTTGCCTTGCATTCATTTTCAAACCAATGTATTAGAGTTGTTGTTGTTGTTAGTTTTTGTTTTTGTTTTTTTTTGTTTTTGTTGTTTTGTTTTTTTTTTGGGGGGGGGGGGGGGTTGTTGTTATCGTTGTTTTTTGTGTGCTTTTTATTGTTGTTTTAACTCAAAGGAAATAAGACAAGAAGTGATGAAATAAATTATATTACCAAAAAAAAAACAAAAAACAAAACAAACAAAAAAAAAAACCCCCAAAAAACCCCCCAAAAATTCAAAACTAGCAAAAATAAATAAATAAATAAATAAAAAACCACACAGACACACGCACCAAAATAATCATGTATGTATATATGAGTTAATGTAACTATCACTACTCAAGTCACTGATCAAGGGACTGTTATATCACGCCTCAAACGCATTTACTCAATATTACACTCTCCTCATCAAATAAATAATATATAACTTGTCTCTCTAAATCGACATAAATGTATTGAACAACTTGCTCTCACAGGAAAGATAGAAGAAGGTAAAAAGAGTAAGCGGGTGGTTGGATGGGAGCATCACCCTTGAATCATATACCTATGATGTTCGCATGGGTGTACGATCCGATAGTGATGTCGTTTCTTCTTCTCTTTACTAGCCTATCCTGCTTCTTTGGTTTGTGATTGTATTTTTGACAGGGGATTTTTTTTTCTGTAAATCTTCTGCCTGTTTGTTCTTGGTTATTTATAATTTAGCTTATGATATCTTTAGGTTATGATTTTGATTTATATTTGTACTATTTTTGTTAGATTGCTTGTATTTTTTTTTTGTTTGTTTCAGCGGTCTCTCATATAACCTCAATTGTGTTGGAAGAGACCTAAAGCAATAAACAAACAAAAATAAATAAATAAAAAAATAAAAAGAGTAAAGGTAGACCGAGAAAAACATATGTGAATAGTTTGAACAGCTGGGTGACAAAGAAAGAGAAGAGTAATATCAGTTTTTTGAGGTTATCTGATCAGAGATATGAATGGCGTACCATGATTACCGATGTCTGGCACAAACTTGGTACTTGAAGAAGTAGAACTTAGCTCTAATCCAATCATTTTAGTGCCAAATTGCATGAGCAATTTCTAACACCGTCAGGAGACGCTGGGTTACACCATGTCCTGTTTTACTCGTTAATCATTATATAAATGACAAGAAGAAGAAGAAGAAGAAGAAGAAGAAGAAGAAGAAGAAGAAGAAGAAAAGTAGAAGAAGAAAAAGGAGGTTTAAGAGGAGGACGAGGAGGAGAAGGAAAAGAAATGACAGACAAAAAAAAAAAAAAAAAAAAAGAGAGAGAGAGAGAGAGAGAGAGAGAGGAAGAGATATAATGTGTGTGAGAGAGTGTGGTGTGTGTGTGAGAGAGAGAGAGAGAGAGAGAGAGAGAGAGAGAGAGAGAGAAGAAGAAGAAGAAGTAGACCAGTGTATTTCAATAGAGTTAATGTAGCGTAGAGAGGAGTATTGTGGCACGGGTGGGTGTGGTCCTATTTCGTGCCATTCCATTGATACTCAAATACCTGCCCAGACGTCCAGTAGGAAGTAGAACAGAGAAGAAAAAATAAAAATATATCAGACGACGACAAAATGACTTTATTATCTTTTGGTCAAAATGATTTGATTTAAATTTCAATGCCCCCCAAGATGACCCTCAAAATTTTGAAATATCATATCAAACCTGAGACTGTTTTACAATCTTTTTTTTCTTTCTTAAAAACCTAATGTTTTTGAATTTTGACACTTGAAGAGTTGTCTCAATTCAAACAAACATGAGCTTTTATATAACGCATTATCCACCAAATGTGCTCAAAGCGCTTTACAATGGGTCCCTGACCAACAGTAACACGTAACATATAGAACTAGAACGACACTTGACGCTTGTTAAGCGAGAATACCATATTTTTTTCCGACAGAGACAACGCTGTTAACGACCAGGTACTCATTTTAAACCTGAATGAGGTAAGAGAATGTGAGTAAAGAGCCTTTTCCAAGGACTCAACTATGCGTCAATCGAGGCTCGAACCCAGGACCTTCCTTTCCGAGAGCGAGTGTCATACCACTTGACCACATAGCCGCAGTTGGCAAAATTCTCAATCCTGGGACCAAGCGGTTTTTTGTTTATTCGTCTTTACAACGCCACTACCATAATATCTCATCCGTCTCTAGTGTTTCATTCATCCTGTTTTGTTGATAAAGGGGAAACCCGAAACGTCCATATTATCTGTTGAAGAAGCTTACATTCAATTTCACATTTTTATTTATTTCTTTGAGCTTCGAGCAGCAACATTTACAGTAAGACTGTGATAGGCTACTAGGAAATAGTTGCCATACATTCATTCTTTATTTATTCTTGAGCTTGAGCAGCACATTTACAGTAAGACTGTGATAGGCTACTAGGAAATAGTTGCCATACTTGCATCTTCTCGTACAAGTCACGTGTGATTTCGTTTCATAAAAATTCAGACATTCTTCTTCCAATCCTTTTTTTTCTTCATAATACCGACTATCCTCCTCTCCTCTCTCTCCTCTTCTCTCTCTCTCTCTCTCTCTCTCTCTCTCTCTCTCTATTTTTTTTCTTCTTTTTCCGTTTTCTGTCAACCATATCATGTTTGCTTGACCGAAATGACTGACTGACCGCGACCACCGACCCAACTTCACAGAGATTTTGTCATATCTTATTTAACCATCGTACTTTTTCTTATCCGGTTCGTTTCAACCAGCTACGACGTCGCAACTCAAGGAAAATTTGGCCAGGACATTTAAATGACTAATAACAATAGATGAACCCTCTCCTTACCACCTGCAGCAAAATCGTCACATTTGTTACGACACAATATACAATTTTTAAATTCAGATTTATTTTGTACATCACAAACTTTGAAGAGTGATTTTTGTTTAATTGCTAAGAACATAAAGCTATTTTGTAGAGAGCTTGTTTGAGTTTTAAAAAATATATTTTTCTGCTGGGTAACCTGCCATTTTTTGGAAAATACTTGAAAATGATCGGGAAGGAAAGAATTAAAATGGCACTAAATTGTTCAAAAACTCTCAAACACGAGGCTTTTTATGAAGACTCAGGCTTGACACTTTTATAACAAGTTCAAGGTCAGTAGAGTTGATGGATATATTTAAAATACCAAAACTTGTCTAGCCTAAAGCATGAAACAAATTCTTTTTTTTCTCGAGTCTTTGATAGTTGAAGTACATACATAGTTGTATCGGCGTGATCCCCTTGATGTTAGCCGAGCAGCAAACCCATAGTTAAGTCTTACGACGTACAGGGCGGGTAGATAATAACAATTCATGGGGTGAGATTCTCGACTGGTCAAGCGGTTAGCCGTGAAAAAGTTTTTTAAAAAAAGTCTTGGCTTCACCAATTCATCCCCAAGTCATGGACGAAAGACAGACAAGGGGGGTTACTCAAATAAATGTCATAGTGATTCTAATCTGCTCGAAACTGTGGAAAAAAAAATATATAACAGCTTAACCACAAAAAACAAAAAAAAACAAATAAGCGTTTCGGGCTCAAACCCCTTTTTCAGCCAACAACAACAACAACAACAAAACAAAGAAAACATAACTACATTACATAATTTTTGACACCACCCCCCCCCCCCCCCTGTCCACTCAGCAGTGATTGAGTAGCTGGGTCTGTTAGATCTGGCGGAATTCCTTTGCGATAGACTAGCGTCCTATCATCCAAAGGGTAGCAAGCAATTGCTATCGTCCCTTTCTCGCAAAAGAAACCAGGATATACTCCGGCTACATGGGCCTAATGTCTCTGATTTATTTATGATTTATCTGGGGGGGGGGTGTTTTCTTGTTGGCTGAAGACGGATTTAAAACCCGAAACGTTCCGTGTTTTTTGAAGCTGATCTATTCATGTTTGTTGATGACGTTCCGCCGTGTCCATGTGGTCAAATGCATATTCTGTTTTAGATTGATTCACTTTTAGATTCCATGCTTCTAGCGTAGTTGGTATTATTGGCGTGTATATTTTCGCAAAGATTAGGTCTGCATCAATTCACATGTGATCGTCTTTGTTGTTGGTAATTTTGGTCTTATTTCTTTCATACCCGATTTGAAGTATATCGTGAATAGAATTGGACTCAAACTGTCTCCTTGAGGGGATCCAATCGAGGTTGATAGTGTTGTTAATTCTCAGTCGGATTGAAATTGTAATGTAGTATTTGATAATTATCTTATGATGAGCTTCACGTGATCGTTGTCCAAAAATGAGACAAGGATTGATAACAATTTGGTTCTACATAAGGCATCAAAAGCTGAACTGATATCTATTCCAAGTATGGTAAATTCTTCCTTATATTTTTCCGTTTTGGCCATCGATAGGCCCATACTATGTCCGCAGTGCTTCTATCTCTTCTAAACCCCCTTTGTGATGGTGAAAGATATTCCTCTACCTTTTCTCTGATTCTGTTGAGCGTGATTGTGCTTAAAACTATTATTAGCATGAAAAATAAAACGACTGGTCGCTAATGTTCCAAAGGGACTTTCTCTTTATTTGGATTGTTTAGCAGGAGAATGAGTTATCCACTTCCAAGATTGATAATTTGTTTTATCTTAAATATCTTATAATACTAGTACCATCACAGAAAACTAAGTGTAAGAGAATGTGAGTAAAGAGCCTTTTCCGAGAACTCAACTATGCGCCGAGTGATCCTTGAACCCAGGACCCTCCGATCCGAGATCTTTATTGTACACCAATATGCTCAAAAGTCCTAAATACAGTTTCTAAGCAACCAAACTTTCCTTTTCAACAAGATTTATTGAGTCCAAAAATGTCTATGCAGTTCTCTAGCTGAAGCCAAAAATTCGTAATTCTGCGAATATGTCCTATCACTAGGCACGTCTGTGTAAAGGAAGCGTGTTTGGTGTTCTGGTGTACTCTGGAAAAAAAAAACATATTTAAAAATTTGGCCAGAAAACTCGTCCTTCAAATTTTGTTCGATTTAAATGACCCTCATCTTGGCAGAAAAAACTCTCAAACCGGAGACTTCGCGAAGTCCCAGGTTTGAGAGGGTTTTTTTGTTGCCATGATGAGGGCCATTTAAATCGATCAAAATTTGAAGGACGAGTTTTCTGGCCAAATTTTTAAATATGTTTTTTTTTCCAGAGTACCTCAGTGTTGTGGTAGGAAATCTTCCCCTTGACTGACTCAAACCATTGTGTGGCTATTGTAGAGAAACAGACAACGCCCATCAAAGCCATTCGAACCCCCCCCCCCCCCCCCCAAACAGTCCAACATGACAACGCATAACATTAGATCATAGCAGTCGTTAACTGGCACTGACCAAAACGTGACGTCAAAAGACATGTCTTTGGCCACATAAGAAAACAAATCGTGAGTTGTATTCAATAGGTCAACCAATGGAATCACTTGTTTTCTTGAGCACTACGAACGACAACTCACTAGGTGGTGCAAAAAACAAATAATGACGTCAAAAGACCAGTCCTTTTTGGTCTCAGTGTCAGGCTATAACATAACGATGGCTTCGACCATAGCCGTCGTTAACTAATAGATAGAATGCGCTTGGCCAAGGAGTTCACAACATTGCCATCCGGAAGTATCACGGACCAACACACAAACTCTGTGTAACCATGAACTTTTATAGTCTGGTTAATACAGTTTAGTGAGAACAACTCACAAACGCGGATGGCAAAAACAATAACAAAGGCCTGAATGACGTCATCTGCATACTATCTATAGCCTGACACTGACCAAAACATGACGTCAAAAGACAAGTCTTTGGCCACAAAAGAAAACAAATCGTGAGTTGTATTCAATAGTTCAACCAATAGAATCACTTGTTTTCTTGAGCTCTACTAACGACAACTCACTAGACGCTGCACAAACCTAAAAATGACGTCAAACTATAAGTCTTTCAGTTTTAAAATTCCCTTTATTCATCCCCATGGGGAAAATTTTCTTCCGGGTCTATTCCAAGGGAAGACTGGAATAACCCAGGCTTCAGCCACAGTGCAGCGCCGCAAAGTGAGCTAGGGCGAGGTGACTTGCTCAAGCCATACAGCGCAGCGGCGGGTGATCGAACTCGGTACCTTCTGGGTAAGAAGCGAAAAAGGTACGTCTGAACCACGCTACCCCCAGTGTGATATCTTATCAGCTCAGCTATCGGACTACCTTTTAATAATCCTGATGATATGCTTTGTACTGTAATTGTTATCATGAATTATATTCACTATGAACCTATCGGGGTATTTTTTCTTATTGGCATTAATACTATTATTACTGTCATGTTATCTTGATTTCTTTATGGACCACTACTTTTTTGGCTTAGCGTGTTTGACATTTGCCACGAAAATATTGTGTGTGTGTGTGTGTGTGTGTGTATGTGTGTGTGTTGTCTATGAGGGTAGAATTATATTCAAAGTGAGGCGTGCAATGCCAGTGTTTTTACAATCATCGTCACTAATACAAATAGTTCCCTCATTACTGGGGTATTTACTGTATTTATTTTTTTTGCCCGGGAGGGGGTCCCTATAGCTCAGTTGGTAGAGCACTCGCTTCACACGCAGAGGGACCAAGATCTATCCCGGGTACAGTCACGATTTTTTTAAACCCTTGAACGTTAAAAGTCTGATGAAAGAATTTAGTGAAAACTACTCATAAAAATGGCTGGCTAAAAAACAATGGAACAAAGAGCTGAGTGACGTCAATTTCGTTTATTTATATTCAGGTTTTCTTCCAACCAAGTCATCGATCACATGATTTGTTGTTGTCCAACGATTGGATATTTCTGAAAACAATGTAAACACGCTGCATTTTTTATGATAGTTGTAAACAAACCCATCAGTCAAGCAGAACTAAATGACCGATTGTGATGTTGGATATTTGGAAATCTGTGAACAATTTTTATTTCTATTTTGTAGTTTATTTTGAGCACATTTTCATCTGTGACTGGAGCACATCGAAGATATAGGTTCTATGCGTTAAGGTTTAATACTCACAACATCTGCTAACCAGATTAAACATATCAACACACAACTGTGTGAAAACTTTAAAATTTTTCAATGCTGTGCGTTTAGTTTTAAAATATCATAACACCACCAGACGAGTATAGCATCCAACACACAGAACAATGTGTAACCGTAAACTTTTATAGATAGTGTGCGCTTGGCTAAGAAGCTTACACAACCTTGCCATCCGGAAGTAGGGTAAGGTGAGGGAATTCCACATCCGGACCCATATTCATTATATCATCAAGCTCTTTGCAGAAAGAATGCAAAAGGATACTGTTCAAATTTTTAACTGCTTTTATTTCTATTTCCTGCTTGAACACAAGAAGCAGCAACTTTTACTACTGTTGAATTCTTACAATTTTTCAATTCTTTACAAGCCCATTGAAGATAAATGCAACACTCATGGTTTTCAAGTATGGTAAATTTTCTTCAACTTTGAAGCTCAAGCTAGAAATGCTTAATCATTCATCGGATATGTAAAAGTTATCCCCAAACCTTTCTAGATGCCTTTAGTAAGTTGCTGTGCCTATTTTAGATTCATAAATTTCAGGGAAATTCCACACCCTTAAGGTTTCGAATTTCTTATGTCTCTTTTTGTGAAAATATATCATCAAAAGCCTGTGTCTTATCTTATCTTACTAAAGGCTTAATATAGGAATTATCCTTTAAATGCCTTATACAATAGTTTTTAATTACAGAATCTCATATAGATTGCATTGTATCATTCACAGACAGTTTTACACAACTTTGAATATAAGGAAAAATATTTCAATATGGCAATGTAAAATCGAAAATACTCTCATAGAAAACTGGTTATTGAAAATTGGTCATGATCGAATGAATCATAAATGTACAAATTTCGTAGTACAATGAAATATTAATGACAAAAATAATCATGAAAGCAATAACGGTAATAATCATACATACATCTCTGATAAATTATGATTTAACATTGTTTCAGATGTCATGCATTTTACTTGTCAACATTTACAAACCAGTCTACAAAATCATGAAAGTAATGGAAACAATTATCCACATGACAATTTAAAGTTTAATAGGTATATAAATAAATGGAAAAATTACTAAATTAAACATACAAATAAATGAATAGATAAATAAACAAATCAATAAATAAAAATCAAATTGAATTAAGAAATTAATCAATTACTAATTTTTAATTTCTTTTCAGTAAATTAGAATAAAACATTTTAGTCATACTTAAATCTCAAAGACTTTAACTCCCTAAGAACTAAGATTTTAAATTGATTCAAAGAACATGCATTTTTGTGTTTAAAAAAACAGAGACCATTCCATGTTTTCATTATACGTATTATAAATGAGTTCTGTCTTATTTTGGTCTGAAATCTTGGAATATATGATTTATATTTATCGCCTCTGGTATACGTAATCTTGGAACATGTAAACAAAATTAATGGATCTATATCATTTATATTATGTATTATCTTGTAGAGCTGAATTAAGTCTCCTCTAATTCTTCTGTATTCGAGGAATGCTAAACGTTCGTCACATGACATGTTCTCAAGCCCGGGAAGCAATGTCAATGGGTTTTATTGTACAAAGAGAGGCCCGTGACCATGTCAAGAAAAGATACAGCAGAATGGGAGAAGATACTTATTGCTTACTCAAACCGCTATACTGCACTTGGGATCGATCTCCGTCCCTTTGATTGTGAATTGAGTGCTCTACCAACTGAGCTATCGGGACCCCGGTCCAGGCCTATTATTGGTCTCATGTCATGGTCTACAAAGATTGTTGTTGTGTTCATTCCAGACGTTAATTATGATTCCTGATTGTTTCATTCTCGTTTTTTGCTTGCTTGTCATGATGGGTGTGGAATTACCCCAAAATGGTGAATATGTGAAAAAAAAGAAAATTTTGAATTTATGAAGTGTCGTTCCCTTTTTAAAAAAAATTATTTGTACAGAATCCAAGTGTGAATGGCTGTGGGATATTCGTATTCTGTTTGTGTGTTCACCTCATCAATAGAAACTTTACGACAATAAACTGAAAAAGTTGGGTGTGGAATTCCCCCACCTTGCCCTCACAAAACTTTGTGTAACCTTAAACGTTTATAGTCTGGTTTATCGTAGCCATCGTTTACTTTTAGCCTGACACTGACCAAAAAAATGACGTCAAAATGCCAGTCTTTGGCCACAAAAGAAAACAAATCGTGAGTTGTATTCAATAGTTCACAACCAATGGGACCACTTGTTTCCATGAGCTCTACTAACGACAACCCACTAGGCGGTGCAAAAACCAAATAATGACGTCAAAATGCCAGTCTTTTTGGGTTTCAGTGTCAGGCTATAATTTAACGATGGTTACGGGGTAATACAGTTTAGTGAGAATTACTCATAGACGCGGATGGCAAAAAGCAATAACAAAGACCTGAGTGACGTCATCTTCATACTATCTATACTTTGCAGTCCACAGCCTGTATTACATTATTTTAGCTTTCGCTACAGTTTTAGGCAAACTTTTTCTGGGTGGGGTTCCTGACCTCCCATAGTGGTCAGGGAGGTACTTACTGTTTCTTCTATACCCCTATAGATAGTTCGAAGATGACGTCACTCAGGTCTTTGTTATTGTTTTTGCCATCCGCGTTTATGAGTAATGCTCACTGAACTGTTTTAACCCGACTATAAACGTTCATGGATACACACAGTTTTGTGTGTTGGTCCGTTATACTTCCGGATGGCAATGTTATGAGCTTCTTAGCCAAGCGCATACTATCTATATCTGCGGATGGCAAAAAAAAAAAAACGACCAACACACAAAACTATGTGTAAACTTAAACGTTTGTAGTCTGGT
Organism: Berghia stephanieae; assembly: GCF_034508935.2. NCBI lineage: Eukaryota > Metazoa > Mollusca > Gastropoda > Nudibranchia > Aeolidiidae > Berghia > Berghia stephanieae. The sequence goes on from NC_088371.1 coordinate 32,442,631, forward strand.
TAATACAGTTTATTGAGAATTACTCATAAACGCGGATGGCAAAAAACAATAACAAAGACCTGAGTGACGTCAAATTCATACTATTTATAGAACCAACACAGAAAACTGTGCAAACTTAAACATTCGAGAAAATCGTGTGATAACTAGTCACCGATTTGACAGTATAAAAACAATAACAATGATCAGAGAGTCGTCGATTTCATTCACGTTATTGTTTATAAACAACAAACTATATTTGTCCGAGCACGTTTGTAGGTGTGTCACGAATGCCATAATTTGATTGGTCAAAAACCTACTGGTTAATTGTATTTTGATATGTTTTGGTCAGTGTCAGGCCGCTACGGTCGGGCTATGTGTTTACAAAGGCTACGGTTGTGTTCAATTCTACAACCAATGGGATCATTTGTTTTCCTTTAGCAATAGATAGAATGAAGTTGACTTCAACCAGATCTTTGTTAGTGCTTTTTGACATCTGCGTTTATGAGTAATTCTCACTAAACTGTATTAACCAGACTATAGATAGAATGCGCTTGGCCAAGGAGTTCACAACATTGCCACCCGGAAGTATAACGGACCAACACACAAACTCTGTGTAACCATGAACTTTTATAGTCTGGTTAATACAGTTTAGTGAGAACAACTCACAAACGCGGATGGCAAAAACAATAACAAAGGCCTGAGTGACGTCATCTGCATACTATCTATAGATAGTTCGAAGGTGACGTCACTCAGGTCTTTGTTATTGTTTTTTGCCATCCGCGTTTATGAGTAATGCTCACTGAACTGTATTAACCTGACGATAAACGTTCATAGATACACACAGTTTTGTGTCTTGGTCCGTTATACTTCCGGATGGCAATGTTATGAGCTTCTTAGCCAAGCGCATACTATCTATAGATTGAATGAAATTGACGTCACCCGGGTCTTTGTTTTTGCTTTTTGCCATCCGCGTTTATGAGTAATTCTCACTAAACTGTATTTACATAACAATAACCGTTCAAAGTCACACATAGTTATGTGTGTTGGTCCGTTATACTTCCGGATGGCAATGTTGTGAACTTCTTAGCCAAGCGCATACTGTCTATAGATAGTATGCGCTTGGCTAAAAAGCTCATAACATTGCCATCCGGAAGTATAACGGGCCAACACACAAAACTGTGTGTATCCATGAACGTTTATAGTCAGGTTAATACAGTTCAGTGAGCATTACTCATAAACGCGGATGGCAAAAAACAATAACAAAGACCTGAGTGACGTCATCTTCGAACTATCTATACCAACGACAACTTACATTTCACTTTCTTTTGGCGATCGTCTCAATGTATTGGATAGTAAATTTGAGATCAGTGTCAGGCTACTACTTACTTTGTACTCGTTATCTATTAGTTTACGAAGGGGACGGACCGATACAACACACACATATATACACACATACACACACAAACACACACACATATAATGGTTCTTTGATCTGTAGAATTATTGGTGTAATCTTGACCATAATATTACAACCCTTCTCTCTCTCTCTCTCTCTCTCTCTCTCTCTCTCTCTCTCTTTCTTTCTCTCTCTCTCTCTCTCTCTCTCTCTTTCTCCCTCTCTCTCCTCTCTCTCCTCTCTCTCTCCTCCCTCTCTCTCCTCCCTCTCTCTCTCTCTCACCTCTCTCCTCTCTCTCCTCTCTCTCTCCCCCTCTCTCTCTCTCTCCCTCCCTCTCTCTCTCTCTCCCCCCTCTCTCTCTCTCCCTCCTCTCTCTCTCCTCTCTCCCCTCTCCCTCTCTCTCCCTCCCTCTCTCTCTCCCTCTCTCTCCCCTCTCTCCCCCCTCTCTCTCCCCTCTCCCCTCTCTCTCTCCCCTCTCTCTCTCCCTCCCTCTCTCTCTCTCCCTCTCCTCTCTCCCCCCCTCTCTCTCTCTCTCTCTCCTCTTCTCCTCCCTCTCTCTCTCTCCCCCCCTCTCCCTCTCTCCCTCTCTCTCCCTCTCTCTCTCTCCCTTCTCTCTCCCTCCCTCTCTCTCTCCTCTCTCCTCCCTCCCTCCTCTCTCTCTCTCTCTCCTCTCTCCCTCTCTCTCTCCCTCTCCTCCCTCTCTCTCCCCCCTCTCTCTCCTCTCTCCCCCTCTCTCTCTCCCCCCCCTCTCCCTCTCTCTCTCTCCCTCTCTCTCTCTCTCTCCCTCCCTCTCTCTCTCTCCTCTCTCTCTCTCTCCCCTCTCTCTCTCTCTCCCCTCTCTCTCCCTCCCTCCCTCCCTCTCTCTCTCTCCCCTCTCTCTCCCCCCCCTCTCTCTCTCTCTCTCTCTCTCTCTCTCTGCTCTTATCTCTTGTTCTTTTTGCCACCCCACCCGATTATTATTTTTCTTTTCTTTACCAACTCGTTTGGTTACTGATTCTCATAGGTAGACAGAGAGTCCTGGCCATTCATAAACCAAGGGATGAGAGTGAGAGCTTTCAAGTCCGTGCGTACTTACAGTATAGATGTGTGTGTGTGTGTGTGTGTGTGATTGTGTGTGTATGTATGTGTGCGTGTTTATACATAATATGTGTGTATGCGTGTGTGTGTTTTGTGTGTGTATGTATGTATATGTGTGCGTGTTTATACATAATATTTGTGTATGTATGTGTGTATGCGTGTGTGTGTGTGTGTGTGTGTGTGTATAGGCCTATGCACCGCGCACGAAATGGCCAAGCCCGTTCGTCACTTGTTGAGTTTTAGCAGAGAGTTTATAAGCTAACGCGTTAGCTATACAATCTCTCTGGTTTTAGTCGCCGTGGTTTGGGGAGTGGCCTGGAATTTGGGGGCGGTAATTATTGTCCAGAGACCAATAGGGTGGAAACCTCAATTATTAGTATGACCAGCACTGACTGGGTCGCCGCTGTTCTAGAGAGGTATCGCTCAGTCACTGTGGAGTTTGGATTCGGGTGAGGAGAAGAAGAGGGAACCCCAAAAAAATGTGTTAGAAAGTCACGGGGAAGAAAATAATTAAGTATTCATATCGTAAAATAAGTATACAACGCAAAAAAAAAAAAAAAAAAAAGAAAAAAATTAAAGAAAATTTCGAAGGATTATCCACGGCCATTGATTGTTGTGAGATAAATTGTTCACTTGTTCTTCCCTCCATTTCTGTGTTGTTGGTTGGGATTGAAATTAACGTGTGTTTTGTTGTGATGTAAGATGATGTGTGAGTGGTCTAGTTCTACAAGGAGGAATAACAGTGTTTAATATTGTTGGTTAACGACAGACTGTGCTCATTCCAGGCTGGGAGTTTATTGTTTTCTCTTCTAATTTTCTTTGAGGATTTACCCGTGAAACTGTTTTGTTTTGTTTTTTTTTTTTTGTTTTTTGGATTATGACGTAAGAATTAACACTTTTCGATGTCAGGTAAGAAAGAGGACTTGATAATTTTTGGGGGAAATAATTTCATTTCTTAAATTTTTATTGTTTTTTTTTTCTGTCTCCCTTGTAAAAACAATGTTGTTTAGTCTACATCGCTATCAAAATAATGTGACTGCCACATCTTCTACTACTACTACTACTACTACTACTACTACTACTACTACTACTACTACTACTACTACTGCTACTACTACTACTACTACTACTACTACTACTACTACTACTACTAGTAAGTAAGTAAATAATGAATTTATATAGCGCCTAAACATCCACGATAATCGTGCTCTGCGGCGCTTTACATAATAAAAATAAAAATGTTTAAAAACAACAAAACTGCGTTGCCTCTATCGGGAAAAAAATTGTGACAGCGCCATGTCACATCCTATGTATTAAGAACTGCTGTTGGCCATTTACCGGCTAGGTGGACAATTTACACCTGAGTGCAATGAGAAAACATTAGTAAGGTTCCTTTTCTAAGGGCTGAACTTTGCACTGCCCAAAGGTCCTACCGGTTCAATAGCTCACTTTGCGGCGCTGCACGCTTATAAAACGGTACATTTTGTGCGGCTATGTGGTCTAGTGGTATGACACTCGCTTTCGGATCGGAAGGTCCTGGGTTCGAGCCTCGCTCGGCGCATAGTTGAGTCCTTGGAAAAGACTCTTTACTCACATTCTCTCACCGTACTCAGGTGTAAAATGAGTACCT
>NC_088371.1:32456712-32459212 GCF_034508935.2 Berghia stephanieae
TTGCGATCCCAAGACTTTTTTCTGACCCCACCCCATTTCCACCCATCAATGATTGGGTAGCTGGGTCTGTTCGATCTGGCAGAAAGTACTTTGCGATAGACTAGCGTCCTATCCAAATGGTAGCAAGCAATTGCTATTGTCCGTTTCACGCTAAAGAAACCGGGATAAACTCCGGCTCCATGGGCCCTTCCTTTATGGCTTTGAAGGACAAATTATATTATTTATTTTTTTTATATAAAAAATATGAATTGTTTTCAAACTTGTCCATTTTATTGTTTCTTCCAGAGGCAGCCATTTGTTACCTTTGTGATAGTCAGCAAGCTTGTCTTGTCAACACAGACGGTACCTGGAGATGCCAGTAAGTTTTACAACATAAAATTATATACTTACTTAATCCTCTTCGGGCCTTGAGGCACATAGGGCATCCACCAGACATCTCCATTTTTTGCGATCGGCTGCTTTTGCGGTGGCTGTATTCCAGAACAGGCCTGCTTCCTTTAATTCTTTCTCCATGGTCCTTCGCCAGGTTTCTTTGGGTCTTCCCCGCTTTCTCTTCCCATCTGCTGTCCAGTACAAGGCTGTCTTGGGAAGTGACCCTTTTTAAAATTATATATAAGATAATAAAATAATTGAGCTTTTTATATAGCGCAATATCCCCTGAACGTGCTCAAAGCGCTTTACAGAGAAGAGCCGTGCGCTAGACCTACCCATACCAAACATCTGACGTCCTCTGCGGTTTTTTGTTTTTCGAGTTTTGTATGGGTAGGTCTAGCGGTTATTCTCTTTATTCCTTGTATTTTGTCCGTGCCCAACGTCTTAATCTGGAAGACGGCAGAGGACGGCAGTGCGGCGGGTCGTCGGAGTCGGTCAGTCTCCGGTGTGGGTTAGCCCTTACACGGCTGTCTCTCCCTTCAGAGCCATTAGGCCCATGGAGCCGGATTTTATCCCCCCCCCCCCCGGTATCTATAGCTTGAAACGGACAGTAGCAATTGCCTGCTACCCCTTGGATAGGACACTAGTCTATCGCAATGTACTTTCCGCCAGAACTAACAGACCCAGCTGCCCAACAATCACTGCTGGGTGGACACGGGGGGGGGGCGGGGGGGGAGGGGGTCAGAAAAGGATAAAAGATATCGGTGCACCCGCGATCGATCTTGGTCCCTTTGAGTGAGAAGCGAGTGAGTGCTCGCGTGCTCTATCAACTGTGCTATTGGGACCCCCAGCTGTTCCTTCACTTAAGTTATTTTTATCGTTTGTTTTAAAAACGAACTTAGGCCTAAATTTCCAGTATCTATAAATGAAGTAACACTTCAACTTGTCATATATTGTTAAACCTAAGACTTCCAACCTTTTTGATTCCTATTGCTAAAAGTCACCATACTACCACTGATTACACGAAGTCTATGATGTCTCCAAAACATGGGCGTTTAGGAGTTCTAGAATTACAATTAAAGCATCCAAGAAAAGGTGAAAGAAAAGTGGAATTAGTTCAAATGTGACCCCTCCTCTCCAAACGGTATTATGTCGGGATGGACCAGGAGCTAAAAAGTCAAATTATAGTTTAACTGGTCAAAAATATGAAACGTTGGTATTTAGCACAGTAAAATATGATATTCCTTCTCCTATATAAAGCATATAAACTCAACGAGAGCATGATATTTCTGGCTACATATTCCATTTTCAGCATCTTAATCATCCTGACTTAATACCGTTTTGAGACGAGAGGTCACAAATAGGAAACAGATGTAGATTCCAAGAGCACACTATCAAACTACTTAGTTTGAGATCACCTAAAAGTCTCATCCAGATACAAGCACAGGTCCCAACTAAGAGGAATACACTCAAATTATCTTTACAAATCCTAAACGTGCTCAAATTAAAGCGCTTTGCCAAGGGTTCCTGACCAACAACAACATGTAACTAGTAGAACGAGACATGACTATGACGCCTGTTAGGCGATAATTCAATTTTTTTTTCAGACATAGACAACGCTGTTAACGGCCAGGTACTCATTTTACACCCGAGTACGATGAGAGAATATGAGTAAAGAGCCTTTTTCCAAGGACTCAACTATGCGCCGAGCGAGGCTCGAATACAGGACCTTCCGATCCGGAAGCGAGTGTCATACCACTAGACCACATCACCGCATACAATGCCTAAACACAATACATAATATCCCCCCCCCCTCCTTGAGCGTTTCCTCATTTATTCTATATAATATTTCTTTTTCTTATTCCAGGACAACCGATGCCCGTAAGTAAAGATATTCCATTTATTCATCCTATAGGGTAAATTTGTCTCTAGGGTCTATTTAGTCCAAGGGAAGATTGGAATAACCAAGGCGTCAGCCGCAGTGTAGCGCCGCAATATGAGCTAGGGCGAGGTGACTTGCTCAAGGCCACACGGCGCAAAGACCGTGCCGCTGAGCCACGCTGCCCTTTGAGCTACGGGTGGTTGGATGGGAGCATCACCCTTGAATCATATACCTATGATGTTCGCA
>NC_088371.1:32464212-32466712 GCF_034508935.2 Berghia stephanieae
TGAGCCTCAGCTTGGCAAAAACTCTCAAACCTGTGACTTTCAGAACAACCTCGCGAAGCCCCAGGATTGAGAGTTTTTGCCAAGGTCATTTAACCCTCTCCTTACGAGCCATAGGAAAATCGTCACGGTCGTTACGATACATCCGATAATTTTTTCATTCTGATTTCTCTTGTACATCACAAATTAAATTCTAAAGAAATGCTTTGATTACAGCTATAAATACTAAACACTGTGTTGTAGAGCTCACTTGTTACTTTGTTTGTTTGAGTAAAAAAAAAGGCTATTTTTGTGTTGGGTGGGTGTGAAATTTCGGGGGAAATTCAAAAAATAGGAGAGTCAAATCGATTGATATTTGAAGGACGAGTTTTCTGGCCAATAGATTTCTAAATACGTGTCTTTTACAGAGAACGACAGTAAACAGAAAGGTGAATAGCAAAAAAATACAAAAATAATAATAATAATAATAATAATAATAATAATAATAATAATAATAATAATAATAATAATAATAATTCAACAGCACTCTAGAATGTGTCATTTATTTGGTTATTGTTTTTCTTTTTTTTTTAATTTTTCAGCGTGTGAGTTTCCAAGTAGCCATCATCACAGATGGGTCGACGACTTACGCCAGTATGGTCTACCCTCGCGGGGGTTTGAACTTTAACCCCTCCGTCAACAGACCCGTCAACATTGGGTTTAACGTGTTCAATTTCGACACGACCGCCAACTATTACGTCTTTGACACCGTGACAGGAAATACTGGTCAGTTGTGTTGGCTTTATCGCATTGTCGTCATCGTCATCGTTATCATCGTCGTCGCCGTCGTCATCATCATCATCATCATCATCATCGTCATCACCATCATCGTCATCATCATCATCATCATCATCATCATCATCATCATCATCATCATCATAATCATTGTCGCAGTCTTCTTCTTCTTCTTCTTCTTCTTCTTCTTCTTCTTCTTCTTCTTCTTCTTCTTCTTCTTCTTCTTCTTCTTCTTCTTCTTCTTCTCTTCTTCTTCTTCTTCTTCTTCTTCTTCTTCTTTCTTCTTTCTTCTTCTTCTTCTCTTCTTTCTTCTTCTTCTTCTTCTTCTTCTTCTTCTTCTTCTTCTTCTTCTTCTCTTCTTCTTCTTCTTCTCCTCTCTCCTCCTCCTCCTCCTCCTCCTCCTCCTCCTCCTCCTCCTCCTCCTCCTCCTCCTCTACTACTACTCTACTACTACTACTACTACTACTACTACTACTACTACTACTACTACTACTATTACACTCACCACTACTACCACCACTACTACTACTTCTACTCCTACTCTCCTCCCCTCCACTCCTCCTCCTCCTCCTCCTCTTTGACAACCCCCCTCCTCCCAACCGCCCACCCACCCCATTATCGCCATCTCGTATCCCATCAACCCCATTCCAGGACAATCCGGATACTGGCTGTTCAAGATCGGAGAGTCACCCAACAACCGAGCCCTGTGTGTCAACTGGTTCAACCAAAACCTGGCCCAGTTCTCCATCGACACCATCAACAGAATCAATCTGGTCATTCCCAGATGCCACTGTACTCAAGCTGCCGCTAATAACGACGGGTTCTGGCTGCCTTCCTTCCTACAGGCCAATTGCTACGATATCTTCCCAATTTTTGGACGATTTGGAAGGGTAAGTGTGTGTGTGTGTGTGTGTGTTTGTGTGAGAGAGAGAGAATGTGTGTGAGAGTGATTGAGAGAGTGCGTGTGTGTGTGTATGTGAGTGAGAGAGAGTGTATGTGTGTGTGTGTGTGTGTGTGATTATTTTCAATTTTATCACGTTTTTATTTGGGGGGGGGGGATGGGGGGGGGGGGGGGTTGTTTTGTTTTAAAACTGTCCCTCCATTTGAATAACTCTGACCAAAAAAATCGTGAGCTTTGAAATTAAAAGGCTTAGAAGTGGCTTCCGAGGGCAAGCAGAGCACAGGAAGGCCAAGGGGAAGATGGTCTCAAAACATAGCAGGCTGGATGGGGAGAACGACCACAGAGGCAGGACGTATGACACAATTGGAATCATTTCCATTAATTGATTTCTTTTTTAAAAAAAAGTATATATGATATAATCATGTCATAATAATTTGAACTGAATAATGTCTCGCGAAGTCCCAGGTTTGAGAGTTTTTTGCTAAGACGAGGGTCATTTAAAGGGCGTTCGCCATTGTTCCGATAGTTTAGAACCAGTTACTAAGTTACTATGCGTCATTACGAGGGAAGTGACGTCGCGACTGTTGAAGCCTATTGGGTTATCAGATCTGTAATTAAGTACACGTGGATAATTATAATCTTTCCACAGAGATGCTGTTACGTCAATGGTGTGCTTGACACGAGAATCCCCCAGGCTGGCAACCTACAGATGTACACACCTTACTACGGCGATTTTGTCAACCACGAACAGCAGGACTCTACGCCTAAGGGCTGGTGCTGCGACAACAACTCCGATCAGTGTGTTCTATACTACGCCCTCAGACCCAC
>NC_088371.1:32471712-32474212 GCF_034508935.2 Berghia stephanieae
GGCTCTTTACTCACTTTCTCTCAACGTACTCAGGTGTACAATGAGTACATGACCGTTAACAGCGTTGTCTCTGTCCGAAAAAATTGTAATATCGCCTAACAGGCGTCTTGTCCCGTCCTACGTGTTGAGTGTTGCTGTGGACCAGCGACAACTTTGAGCACGTTTAGTGGATATTGCGCCATATAAAAGCTCTATTTTTAAATTTAAAAAACAATCCTATCTCTTGTCTTTTAATTCACCTTCCAGCTTTGTTGTTTAGGCGTCTCAAATACTGTAAAACTGTGGGGAAAAACACAAATCAATTTAAAATGTATATATATATATATATATATATATAATATAAATATATATATATATATAATATATATATATTCTTACGATTTCACAATGAGAATTATTTTCACCACCTCCCTCCCCTATCAGACAACCAGGCACCCGAAATTTCAGGAGGAGAAGGCAGACTGAACACAACCGTTGGAGAAGCGTCCACGTTCACGCTGACAGCAAGCGACCCGAATGGGGATGCACTGAGTTACGTGATCGTGAGCGGTCCGGACAACAATCAGTTCACGTACACGGTCACCGGTAACACGTTGACGGGAACGCTCACACCGGACAGTCTCGGTAACATGGAGGTTAGGTGAGTGGTTGGTGATGGTTGTAGTGGTGGTGGTGGTGGTTGGTGGTTGGTGGTAGTGGTGGTGGTTGGTGGTTGTGGTGGTGGTGGTGGGGGGTGGTGGTTTTCGTTGTGAGTATGGTTTTGATATTAATGATGATGGTGGTGGTGATGATGATGATGATGATGATGATGATGATGATGATGATGATGATGATGATAACGATGATATAAGTTCTTTATCTTATAGTATGTCTCCACGTTTATACTATGGCCTAAATTATATTAACGTCAATGTTTTTACAAAAATTGTCTCCAGCATCGCCGTGAAAGACGCCAAGAATCTGGAATCTGAGATCAAGGTGATCAGTGTCAGGAACTGTGACTGTGCCGCCAATGGAACCTGTAACTACGAGGAAACGCGTCAGACGAACGACACCACTGTCTATTATTCTGTGGCCTCCTGTGTTTGTGACCAAGGCTATGTGGGTAAGGACGATGGAGATGAGAGAGAGAGAGAGAGAGAGAGAAAGAGAGAGAGAGAGAGAGAGAGAGAGAGAGAGAGGGAGAGAGATCATCATCATCATCATCATCATCATCATCATCATCACCATTATCGCCATCCTGAGCTACTACTACTACTACTACTACTACTACTACTACTACTACTACTACTACTACTACTACTACTACTACTACTACTACTATTACTACTACCACCACCACCACTATTACTACCACCACTATTACTACCACCACTATTACTACCACCACCACCACCACCACCACCAGCTTAGTCCAGGGCCCATTATGAAGCCTCATGTCTGGCCCAGACATAATGACGTCACGACACGCTTGCTAACATAATATTCATTCCTCTCTCCAAGGTGACAAATGTGAAGAAGACTTCGACGGTTGCAGCATCTCACCATGTCCATCAGGAACCAGCTGCACCGATGTGCCAGCTGCTGATCTCGCCACTGAAGGTGTCCCTTATAAATGCTCCGACTGTCCTATCGGTTATCTCTTGTCTTCTGACGGAACAAAATGCGAAGGTGAGTTTGTTGTGTTCTTGTCGATAAGGGATGTGCTTGATGTGGTTATGGTTTTGGTGGAAGAAGAGGAGGAGGAGGGGAGGACATTATGATGATAATAGTAATAATAATAATTAATAATAATAATAATAATAATAATAATATAATAATAATAATAATAAATAATAATAATAATAATAATAATATAATAATAATAATATGATAATGATGATGATGATGATAAAGATATGATGATGATGATGATGATATAGATGATATATATAATAATATGATGATGATATAATATATAATAATAATAATAATAATAATAATAATAATAATAATAATAATAATAATAATAATGGCATAGATTTATAGCCAAACAGCTCTTCATCTGGAGGGCTCTAGACGCATAACAAAGATTAAGCCCTAAGCCTAATGATGATGATGATGATGATGATGATGATGATGATGATGATGATGATGATGATGACGACGACGACGACGACGACACTGATTTGGATGACGATAAGAACGATAATTCACCAATAACATGATGGTGTTCCATTCCAATCCCGTCAGATGTCAACGAATGTGACACCAACCCCTGTGAGGTCAATGCTCAGTGTTCAAACACCATTGGGTCATTTTTCTGTACCTGCGATGACGGATATCGTGCGGCCACTGGTCACCTCTGTGTCGGTAAGTGTGTTAACTTGGTTAGACCATGCATTTACATATAATAATTTCAAATCAATAAAAAAAAAGGTAAACTACTAAAATAATTAAATCGATAAATGAATAAATATGAAAATAATCAATAAATAGACAGATAAGATAGATAGATAAA
>NC_088371.1:32484212-32491712 GCF_034508935.2 Berghia stephanieae
TGTTTCCAGGGGTCAAAGTGCATCAACAATCCAGGAGGTTACAGGTGTCAGTGCAATGAAGGTTATGAGTTAATCAACAATGCATGTGTAGGTGAGTACAATAGATTTATACTAAAAGATTTACAACGGGCGTCCTTTTGTGTGAAAAACTGATGATCGGTAATTTCTTTTTTAAGTCAAGATAGTTATGTGTGTGTGTGTGTGTGTGTGTGTGTGTGTGTGTGAGAGAGAGAGAGAGAGAGAGAAAGAGAGAGAGAGAGAGATGGAGACAGAGAGGGAGAAAGGGAGAGAAAGAGGTAGAAAGAGAGAGAGAGAGAGAGAGAGAGAGAGAGAGAGAGAGAGAGAGAGAGAGAGAGGTTGTATAAATATGTTACAGTCATGAATAGTTTGTGTCATTCATTGTACAATTAAACCATTCTAATTCTTTCGTCTTATTACAATCTGGTGAGAGGAACCCCTTGAGAGATATGCCGCGTGCGCATGCTCAGATTATTTATTGTCGTTGAACAGGGAGGCACTTCCTGTGTCTTCTATCCAACTATATATGTTTTCTAACTTGCTTTCTGTCTTTGTCTTGGAATGAGATTACTTGGTTTTGTCCTGGCCCTGGCTGGGAGGGAAACAGTCAAGTGTATAGTTAGTTTTGGTCGATGATATTCTTTTCCTTGTAAATCATCTCTCAGTTATGCACTGTATTATTTTTTATTTTACATAGACGTCTATGTATGATTTGTAAACAATTGAATGGCGGGGACCTGTGTTTGAGTCTGGATGAAACATTAAGGTGAACTCAAACCAAGTCGGCTACACTGATAGTGTGCTCTTGGAATCTACATCTGTTCCCTATTTGAACTAATTTTCCCCTTTGTCTCCCTTATTCTTGTGTGTGCTTTAATTGTTATCCTAGAACTTATTACAATCCCATTTTCTTCCTTTTTACTGACGCTGGTATGACCTAAATGTGTTACAAGTGCCGTAAAACCCTTTTTAAAAAAAAATAACAACAACAAAAAAAGCATTTATTGTCGTGAAATTTGCACAGATTGATCACTCGTTATAAACTAAGTTTACAATTTTTTTCCCCAATATCATCAGACATCGACGAGTGTTTAAACAGCCCTTGCCATCAAACTTGTGTCAACAATAACGGCAGTTACACGTGTCAATGCAGCTCGGGCTTCTATGTGGACGGGGACAATTGTATCGGTAAGTTTGGATCAATGTGGCGTAGTGGTATGACACTCGATTTCGGATCGGAAGGGTCCTGGGTCCGAGCGTGGCCTTCGTAAAGTTATGGCCTGACACTGACCAAAAAATGACGTCAAAATGCCAGTCTTTTGCCACAAAAGAGAACAAATCGTGAGTTGTATTCAATAGTTCAACCAATGAAATAACTTGTTTCCATGAGCTCTACTAACAATTCACTAGGCGGTGCAAAAAAAAAAACAAACAAATAATGACGTCAAACTGCCAGTCCTTTTGGATTTCAGTGTCAGGCTATAACATAACGATGGCTACGGTCCGAGCCGAGTCTCGCTCGCTCGCTCGGCGCATAGAGTCCTTGGCAAAGGCTCGTTACTCACATTCTCTCACCGTAATCCTCAGGTGTTAAATGAGTACCTGGCCGTTTACAGCTTTGTCTCTGTCGGAAAAAATATTGTAATATTCGCCTAACAGGCGTCAAGTCTCGTTCTACATTACTCTGCTACGTGTTGCTGTTGGTCAGGGACCCTTTGTTAAGCGCTTTGAGCACATTTTGTGGATATTGGGCTTTTTGTGTGTTTTTATAAAATACACGTTTCTTTCACCCTTTTGTATCTTGGAATACCGGAAAAATTTGCTGCACAAGCTTGCGAGTGCGCGTTGGGAACAAAGTTCGAATTCTAAAACGCATGAGTGTAAGATTTTTTTATTCTACCCCTCACTCGATTCCGATTTCGTCATCTATGAGTAAAAGACATTTTCAAAAACTCTAATTGATTAACTACTACGTCACCCGGACAGTCCACTTATTATTGTTGGTGATTTTAATCATTGTCAGCTGCCCATAGCTGGACTAGAACAGTTCGTCACCTGCAAAACACGAGGAAACAACACGCTTGATCTGTGCTATAGCAATATAAAGAACGCCTACAAAGCGCTACAAAAACAACCGATAGCCACATCTGATCATAATACCATTCACCTAGTACCAACGTACATCTCTAAATTAAAGAGTGAGAAACCAACTGTAGTATATCGCCATATCTGGACTCAAGAGGCAATCCAACGACTGAACGGCTGTTTTGACTGTACTCAGTGGGAGACATTAATGGTAGAAGGTGACAGTATTGATGAATGGACCGAAACTTTGACATGTTATATTACATTTTGTGTGGATTTATGCGTGGAAAAAAAAGAAATTAAAATATTTCCTAACAATAAGCCAATGGGTTACAAAGCGACTTAAATATTTACTCAACGAAAAGAAAATTGCCTATATGAGTGGTGACATTAAACTAGAATTTGAAAAGGGAAAGGAGATCAGAAATACAATAAAAGAAGAGAAGGTTGAATACAAAAATAAAATGGAGCGACAACTGAGATCGGGCTGCGCAAGGAAAGCATGGGAGATGATAAAACAAATGGGAGGAGTAGACCAAAAGAAACGAACATTCCCACAAGGAAAAACGAAAACTGATGTCAACAAATTAAATGATTTTTACTGTCGTTTTGACAGGCTCCCACCTGTTCACAACGGTTTGTCAAATGACAATGAGCCACCTCCAGATATTGAAGAAGAAACCGTAAGCTCCCTCTTTCGGAGATGTAAAGAACATAAAGCACCAGGACCAGACAACATTACAGGAACTATTTTGAAAAACTGTCACCAACAACTGGCTATACCTTATACAAAACTTTTTCAAAGGTCAATTGATGAACAATCAGTGCCAGTACTTTGGAAAACATCGATTGTCGTTCCAGTTCCAAAAAAGCGTTGTCCGACCGTATTGAATGACTTCCGTCCAGTGGCGCTTACATCGCTTGTAATGAAATGTTTAGAAAAAATTTTAAAATCTGAGCTCCTACAAAAATGTTATGACCTGAAATTGCTAGATCCGTACCAATTTGAATACCAGCAACATCTCAGTGTTGAAGACGCACTATTAACCGCCACAAATTTGATCTCGAAACACCTTGACCAAACGCCCTCGAATTACGCCAGAATCCTGTTTGTCGACTTTTCGTCAGCTTTTAATGCCATGAACACAGATATTTTGCTTCAAAAGTTGTGCAGCATGGATATTCCAAACTACCTTATTAAATGGTATAAAGAGTTTCTGACCCATAGACCGCAATGTGTAAAATTGGGTGAACATATCTCCAACAAAAGAACGTTGTCGAACGGATGTCCCCAAGGCTGTGTGAGTTCCCCAATCCTGTACATCTTATACACCAACGACTGCAGACCATCCTTTGAAAATTGTTTTATAGTGAAATATGCAGATGATACTGCTATTCTTGGCTTATTAAAAGATAAAGTTACCGAAAAGAATTATTTCAAACAAATAAATATATTCACCGATTGGTGTAACCAAAATCAGCTTGAATTAAATGTTGAAAAAACGAAAGAACAGGTGTTTGGTGTAAAAAATAAAAACGACTTAAAGTGTGTGGCGATCGGTAAAGATGATGTTGAGATAGTTGACTATTTTAAATATTTAGGAATAACCATTGATAGTTCCCTCAATTTCTCTCAACATATTAATATAATATCTAAGAAAGTTGCCCAAAGATTATACATCCTAAGGAAATTGAGAACATTTCAAGTAAGGAAGAAAACTATGTTAAGAGTTTATGACTCATTGATTAAAAGTGTAATTGCGTTTGGCTGCACCATATGGTTTGGAGGATGCCGACTTAAAGATAAATCAAAAATTTCAAAATCTATCAAAGAGGCATCAAAAATAATAAACCATCCTCTTGATGGAGTAGAAAGAATTCATGGAAAAGCAATAGAAAGGAAAGCATTCTCAATTACCAACAATAAAAAACATATTTTATACCATGAATTTAGTCTTTTACCATCTGGGAGAAGGTTTTGTCAGATTAAATGTAGAACTAACAAGTATAAATCAACGTTCGTTCCATCAGCAATAAAAATTTTGAATATTTCATATGGTACAGAAAAACCAAGGATTGATTCGTTGACTGATTAACTGATTAATTTATTTAATGTAAGATTAACTGACCAATTGATAATGATGATAATTTTTGGTGTCGAATTGCCACAATCGTAACAAATTGAAAACGAAATGAATATGTTTATGTTGTGTATATCGCACGTGTGAAAGAAAGAAAGAGAGAGAGAGAGAGAGAGAGAGAGAGAGAGAGAGAGAGAGAGAAAATAAGTAGGAGTGAAATATCTGTTCAATCTTAGTTATCGTTTAACATTATAACAAGTGTAACTAAATGACAAATTGCCATATTTATGGACAATAAAGATCTATTATTATTATTATTATTATTATTATTATTATTATTATTATTAATTTTAGTGAAATTTAACGTTTGATAATCTGACGTCACAAACTATTATTGTAAAATTAATAGAACACTTAAGGGAGCTGCATCTATTACATAGCGCCACCTGGCAGCGCCGTGTGTGTTTGCTTTTGTTATTCAATCACCATGTTAACACGTAATAATATGTTAAAAAGATAGTTTTAATAACATGAGTCTAATTTTCAAAAGCCACAATATCTCAATGACAACAAAACATAGGGTTTTGAAGACCTATGTATGGTCAGTATTATTATATTGCAATGAAAGTTGGACAATTACAGAAAACATTAGAAAGAAACTGGAGGCAGCAGAGATGTGGTTTCTTAGAAGGATGTTAAGAATCTCATGGACAGAGAAAAAAACTAATGAAGAAGTATTAGAGCAAGCTGAAACTAGAAGGTTACTAATTCGTACAATAACAAAAAGACGACTGCAAATTTTAGGGCACCTAAATCGACATAAATGTATGGAACATCGTGCTGTCACGGGAAAGATAGAAGGTAAAAAGAGTAACGATAGACGAAGAAAAACATATTTGAATAGTTTGAACAGCTGGGTGACAAAGAAAGAGAAGATCAACATAAATTTTTTGAGGTTGTCTGATCAGAAAGATGAATGGCGTACCATGATTACCCATGTCTGGCACAGCCTTGGTACTTGGAGCAAAAAAATAAAAAATAAAATAATGATTAAAAAATAAATAAATAGATAAATAAATAAATAAATAAATAAATAATATATATATATATATATATATATATATATATATATATATATAATATATATATATATTAATACGTGTTATGAGAAAAGCTCATAATCTGTTGAGCTATTTGTTGTTTCCGGTCACAGGCAAGTGCTTAAAATGGCTATAAATAGACATCAGCTATGCTATAAGTTTCGGGGTTTTTTCTTCATCAAAATTTACAGATATTGACGAATGCGCATCAACTGCGGCACATAATTGTGAACAAATCTGTCGAAATACACAAGGATCTTTTGCATGTGAATGTGAAGAAGGCTTCATTTTGAACGTCACCAGTCCGTTGAGGAACCTTTGTCAAGGTGAGTAATTTGCAATCTATATTTCAATCTTTTTCTATCAATGTCTTTAGGCGTTGGGCTCATCTATACCCTGGTGCGGCTGTGTCGTCTTGTTTCTAATCGGAATATCCAGGGTTCGAGCCTCGCTCGGCGCATAGTTGAGTCCTTGGAAAAAGGCTCTTTACATTCTCTCACCGTACTGAGGTATAAAATGAGTACCTGGCTTGTGTCTGGATGAGAGTTTTAGGTGGTCTCAGACTAAGTACTTTGATGGTGTGCTCTTGGAATCTACATCTGATCCCTATTTGTTCCCAGTTCCACTATGTCTTACTTTTTCTTGGGTGCTTCATTTGTAATTCTAGAACTTTTTACTATCCCATTTTCTTCATTTTTACTGGCGCTGATATAACCTAAATGTGTTGCAAGCGCCGTAAAACCCTTAAAAACAAACAATGTTGCTTAGCTTTATAATGATACCGATGTCCATTGTTGCATTGATTTCATGTCCCGATCATCCACAGTTGACCCCAACGCAGGACAGTGTAGTGCTGGAAATGGCTGTGACCTTTGTGCACTGACCAACGGAATGGACACTTGTTTCTGTCTGCCAGGCTTTGAACTAACCGCCGACAATAAAACATGCGCTGGTTAGTTTTATGTCATTGTTCAATGTCTGTGGTATTCTGTTATTAAAACTATTTTAATGGGAGATGCAATTTATGTATGAAGAAACACTGATGGAGTCTTTCTGAAACAGTGTCAGACGAAATATGTAGAAAATACATGAAAAAAAATAGTAGTAGTCGTAGGAGTAGTAGTAAAAGTAGTAGTAGGAGGAGGAGTAAGAGTAGTAGTAGTAGTAGTAGTAGTAGTAGTAGTAGTAGTAGTAGTAGTAGTAGGAGTAGTAGTAGTAGTAGTAGTAGTAGTAGTAGTAGTAGTAGTAGGAGTAGTAGTAGTAGTAGTAGTAGTAGTAGTAGTAGTAGTAGTAGTAGTAGTAGTAGTAGTAGTAGGAGTAGTAGTAGATAGTAGTAGTAGTAGTAGTAGTAGTAGTAGTAGTAGTAGTAGTAGTAGTAGTAGTAGTAGTAGTAGTAGTAGTAGTAGTAGTAGTAGTAGTAGTGTAGTAGTAGTAGGAGTAGTAGGAGTAGGAGTAGGAGTAGTAGTAGTAGGAGTAGTAGTAGTAGTAGTAGTAGGAGTAGTAGTAGTAGTAGTAGTAGTAGTAGTAGTAGTAGTAGTAGGAGTAGTAGTAGTAGTAGTAGTAGTAGTAGTAGTAGTAGTAGTAGTAGTAGTAGTAGGAGTAGTAGTAGTAGTAGTAGTAGTAGTAGTAGTAGTAGTAGTAGTAGTAGGAGTAGTAGGAGTAGGAGTAGGAGTAGTAGTAGTAGGAGTAGTAGGAGTAGTAGTAGTAGGAGTAGTAGTAGTAAAAGTAGTAGTAGGAGGAGGAGTAAGAGTAGTAGTAGTAGTAGTAGTAGTAGTAGTAGTAGTAGTAGTAGTAGTAGTAGTAGTAGTAGTAGTAGTAGTAGGAGTAGTAGTAGGAGTAGTAGTAGGAGTAGTAGTAGTAGTAGTAGTAGTAGTAGTAGTAGTAGTAGTAGTAGTAGTAGTAGGAGTAGGAGTAGTAGTAGTAGTAGTAGTAGTAGTAGTAGTAGTAGTAGTAGTAGTAGTAGTAGTAGTAGTAGTAGTAGTAGTAGTAGTAGTAGTAGTAGTAGTAGTAGTAGTAGTAGTAGTAGTAGTAGTAGTAGTAGTAGTAGTAGTAGTAGTAGTAGTAGTAGTAGTAGTAGTAGTAGTAGTAGTAGTAGTAGTAGGAGTAGTAGGAGTAGGAGTAGGAGTAGTAGGAGTAGGAGTAGGAGTAGTAGTAGTAGTAGTAGTAGGAGGAGGAGTAAGAGTAGTAGTAGTAGTAGTAGTAGTAGTAGTAGTAGT
>NC_088371.1:32494212-32526712 GCF_034508935.2 Berghia stephanieae
GTGTGTTAGTCTCTTTTGTGTGTCTCGTGTGTGTGTGTGTGTGTGTGTTTGAAATTATGTTTTGTGTGATTATGTGTGTGTGTGAGTATTTGTCAGTTTAGTGTATATAGTTGTGTGTGTGTGTGTGTGTGCGCGTGTTTGTCTGTATGTTTTTGTGCATGTGTGATTGAATGTTCGTTGTAGCCTACGTATGTGTGTTTAAAACGAAATAGTAGGGAGCACTTACTGATGTAGAGATCTAGATAATGCACACCATTTCATATTTTTATGTGTGTGTTTGTGTGTGTGTGTTTGTTCGAGTGTAGGGTCACGTGGTATATAACACTCGCCCTCGTACCTCTAGGTCACTGAGTTCAAGCCCCGTTTGTAGGAGTCACAAATTTAAGTCCCTGAAATTTTTAATTTTTTTTTTACTCTTTCTCTCACTGACTCATGTGTAAAATAAATACCTGGTTGATAACAGTGTTGTTTCTGTCGTTGGCTTTGTAATATCGTCTTACAGACCTCACGTCTCATCCTATATGTTGTAAAGCACTTTGAGCATATTTCGTGGTAAAATCTTATATAGATAGAACGAAGTTGACGTCACTCAGGTCTTTGTTATTGCTTTTTGTCATCCGCGTTTTATGAGTAATTCTCACCAAACTGTATTCACCAGACTAACTATAAACGTTTAAGGTTACACATAGTTTTGTGCGTTGGTCCGTTATACTTGCGGATGATAATGTTGTGAGTTTCTTAGCTAAGCGCATACTATATATACTTATAAAAAACTTTGTGTCCATTTCCAGCCTGTGACAGCCACTCCTATGGCCAAGATTGCCAAGAACAATGCACGTGTGTCAAGGAACAGACTGCCGACTGCAACGACACGACTGGAGAGTGTGTATGTGTGTCCGGCTGGGAGGGTAATCAATGTCAGACTAATATCAATGAATGCTCCGTCAACCCTCAGCAATGCCCAGACCCACGGGAACAGTGTAACGACTTGCCGGGGAGTGTGGAGTGCCTTTGCGTGTCCGGATACACCAAGATTGACAATGTCTGTGAAGGTGAGGATTCGTATTTTTCTTCAAGTTCCCTTCCTCCTCTCCCTCCTCCTCTTTCTCCTCTCCCAAGTTCTCTTCCTACTCCTCCTCCCCCCCCCCTACTCGTCCAATAACTGGAGGTACCTAAATAAGGCAATAAAATGGAGATAAAGATAAAGGAGTAAATCTGACTCATAAATAAAGAAACAACAAAAAACAAACGACGTTTCGACCTTTGGCTTTTTTTTCAAAGGCCGAAACGTCGTTTGTTTTGTGTTGTTCCCTTATATTTATGAGTCAGATTTACTCCCTTTATCTTTATCTCCATCCTATTCCTCCTCCTCCCCTCACCCTCCTACCCTCCTTCTCCTGCTCTTCCTCCTCATCTTGTTGTTGTTGTTGTTGTTGTTGTTGTTCTTCTTCTTCTTCTTCTTCTTCTTCTTCTTCTTCTTCTTCTTCTTCTTCTTCTTCTTCTTCTTCTTCTTCTTCTTCTTCTTCATCAGCAGCATCATCTACTTAAAGGAAGATCCTTATGAGACGTAACCCCTTTCTGTTTTTTTTTAAAACTGTGCCACGCGTCCTGAATCTTTCATTGTTCTCCCCATCTAATCTCCTATGTCTTGAGACCTTCTCCTTGGCCTCCCTCTGAGATATCTCTGTCGTCTATCTGGAATTTAGTAATGTATTTATGTCTTTATTGATTTTTGTTGTGGGCTGAAGAAGGATTTTGACCCATATACGTTCCATGTTTGGTATTTTGTTCTTCTTTATCTTTTTTTTTTTTGAAGCTGTTATATTCAATTTTGTTTATAGTTTTAAGGAAAGGAGTGACAAAATTATGTATACACATTATTATTATATTGTATTTTATTTTCATTTTCAGATGACAACGAGTGTCTAATCGGTGCTAGTAACTGCGTGTCCCCGCGTGTCTGCAATAACACAGTTGGATCCTTTGAGTGTGTATGCGCTGATGGATTCATTGAGGTTGATGGCGATTGTGTCGGTAAGTTCTCATTACACATATTACACAGATGTATTGTGTACAGTCTTAAACTTACTTACTTATCCGATCAAATCAGCGACTAGCTGTTCTCTCGCCCTTTGGTCTTGAGCCATGGCGTGCGGATTGAACATATGGGTGGGGTTCCCGACCTCCCATAGTGGGCAGGGAGGTACTTGCTTTGTCTTCTATACCCCCTACCGGTTTTCCAATTGCTTTCTGTCTTTGTCTTGGAATGAGATTACTTAGTTTTGTCCTGACCCTGGCCGGAGTCTTTGGCTGGGAGGGCAATAGTCGAATGTATAGTTATAATTTTGGGAGATGATATTTTTTTCCTTGTCTTACATTTTCTTGGGTGCTTAGATTGTAAATCTAGAATATTTTGACCATTCCATTTTCTTCTTTTTACTGGCGCTGATATAACCCAAATGTGTCGCAAGCGCCGTAAAACCCTTAAAAACAACCAAAACAAACAAAAACAGATTGGACTTTGTCTGATTATTTTGTCAGTTGAAACGACAATAAGATCCCATAAAAAGAATTAAATTATAATGTTATGGCAGCTTGTCTGAAGAAAGTCTGAAGACGAGAAGATGATTTTTTGGGGGGTTGGGCGGGGGGAGGGGGGTATTTATTGTCTCAGTTGATCTTTCTACTTTGTCAGACACTCTAACATTGACACCTTTACAGATTTCTACTTTTTCAGAGACTCAAATATTGACATCTTTACATATTTTTGCTTTTTGAAACACTCTAACATTGACATCTTTACATATTTCTACTTTGTGAGATACTCTAACATTGACACCTTTACAGAATTCCACTCTGTGAGATACTCTAACCTATATAACCTTTACAAATTGTTGAAAGAACAATAAATGTTTAAAGATTGTAATTCAATAACAAATTTATCTCTCTTTTAATTTCTCCCAGACGCGTCACTATCAGTGTGTCAGCGGTTCCAGGCCAACACAGGAGGGTGTCAGTCTGGGTTTACGTGTGTAGAACGGAATAATCAGGCAATCTGTGTTGTCGATGACGACGATGGTAAGTCATTGAATTGCCCTTAACTAACCAAACCTATTACCCTTCTTTGTTCATTTTGGCCAGTCAGAAATCTTTATTTTGGCCGGTCAGAAAACTTCTTTTGTAAAGTCAGAAATCTTTATTTTGGCCGGTCAGAAAACTTATTTTGTAAAGTCAGAAAACTTTATTTTGGCCGGTCAGAAAACTTCTTTTGTAAAGTCAGAAATTTTTATTTTGGCCGGTCAGAAAACATCATTTGAAAAGTCAGAAATCTTTATTTTGCCTGTCAGAAAACTTCATTTTGACCAGTCAGAAAACTCATGTCTCGTCCTACATGTTAAGTGTTGCTGTTGTCCAGGGACCGCTTTGAGCACGTTTTGTGGATTTTGCGCTATATAAAATCTCAATTATTATTATATTTTTATAATTTTATTTGGTTTCTTTTTCTATCGAACAGATAGTGACTATGGGTTAAAGGTTGGATTAGGCGTGGGGATTCCCCTTTTCGTCATTCTGTGTATCATCATAGGAGTTGGTGTTTATCTGTACATGAGGGAGAAGAAAATGTCCTCTGGACAAAGTACACCTTCTGACGACAGGTGAGGAGTCATCATCATGTCATTATCATTATCGTTATCACAATCATCACTATCATCATCATCAGCATCATCATCATCATTATCATCATCATCATCATCATCATCATCATCACCACCACCACCAACACCAACAGTACAATTTCAGACGAAAAAAAATGCAAACTCTTTAAAACGAACAAACACAACACATTCACATACACACACGAACACACACATACACGCACACGAACACAGACACAAACATACATACTCATACACTCACAAACATACTCACATAAACACACAAACACATACACAAGCACACCCACATACTCACACAAACACAAACATACATACACACACACACACAAGCACAGACACATACACACACCAACACAAAACACACATACACTCTCACACACACGCACACACATACACACACAAACACACACACACACACACACAATTCACCACGACAGTTTTGAAAATACTTCCATGACAGAAATTCTATCCCCCAAAAAATCATATCCTTTTATTCCTGTCCATTTATCTCCAGAGACGCCCCATTCAGAAGTCTGTTCGCCACACAAATGGCGCCCAAGGGTTCTTGGGGCGCTCCAGGGCGCCTTGGGATGTACTCCCCCGATGCCTATTCTGACGCGGGCACCAGCGAGAGCAGCTATGGCGTCAAGCTCATGAAGTCACGAGGGAAAGTCAGGTCGGATTTCCAGGATTCTCCTTGGTATGAAAATCATGGGGCGACTCCCAGGGACCCCACCCCTAGAGAACCCACGACAGACTCTCATGGAGGTAGGTTTTGGTATTGACTTTGCATAAACGAGGAGACCTACATTATGTCAAGTTTTGATAGGTAGATAGATAGAAGGATAGATAGAGAGATGGTTTTAGTTAGATACAGGAGAGAGAGAGAGAGAGAGAGAGAGAGAGAGAGAGAGAGAGAGAGAGAGAGAGAGAGAGAGAGAGAAGAGAAATAAAAAAAAGAGAGGAAGAAGAAGGAGGAGGAGAAGAAGAAGAAGAAGAAGAAGCATAAGAAGAAGAAGAAGAAGAAGAAGAAGAAGAAGAAGAAGTAGAAGCTGAAGAACGCACAACAATAAATGTAAACAAAGTATCAGCAATAGAAATTCATAGAAACGTAGATTTTTTTAAAAAATTACAAAAAAAACAAAAAAAACAAACATACAAGCAACCAAGACAATCAATTTATAATTTATAAGTAGATAACAGAAAATGAAGTGAGTAGGCTAGCCCGGCGGAGTTGTCGTATCATTAGGTCGCGGGTTCAAGCCCCCATCGCCGCGAAATTTTAAATCTCTATTGTCTTCGGGCACTTTTCTACTCACTTTATTATCAGTTATAATCAACATAAGGGCCTTCTCCGCTCACTATTCTGAATTATAATTTATAAGACTATATGATGACGTCATCAAATGTTGAAATGCTGAATCAACTCTCCAACTGTCTTTCTTATCCACACAGCCCCGACCGAGTCGGTCCCTATAGCTCATTTGGTAGAGCACTCGCTTCACACGCAAAGGGAGCAAGATCGATCCCGGGTGCAGTCGAGAATTTTTTTTGATTCCCCCCCCCCCCCCCCCCCACTGTTCACTCAGCAGTGAATGGGTAGCTGAGTCTGTTAGATTTGGCGTAGAGTATTTTGCGATAGACTAGCGTCATATCCAAAGGATAGCAAGCAATTCCTATTGTACGTTTCACGCTATAAACCCCGGCTCCATGGGCCCAATGGCTCTGTAGTACGACTAAGACTAACTCTCATCCACTCGTCCTCTATCCCCCTATGTCTGTTTTCCAACGAGCTTTCTGTCTTTGTCTTGGATTGAGATTACTTGGTTTGTCCTGACCCTGGCCAGATACCCTGGCTGAGAGGGAAACAGTCAAATGTATAGTTAGTTTTGGGAGATGATATTTTTTCCTTGTAAATCATCTCTCTATTATGCACTGTATTCTATTTTATTTATGTATTATATATGATTTGTAAAGATTTGAGTGTATTCCTCTTAGTGGGGACCTGTGCTTGTGTCAGGATGAGACATTTAGGTGATCTCAATCTAAGTACACTGATAGAATACCCTTGGATTTCTACCTCTGTTCTCTAATTTCCCCTTGTCTTAATTTTTCTGGGGTATTTCAATTGCAATTTTAGAACTTTTTACTATTCCATTGTCTTCCTTTTTACTGGCGCTGATATGACCTAGATAAATGTTTTACAAGCGCCGTATGACCTTTAAAAACAAACAAAACAATTTCATCCACGTTATCAAACGTTGAAATGTTGATGAAACAACTTTCCAATTGTCTTTTCCTTCCAAAACAGCCCCGACCGAGTCAGGATTTCCCACCTCCAACTTCTCCTGGGAGTACATGTTCAGGTTACTGGAACCGCACAGAGGGGTAAGGAACAAAAACATCTTCATTTTTAAGGGGTGTGTGTGTGTGTGTGTGTGTGTGTGTGTGTGTGTGGAGTAGGGGGGGGGGGGGGGGGGGGGGGGGGGGGGAAGGGTGGAGAGAGAGGGAAGAGGTTGGGGGGGGGGGGAGGGGGCGGCACTATATTGCTGTGCTTTTATAAAATACTTTTAAAAAATAGTGACCAGAAAATTTCTACTTCAAATATAATTTTAAAAATAGAATGACCCGCCCCCTCCCCCCTTTCTTTCCGATTTTTACAAATTCTTCATTCTTATATTTATTTATTTATTTATTTTGATAGAATCCCCATTAGAGGTAGACTGATTTTTTTGTGCTGATTTTTTAAGTTCTCTGTACTTTGTCTGTCACTGTTCCATACACACTTTTTCAAATCTTTGTCTTACACCAGTGCCTGTTCCCTAATTTGTTTATTTCTTTGTTTTATTTTGCAGTTTGAAATTCAGAGACCGAATGTAACCGCCTCACCTAACCCAGCATACGAGGTGAGTGGTCATTTATTTTTAGCGAAACTCGAAGTTAGTCTTGATTTTATCCAAATAGAGTTTTAAAAAGCGTTACCTCTATATTATTTCTTCTTCATCTTCTTCTTCTTCTTCTTCTTCTTCTTCTTCTTCTTCTTCTTCTTCTTCTTCTTCTTCTTCTTCTTCTTCTCCTTCTCCTTCTCCTTCTCCTTCTCCTTCTCCTCCTCCTCCTCCTCCTCCTCCTTCTTCTCCTTCTTCTCTATATAAAATATAAATTGGATTACTCACTTATATGTGGCCAAAACATGTGTTTCTGTGGCTTTCGTCCACGTCGTCAGTTGACAACTGAAGACGTGGACGAAAGCCACAGAAACATTATGTTTTGGCCACATTTAAGTGAGTAATCCAATTTATATTTTATAATAGCTCTAACCATCATTATCGAGCACTTTCGTACCTACGAGTACCCACCAACACTCATAAATTTATATATATATATATATATATATATATATATATATATATATATATATATATATATATATATATATTTATATAAACATTTCAAGTATAATTATGATCAACTTCTACAGTATTGTTTCGAGCGTCAGCTCGAAGTTGAACGTAGAAGTTGATCATAATTATACTTGAAATGTTTTATAAGTAACTCCATTTATCAAAAAGTTGAGCACTTTTATCATGGTTCTTGTTTTGTACACACACACACATACACACACACACACACAATCTTTTATCTTTATTCTAATCAAATATTGTATTTTCTTCTTATATTTCAGCCTTAACTCATCGACACCCGACACCCTCCCCCCCCCCCCCCCCCCCCGCCCCCCCACAGCAATCCATTCTCCACCCCCTTGTCGAAATCTCCACCCATATCCCCACTCTACACATCTTCCAATTCAAAGGATGAACTGGATTAAACAAAAAATCAAAAACGACAGCCAAGCTCAATTGTCTTCCAATGCATCCTCGTCATTTATCAACTCTACTACAACAAATGTTGTTCTTAAAAAAAAAAAAAAACCCACCAAAACAAAACAAAACACGACGGGAATGTGATTTATTATGACTAAAATAAATCATTTCACAGCCTCAATCTGATTCTCAAGCTTCACTGTGACGTCATGCCTTCTCGACCAATCGGAAACGAAGAAAGATTTACCAACGTTTGATAATAATAATTTAATTATATTCTTGGAACTGTATAACGCTTGGGATTTTGCATTTTCCAACTGTGAGTCAACAACTGACCAACCATTGGATACTGTTTATATAACACAGGTGTGTTCTCTTTCACGATGATGGTGTGTTACACACGACAAATCACACACATCCAAACACAAACAGGGTAATGTAGAATGTATAATCCGTGGTATAATTATAATATTATGTTTATAGATTACAATAAATTATATATTATTTATGTTGATTGGGGGTCACGATAGCTCAGTTGGTAGAGCACTCGCTTCCCACGCAAAGGGACCGAGATCGATCCCGGGTGGGTGCAGTCGAGATTTTTTCTAACCCCCCTGTCCACCCAGCAGTGATTGGGTAGCTGGGTCTGTTTGATCTGGCGGAAAGTACTTTGCGGTAGGCTAGCGTTCTACCAAAAGGGTAGCAAGCAATTGCTATTGTCCGTTTCACGCTACAGAAACCGGGATAAACTCCGGCTCTATGGGCCTAATCTGAAGCGGCCCCGAAGGACTACTTTATGTTGATTATTCTTTGTTGTTGGCGGGTTAAATTTGACATGATGCTGTTCGTGTTGTACCGAGTTGTTGGGAGGTTTTAATGAGTTGTCTGTTATAATAATATGTCAACAAAGCAGCGATAACTCATAACTCAGAGGGGGGATAACTGTGTTGATGTAAGGTCATGATGTATCTAACATTTAAAAAAATGTGGAGCTGACCGTAGCCATCGTAAACTTATAGCCTGATACTGACCACAAAAAATGATGCCAAAAGACAAGTCTTTGGCCTCAAGAGAATACAAATCGTGAGTTGTAGTCAGTAGTTCAACCAATGAAATAATTTGTTTCCTTGATCTCTACTAACGACAACTCACCAGACGCTGCACAAAACTAAAAAATGACGTCAAACTGGAAGTCTTAGATGGTTCTAGTGTCAGACTATAAGTTAACGGTGGCTACGAGCTGACACTTTTATATTATATTATATATATATATATATATATATATAATGATGAGAAATAATATAGGGTATGAAGAAGCTTCATATGATAACAGAGGATAAAAATATCAACGGTGTCAAAGAAATAAATTCGGGATGCAACTAACCAGTAGATTTTTGACCAATCAAAACATAGAATTTGTGTCACACCTTCACACATGCTCGGACAAACATAGTTTGTTTTTTTATAAGCAATAACGTGAGTGGTATATCGACCTGATCATTGTTATTGTTTTTTATACCACTAAATGGGTGACAAGTTATCACACGATTTTCCTCGTTAACGTTTTAGTATAGACATAGTTTTCTGTGTTGGCTCTATTGATCAAGCGGTAGAACAGTGTGTATTTTACTTAGACACATACCATCGATAGTTAAACGTTTGTAGTTTGCTACGTTTACCAACCACCGCCATTGTTTACATTCTGACGAATGTCCGAGAGGCGTGGTTATCTAGGTGTCTATAGATAATACATATGAATGGGGATGATCTATATTACCTATCCATATGCTCGAGGTCATCGGTCACATTGCATAGTGTGCTCAAAATGACCCACATAGAGTTTGAAAATTTCCAACGTCATAATTAGTCATTTTGCTCAGCATGACTCATAAACAAATTAGCGCGTTTACGTTTATTGAATAATGTCCAATTGCTGTACAGCAAAAAATCACGTGATCGATGACTAGGTTGGACGAAGACATGAATATAGATCGTTCCCATTGGGTACCGATGTTTGGCACTCGGACTCCGTGATTTAGTTACTCTCTGTTGTCATTTGGTCCTTTTTCTTTATCCTTTATTATTACTCAGGGTATCTAGTTCTAATATTTATTATATTTATAATATCCAATCACCATCAATACGGTTCAACAGTCGTGACGTCACTTCCTCGTAATGACACATAGTAACTTCGTAACTGGTTCTAAACTATTGACTTCCCTTACGAGCATAAAAGTGTATCCAGAGGTGAAAAACATTATAAATCTGATCATGTTTTGACTTTTATGAATTCTGTTCACATGACAAGTGAAAAAGTTCTAAGCCAGCATGAAGAGTAAAAAAGTACCGAATTTTTTGTTTAGAACCAAGCTGCTGGTTGCTGGGCGGACGTGACATCAGACTATTAAATAATATTCTTGTCTTCATCGCAACTACTCTGACATATTGTGATAATAAAAAATTAAAACGTATTTTAACAATTTTGACCATAAAACTCATCCTTCAAATATCAATCGGTTATAATGACCTTCATCTTATCGAAAACTCTTTAATTAACCCGGGACTTCAAATACGTCATCAATGAAGTCCCGGGTTTGATAGCATAATTTAACAAGATGAATGGCATTTAACACTCTCCTTACCACCTACAGCAAAATCGTCACATTTGTTACGACACAATGTACATTTTTCTTATTCAGATTTATTGTCTACATCACAATGATCTTTGTTTAATTAATAAGAACATAAAGTTGTTTTGTCGAGAGTGTTTGAGTTTAAAGAATCCATTTTTCTGCTGGATAAACCTGCCATTTTGGGAAAATATTGAAAATGATCGGTAAGGAGAGATTTAAATATCTGTCGAGTTTTATGGCCAAAATTTTTAAAACTTGTTTATTTTTTCATAGTATGAGAGTACTTTACCATTTAATGTCTATTACCTTTGGGTTTATTTTACCTTTATGCATTTACGTATTACAATGGATGGTAAATATTGGGTTACAAGTCATTATTCGATATCGTTTATAATCAAATATGCATGGACAATATGGAAATGACGAATACAACGAGTGGGAAAAGAACAAGAATTTTTGTATTTATTAATGTCAAATTATTTACCTATAGTATTTTCCTTATTTATGTTACTTGAATATATGAAAGGAAATATCAACGCACAAACGTTTCTGCGGTATTTATCTTTGTCGAGATAACAACAAATATCAACTATTAACAACAAATAACAACTGATAACACAAAAATACTTTGTTTCTAGCCTCAAACATTAATATTCATGTAGGCCCCAATTTTTCGTGCAAAATTCCAAGCAACAACCGAAGTAGAAGATTCTTTAGCGATGATCGGAGTTACGTCCCTTTTTGCTTTACATTAAAATCGAAAGTAGAATAGTCTCTGGTTCACTCCCCGCTGGTGCCAACCTCCCATAGACTCTGGTTCACTCCCCACTTGAGTGGATTTCGGAAGATTTCGGTGGATTTCTGTATTCAGCAGTACCCTTAATTGTTGTTTTCAGTTATTATTTGTTGTTATCAGTTGATATTTGTTGTTATTTGTGGTTATCAGTTGTTATTTGTTATCTCGACAAAGATAAATACCCAAAATCTGTGCCTTACACTTTCCATAAGACATTTCCAGTTCTCCACAAGCCATGACTCGAGTCATGATGATTTGTTGATAAAAGATTCCTTTTAACTCACTCAATCCTAGATTGGAAAAAAATGTATTAAAAATGAGCATGTGGATAGATAGTTTTATTCAACTATCATTAACATGTAAAGATGAAAAACATTAGCTTTGTTACTACGCCTAAAATTTGTCTCAGAAAAATCTAATAAAGAGGCATGGGGTAAAAGTAACCCGGATCAAAAACGGATATAGTCGGTGTTAGAGTTGAGTGAGTTAACGTTTTGTTGACTTTTTAGAATATTCTTACAGATTATATCAAACTCCACGTCTTTCTGATCAGCCAACCGTCGTACTCTGGAAAAAAAAAACACGGATTTAAACATTTGGCCAGAAAACTCATCCTTCAAATATCCATCGCTTTAAATGACCCTGATCTCGGCTTAACCTTTCAAACCTGGGACTTCGCGAAGCCTTTAACAAAATCCCAAGTTTGAATGTTGTTTTTTTTTCTTTTTTTTTTGCCAAGATAAGGGCCATTTAAATCGATCGATATTTGAAGGACGAGTTTTCTGGCCAAATTTTCAAATGCATGTTTATCCTGAGTAGGCCAATTGGTTGGTTAATATTACATTCCACAATTAACGATGAATTTATATGTGTCCAATCCTTTCATGTACCAAATCATTACCTTTTCATTTTTAATCTCCACTTGTCAAATTTGAGCTTAGATAAACGCCGTCATCAAGGCGAATGAGTTTTGTATCTTAAACTTTAAGAAAGCTTTGAATTTTTCAATTCTAATCATTTTAACTTTAAGAGTTACCTTTCCTGGCCTTCCTTAGTGAACATTTGAGTGTGTTCGTTTTAGTGGGGACCTGAGCTTGTGTCTGGATGAGACTTTTAGGTGATCTCAAACTAAGTACTTTGATAGTGTGCTCTTGGAATCTACATCTGTTCCCTATTTGAACCAATTTCCCTTTGTCTTACCTTTACTTGGGTGATTTAATTGTAATTCTAGAACTTTTTACTATTCCAGTTTCTTCCTTTTTACTGGCGCTGATATAACCTTATTGTGTTGCAAGCGCCGTGAAATCCTTAAAAACAAAAACATTACATTTCCTCGATGTAGGTCATCCCGACACAATACTTGATTGTCACGGTGGGTCACACGTTGTGCTGTCTTTTCTTTTTTTTTGTTTCGTATTCGTAAACGTGTGTCTTTCCCAAGGTTACTTCTTCAGTATTACGTCATGTGGAAATATAAAAATTATACTTACGGTGTTATTGTTAACCGATTGTTGTTAAACAATCTTTGTAACTCTGGTAGAATTGAAACATTAACAAAATAATGCTACTTACTTCTACTATTTATGTCGAATGATATGTGCTTGAGACAGGCAGAGGGAGTGGAGGTAGAGAGACACACACAGAGAGAGAGAGAGAGAGAGAGAGAGAGAGAGAGAGAGAGAGAGAGAGAAAGAAAATGAGAGAGAGAAAAAAAAAGATATATGTCGGTATGGGGGGAAGGGGGGTGGGGTGACTGGGTTAGAGAATAGAGTTACCATACCTGAGATTATATCTGCGCAATATCAATTGTTTCAATATAATGCGCAATTTCATTCCACGTACAGTTGTGTATTTGTTGTCCATGTACACAGGTACAGTTATTCATTGTGGAATTTTAAAAATCACTACAAAGAATTTTGATACTAGATAGCGAAGTTAAAGATTTTAAAACATGTTTGATTTATGCTAATTCAGTTTTACGCAATTTCTCCTCAATTAATATGATCCTTCCTTCATTGTGTGCCTTCATAAAGTTTGTTTTCGATTTGAGTAGATTTTCACCATTGCCATTGAAGTTATTGTTATTTTTAAAATCGCCATTGTAGTCATCATCATAAACATCATCGTCACCATCATCATCACCATCATCATCATCATCATCATCATCATCATCATCATCATCATCATCATTATGATCGTGATCATCATCATCATCATCATCATCATCATGTTAAAATATTTTACTCACTGCCGCATGATAAATCAAGAAAACTAAATCAATTAATCATTCACATTTATTAGATATGAGCGATGAATCAAAACAAGATCATTTTTCCCCCACAGCATGGGAACGTATTGGGCGAAAGCCCCGTTTCAGCTAAAGGGTTAAAAACAAAGTACATTTCTACATTAATCAGATATTGAAAGTAAACTGTCGAATCTTGGATGTTTCAACTCATTGTACTGGTTGTGGTTCCTAACCTCCCATAGTGGGTGTGGTTCCTAACCTCCCATAGTGGATGTGGTTCCTAACCTCCCATAGTGGGTGTGGTTCCTAACCTCCCATAGTGGGTGTGGTTCCTAACCTCCCATAGTGGGTGTGGTTCCTAACCTCCCATAGTGGGTGTGGTTCCTGACCTCCCATAGTGGATGTGGTTCCTAACCTCTCATAGTGGTTGTGGTTCCTAACCTCTCATAGTGGGTGTGGTTCCTGACCTCCCATAGTGGATGTGGTTCCTAACCTCTCATAGTGGGTGTGGTT
This sequence comes from Berghia stephanieae, assembly GCF_034508935.2. Lineage (NCBI taxonomy): Eukaryota > Metazoa > Mollusca > Gastropoda > Nudibranchia > Aeolidiidae > Berghia > Berghia stephanieae. The sequence continues at coordinate 32,507,901 of NC_088371.1, forward strand.
CCTGACCTCCCATAGTGGGTGTGGTTCCTAACCTCCCATAGTGGATGGGGTTTCTCACTTCCCATGTGGGCAGGGAGGTACTTGCTGTATCTTCTATCCCCCTGTATCTGTTTTCTAATTGCTTTCTGTCTTTGTCTTGGAATGAGATTACTTAGTTTAGTCCTGACCTTTGCCGGAGTCCTTGGCTGGAAGGGAAACAGTCGAATGTATAGTTATAATTTTGGAAGATGATATTTTTTCCTTGTAAATCATCTCTTTGGTATGTAATGTTATTTTAAAAATGTTTAACACATGATTTGTAAACATTTGAGTGTGTTCCTCTTAGTGGGATATTGTGCTGGTGTATAGGTGTGACTTTTAGGTAATCTCAAACTAAGTACACTGATAATGTGCTCTTGGAATCTACATCTGTTTCCTATTTCAACTAATTCCCCCTTGTCTTACTTTTTTCCTGAAGTCGTTTTAATCTAGAATGTTTTCACTATCTAATTTTCTTTCTTTATACTGGAACTGATATGACCTAAATATGTTGCAAGCGCCTTAACACCCTAAAAACAACCCAAAAAATAGTTATGACGATAAACTCCTATCTAGTTATAAAACAACTCACCAATATTAATTTATAATTTTTTTAAATGACGATTGAAAACCAACCTCTGACGATGATTTTATGAACGGTTTTAAAAGCTCCCGATACTGGGTGGGGATCCTGACCTCCCATAGTGGGCAGGGAGGTACATGCTGTGTCTTCCATCCCCCCATACCCGTTTCCCAATTGTTTCCTGTCATTGTCTTGGAATGAGATTACTTAGTTTTGTCCTGATCCTTGCCGGAGCTCCTTGGCTGGGAGGGAAACAGTCGAATGTATAGTTATAGTTTTGGGAGATGATATTTTTTTCCTTGTAAATCATCTCTCTGTTATGCATTGTATTATGTTGAGTTTACATATTATATTAAATGATTGGTAAACATTTGAGTGTATTCCTCTTAGATGGGACCTGTGCTTGTGTCTGGATGAGACTTTTAGGTGATCTCAAACTAAGTGCATTGGTGGTCTGCTCTTGGAATCTACATCTGATCCCTATTTGTTCTCAGTTCCCCTATGTCTTACTTTTTCTTGGGTGCTTTTATTGTAATTCTATAACTTTTTACTATCCCATTTTCTTCCTTTTTACTGGCGCTGATATAACCTAAATGTGTTGCAAGCGCCGTAAAACCCTTAAAAACAAAAAACAAACAAAAGCTCCCGATAGCTCAGTTGGTAGAGCACTCGCTTCAAACACAAAGGGACCAAGATCGATCCCGGGTGCAGTCGAGATTTTTTTTTCCGAAATCCCTGTTCACCTAGCTTAAAAGGGTGGTTGCGGCTGTTAGATTTGGCAGCAGCTGCTTCTTATGGTTCACACTATTATGTTATGACGATCGACCCAATCAGCAAAGTCCGGTCCGCATTCGTGCACCGTCGCGAACCCGCCTGGTAGCATCGTCACAACACACCTTTCGACTAGATGCTCTGCCGTTTCGGGTTCTTGTCCACAGCGTGGACATAAAGGACAGGAAGTTAGACCCCACTGATGTAACGCACCGGCCGTTAGGCAGCTCCTCGACCGAAGCCGATTCGCAGCTACCCAGTGTCTCCTCTTACTGGTATCAAAGCCTGGCAACTTCTCACCAAGCTTAGAGGAGTGTAGGTCCCCGCCCCCACGAGGGATTGAATTCGTCCAAACCGACTTCCATCTCGTATGTGCAGCTCTGTCCGTAGTCAGGGATTCTGCGTACAAGGGTTGCCGGGACTTATTTCGGCTCGAAACGGGGGCACCGTTCATTATGCGCATGAGAGGGGTATCCCCATTCCCTCTCTCTTTGATCTTACTCAGCCAGTTTCCCGTAATGGTCTCTCTCCGGACATCGGGGGGCTGGATCGCTGCCATTACCGGGCCCCATTCTCTAGGGGTTGTTGCTAGCGTTCCCGACACTATGTGCATCGACTTGCGAAGTTTTACATCCACCTTCTCAACGTTTCTGCTTCTACCCCACACTGGAGCGCAATACTCCGCGGTGGAATAGCATAGTGCCAGGGCGGATGTTCTCAGGAGCGCTTGGCTAGCGCCCCAAGTCGATCCCGCCAGCTTCCTCAGAAGACTATTCCGCTTCTCTATCTTCCGGGCAACCCCTTCGAGATGAGCCCGATAGGTAAGGCTGCGATCCAACGTCACCCCTAAATATTTTGGACGCGGCTCATATGGGAGTGGCTGGTCCCCGACTAGGACATTCAGTTTACGGGTGTGCCAACCACTGCATAAGTGAAATGCAGTGGCCACGGTTTTTGAAGTGTTCATCTTCAGGTACCACTTGTCAAAGTAGGATTTGAGTCTGGTGACGTCCTCGCTGAGTACGCTCTCGAGACGGGTCCACACTTTACTCTGAGTAACGAGTGCCCAGTCGTCTGCGTATCCCAGCCTCAGGGAGGAAGTGTTCGGCATATCGCTAATGTAAACGTTAAACAACATTGGCGCAAGTACCGACCCCTGAGGGACCCCATTCTTCAATTTCCTTACTTTGCTCGTGACGTCTCCCAGCGCGACGTGGAATTGCCTTTCCCCTAAGATCGAAGAGAACAACTTCAAGGTCTTTTTGCACCTTATGATTTTTGCAAGTTTGAGCATTAACCCATCGCACCAGACCGTATCGTACGCCGCTGATAGGTCTATAAACACAGCACCTGTTTGCTGTTTTCTCTCGAACCCGTGCTCAATATGCTCTGTAAGGGCAATGACCTGCTCCGTGGTGCACCTCCCTTCCCTGAAGCCTGCCTGCTCTGGTGGCAGGGCAGCGTCTAGGACCGGCCCCCATCGGTTTAATAGAACACGCTCCAGCAATTTGTAAAGACAGCTCAGCAGCGATATGGGTCTGTAACTGTCTGCCTCCTTCGCCGGCTTCCCTGGCTTCAGGATGGCAACTATCTTCGCGTGCTTCCACACTTGTGGAAGCTTTCCTTTTGCAAGGACGTCCGACATTGCCTCTGCTAGCCAGGCCCGTGCCCTGGGGCCCAGATGCGTCACCATATCGGGATATACACCATCTATCCCTGCTGCTTTGCCGTTCTTTACTTCGCTAATGGCTGCACCCACTTCTCGGGGACTGAACGGGGCCGTCCAGTCCGACTCCTCCGCAGGTAGCGAGTCCAAAATCGTACGGTACGCCTTGCGGACACCGCGCTCAAAAGCCTGATTAGGGACCCGCTTACTACGGTTCTTAATATTCTTGGCAATTGTGTCTGCCTCGCATTCCGGTGCAGCCTTCGCGAAATTCCGATCTGGGTCCAATTTCTTTATCAAACGCCAAGCGTGGCGGCTGGAGTGTGTAAAGTCGAGACTTTCCACGGTCTCCTGCCACCGTTGCTTCCTTCCCTCTGCCAGAGACTGAAGTAGTCTATCGGCTGTGTCCTGAGACTGGGTCTGCTGGTACTCTCGGTACAGCTCTTCCGACTCTGCTGTCCAGCAAGGGGTGTAGAATTTCCGCTTGCCCCGTGGAATAGAGCGTTGAGCGCTCTTAACCAGTAGCCTACTAAATCTGGTTATATTCTTGGACTTGGGAGGAATGGCAGGGCAGACCTGCTCGATATAGGAAGTGAATTCCTCCCAGTCAGCCTTCCTGAAATTCCATCTGCAAAGTGGGAGAGACTGTACCCTCGGTATTGTCACCCCAGCTGTGACAAGAACCGGCCTGTGCTGGCTATGCGGAAAGTCCCCTAGGACTGTCCGCTTCACCTGCAGCGGTTCACCGTTCGCGCTTTTCGTTACGAGGGTGAGGTCTGGAGTGTACTCCTTCTTATGGCGGGTACCCCGGAAGGTACCCTTGGCTGTAGGATCGTACACTAGGTGTAGATCATTACAGTCCATCCATGAGCGGAGTTGTCTTCCTGCCTCGTTGCAGTCTCGGTAGCCCCATTCGTGATGGTGGCTATTAAAGTCTCCCAGACAGATGGAAGGATGGCTGACCACCGGTACCGGTGGTGTAGTCCAAGTCGCTCTAGGTGGTTTGTAAATATTATGCAAACACAGTCCACCTACTTCCACGGAAATTCGGTTCACCCCATTGCTGTCCGTTACGCTCTCAATGACCCTTACCTTCGATGGCTCTTTAGCGTAAACGCTAACCCCTCCTTTGAGCCTCGAAGTGTCCTCGCGTTGGACCACCGTATAGCCTGGGATCTGGAATCGGGAAGATTGCGCGCCTGAATAAAGGTGGGTCTCCTGTAAAAGGAGGATATCAACGCAATGAACGGCCAATAGCTTTGATAAAAGCTCATTTTTTGCCATACTCTGGCTCTCGACGTTCAGGGACAATATACGCGTCAGTTCGCCATCCCCGCCGTCGCATTTTCCAATCGGCAGGCCGCGAATCGATTGATGCATGGGACGTTCGCTTTTTTCTCGGACGTGCCGACGACCCGGGCGACACGAACGCGGTATTATTTGGCTAGGCGGCAGACCGCTTCGCCATTGACGGGACTGGTTGGGACTCGACATAAGGACAATAGTGTGGCGCCCGGGATAGGGCTGCTATTCGGGCACCGGGTTTGGATCAAATTTAGTCACACACCGGGGCGAGCAGCTCATGTGGCTCGTTGGCTCGATACCCGGGATGGTCTCGTGACGGTCGACAGGGATTTACACCTTTGCCCTCCCGTGTGCCTCAAGCCCCCTCACCAACTGCAAGGTAAAGATCCACGAGGGGGTAGACCTGGCGGAAAGTACTTTGCGATAGACTAGCGTCCAATCCAAAGGATAGCAAGCAATTGCTATAGAAACATGGGCCCAATGGCTCTGAAGGACTTTTTTTTATTATTCTCGTTGTCACGGGATCACGCTGGAGGTTTTTACTTTCATGAATTAAAGATTAACATTACACCCTCTATTCACAATAATACTGCCATATTTTGAAAAAAGAAAGTATTTAGAATTTTGGCCAAAAAAAACCAACAAAACAACCTCGTCCTCCAAATATCGATCAGTTAAAGCGACCCTCATCTTGCGTCACTGTGGTCTTGTGGTATGACACTTCGCTTTCGGATCGTGGGTTCGAGCCTCGCTCAGCGTATAGTTGAGTCCTTGGACAAGGCTCTTTACTCACATTCTCTCACCGTAGTCGGGTGTAAAATGAGTACCTGGCCGATAACAGCGTCGTCTCTGTGTCGGAAAGAAATGTAATATCGCCTTACATGCGTCATTCATGTCTCGTTCGACATTTACGTGTTGCTGTTGGTCAAGGACCCTCTGTACAGCGCCTTGAGCATGTTTAGTGGATATTGCGCTATATATAAAAAATATCCCCAAAAATCTTGTCTAAAATGTTCAACCCCGAGACTTCCAAAGGTTTGAGTTTCTGTTTCAAGTTGTGAGTCATTTTAATCGATCGATGTTTGAAGTCAAAATTTTCTGGCCAAAAATATACAAGGTTACTTTGGCCATTTTTTGGTCGATGGAAACTGGAACTTAAAAGTTGAATGAAAAAGTATGATTGGTTGGTTGGATCAATGACAACAATTGTATTGTCTGACCAGGCATAGGTCGATAAGCGGGTGGTTGGATGGGAGCATCACCCTTGAATCATATACCTATGATGTTCGCATGGGTGTACGATCCGATAGTGATGTCGTTTCTTTCACCCTTGAATCATATACCTATGATGTTCGCATGGGTGTACGATCCGATAGTGATGTCGTTTCTTCTTCTCTTTACTAGCCTATCCTGCTTCTTTGGTTTGTGATTGTATTTTTGACAGGGGATTTTTTTTTCTGTAAATCTTCTGCCTGTTTGTTCTTGGTTATTTATAATTTAGCTTATGATATCTCTAGGTTATGATTTTGATTTACATTTGTACTATTTTTGTTAGATTGCTTGTTTTTTTGTTTCAGCGGTCTCTCATATAACCTCAATTGTGTTGGAAGAGACCTAAAGCAACAAACAAACAAAACAAAAAAATAGGTCGATACTATTCTCTGACCAGGCACAAGTCGATATTATTGTCTGGGTGGGGTACCTGACCGCCCATAGTGGGCAGGGAGGTACATACTGTCTTTTATCCCCCTATGTCTGTTTTCCAACATGCTTGCTGTCTTTGTCGTGGAATGAGATTACTTGGTTTTGTCCCTGGCCGGATACCCTAGCTGGGAGGGAAACAGTCAAATGTATAGTTAACGTTTTGGGAGATGATATTTTTTTTCCTTGTAAATCCCTGTTATGCACTGTAATGTTTTGTTTACATATTGTATATGATTTTTGAACATTTGAGTGTATCCCTCTTAGTTGGGACCTGGGCTTGTTTGTGGATGAGACTTTTAAGTATCCCAAACTAAGTACTTTGACAGTGTGCTCTTGGAATCTACATCTGTTCCCTATTTGAACCATTTCCCCTTTGTCTTACCTTTTCTTTGGTGCTTTAATTGTAATTCTAGAACTTTTGACTATCCCATTTTCTTCCTTTTTACTGGCGCTGATATGACCTGAATGTGTTGCAAGTGCCGTAAAACCCTTAAAAACAAAAACAAACAGGTCGATATTATTGTCTGACCAGGCACTCGATGTTGTCCGTGGTATAATTTCACCCAGAATCCGTGTTCTTAATTATTTATTTACAAATGTTGATTTATCCTCAGGTTGTATTGAATTTATTTCGATATTTTCGAATTTATATCGATGTTGGAGGCGGTGACAAGATCTCGATTTTGTAACTTTTCGATATAAAATCACATCAATGTTAAGATTTTTGGTAATTTTGTCAATTAATCAAAAGTGAAATTAGTGAGAGTTTGATCATTTCTATAAGGATTTGAATTTCTTAATATTGTTGTCTTATTGTGTCAAAATCGTTACAAAAACGATCTTACGTCACTTCCGGTTGTCACTGTCTCGTTGTAATATTTAAAACTGCTATGCCTGTGGTATTATTTGTCAAGCATAATAAAGATAATTATAATAATAATTTTTTTAAAAGAATATAAAAAACCTGTATCTTAATATATTTCATCATTATTCCCATAGAATGGTGCATCTTATGTCGAGTTATATAATGATATATATAGGTATACGTGATATAATATATTATAATATGACTATAATATTTGGTATGAGAAATGTTTTGATATATATATCGTGGTTTATGTATCGTTGATTTATCGATTCAATTGGAAAACAATCGGGTTTTTGTTCTCTTATGTTGAAATGGAAGTTTGTACAATAAAGAAATATTCTATTTATTGAAATCAAAGCTTTGTGGATTGGTTTATTTGGGAATCAGAATGTACAACAGCGCCTTTTTGGGTTTGGGGAGACTTCCTTTGGGATAAGGTCATCTGCTGACCTCCCGTGGTCGACGGAGAGATCTCTTATTGTGTCTTCTATCCCCCTATATCCGTTTTCCTTTTCCACGTTTCTCCCCCTCTCTCTCTCTTTCTCCATCCCCCCCCCTTTCTCTCTCTATCTCCCGCTATTTCTCTCTCTCTCTCTCTCTCTCTCTCTCTCTCTCTCTCTCTCTCTCTATGGGTGGAGTTCCTGACCTCCCATGGTTGGTAGGAGGCAGTAGCTGTGTCTTCTATCCCAATGTGTGTGTCTGGGTGGGGATCCTGACCTCCCATAATGGGCAGGGAGGTACATGCTTTGTCTTCTATTCCCCCCATACCCGTTTTCCAATTGTTTCCTGTCATTGTCTTGGAATGAGATTACTTAGTTTTGTCCTGATCCTTTCCGGAGTTCCTTGGCTGGGAGGAAAACAGTCGAATGTATAGTACTAATAGTTATAGTTTTTGGAGATGATATTTTTTTCCTTGTAAGTCATCTCTCTGTTATGCATTGTATTATGTTTAGTTTACATATTATATTATATAATTGGTAAACATTTGAGTGTATTCCTCTTAGTTGGGACCTGTGCTTGTGTCTGGATGAGACTATCAGGTGATCTCAAACTACGTACTTTGACGGTGTGCTCTTAGAATCTACATCTGTTCCCTATTTGAACCAATTCCCCTTTGTCTTACCTTTCCTTTTGTGCTTTAATTTTAAGTCTAAAACTTTTTACTATCCCATTTCTTCCTTTTTACTGGCGCTGATATGACCTTAATGTGTTGCAGCGCCGTAAAACCCTTAAAAAAACATATCCCCATGTGTCTATTTTTTAAATGCTTTCTGTCTTTGTCTTGCAATGAGATTACTTAGTTTTGTCTTGACTCTGACCGGAATCCTTGACTGGGAGGGAAATAGTCGAGTGTAAGGTTATAGATATTATTTTTCCTTGTAAATAATCTCTCTGTTATGTATAGTTATTTTTAAAATTTGTAACATATGATTTGTAAACATTTGAGTGTATTCCTCTTAATGGGAACCTTCGCTGGTGTCTGGATGAGGCTTTTAGGTGATCTCAAACTTAGTACTCGTACATTGATGGAAGATTCTTAAATCTACATATCTGGGTGGGGTTCCTGACCTCCCACAGTGGGCAGGGAGGTACATACTGCGTCTTCTATCCCTCTATATCTGTTTTCCAACTTGCTTTCTCTTTTTGTCTTGGAATGAGATTACTTGGTTTTATCCGGGCCCTTGCCGGATACCCTAGCTGGGAGGGAAACAGTCAAATGTACAGTTAGTTTTGGGAGATGATATTTTTTTCCTTGTAAATCATCTCTCTGTTATGCACTGTATTATGTTTTGTTTACGTATTATATATGATTTGTGAACATTTAAGTGTATTCCTCTTAGTGCGCTTGTGTCTGGATGAGACTTTTGAGTGATCTCAAACTAAGTACTTTGATAGTGTGCTCTTGGAATCTACATCTGTTTCCTATTTGAACCAATTCCTCTTTGTCTTACCTTTTCTTGGGTGCTTTAATTATAATTCTAAATCTTTTTACTATCCCATTTTCTTCCTTTTTACTGGCGCTAATATGACCTTAATGTGTTGCAAGCGCCGTAAAACCCTTAAAAACATAAAAACAAACAAATCTACATATGTTCCCTATTTGAACCAGTTCCCCTTTGTAATACTTTTTCTAGTATTCGTATTAGTAATAGAAGTAAGAAAGTAGTAGTAGTAGTAGTAGTAGTAGTAGTAGTAGTAGTAGTAGTAGTAGTAGTAGTAGTAGTAGTAGTAGTCGTTGTCGTCGTCGAAAAAGAAGAAGAAGAAGAAGAAGAAGAAGAAGAAGAAGAAGAAGAAGAAGAAGAAGAAGAAGAAGAAGAAGAAGAAGAAGAAGAAAAAGAAGAAGAAGAAAAAGAAAAAGAAAAAGAAGAAGAAGAAGAAGAAGAAGAAGAAGAAGAAGAAGAAGAAGAAGAAGAAGAAGAAGAAGAAGAAGAAGAAGGAGGAGGAGGAGGACTATGGAGGAGGGGGTGAAAAAATATTTTAATTGCCACTTAACCCATTTCTGATCCGAGGTTCCGGTGTTACACGCTCAAAACACTACCATGCAATAAAGACTACCATAGTGATTTTGGCGTAATACTTTCATGCCACTATCCAAGCTCATAGGGTAGAGTCACTCTCTCACCGGCCAGGCGCAGTTATCGTACCAGTAAGGTCGCGGGTTCAAACCCCCATCACCGCCGCGAAAAAAAATTATTCTCTATTGTCTTCTGGCACTTTCCTACTCACTTCATGAATCTCTTATGGTAATGTTTGTTGCATAGAGTGATTTTGGCTTATTACACCGGCACACTTACATCAGATAGCCAACTCCATTCATAAATGTACATGAAATGCGACAAAACGTTTATACTTGCTAGTTATAATATCTTTATTGTAAACAATTCCTGATGTTGTATGGAAGACGACCAGAGAAAACTCCAGCGATTTTCTATTCGAAAAGTTTGCCATAATCAACAATATCCAATCCACGATGTAACAAAACAAGTCGTTAGTTATAATAATAATGATATCATTATTGAATATACTGATAAATTGATATAAAAATTATCATCATTTGATTATAAGATGGGCATTTATAGTAGGATAATGAACACAGCCATGTTAGAACGATTATAGAGGTAAAATTGAGATTCATTGGTGTCAACAACCGGTTATTCTATAGAAAATAAATAAGGCAATAATATATTATGTAACCCATGGCCTCAAATCGGTGAGATGTCGAATTGATTGAACTGATCAGAGTGACCTTAACATTTCATGATAATATGAACAGACTTGGTATCGAATATACCACATTTTTCTTTTTTCCATCCCTATATATAGTAACGCGTAATAATATAGTTTACAATAATAATCGGTGACTCCAAACAGATTAACAAGCGCTGAATTTTACTGAAATTCGATTTTTAGAAAAAATAGAAGTATTATTTAGATATATTTCTAACATGTATTACATTTTTTAAAAAAATTATGTAGCCTGGCGTCAACGTTCATTTTCAATAAGTTTTAATGACTTACAGATACTCATGAAGTTTTCGTAGGAATAGGAAGGTCTGGGTTACATAGTAAGTAAGTGGCCTCTGATAGAAAAATAATGAACAATAGATAGGATTCAATAGTCTGATGTCACGTCCGCCCAGCAACCAGCAGCTTGGTTCGAAACAAAGAAAATCAGTACTTTTTATTCTTCGTGCTGGCTAGAACTTTTTCACATATCATGTAATCAGAATGTATAAAAGTCAAAACATGATAAGATTTATAATGTTTTTATCCTCTGGATACACTTTTATGTTCGTCGGAGTAGCAGTTTTTTAAGGGTGCGGATGGAGATAATGGCGTCCGCCATTGTTCCGATAGTTTATAGCAAGTCGATGCGTCAATACGAGGGAAGTGACGTCACGACTGATGAACCCTATTTCAATAGCCTTGATCAATTTAATTCAATTCTGACGTTCAAAATACTTCTTCTTTTTTTTTTTTTGCTCATTTTTCTAAAACCATAAAACTGCTACTTCAAATGATAACAATTAACAAAATGATCCCAATCCACGTTTACAACATGCCAAGCAACCGAATCGGTCAGCTCCACAGTTTGCGAGCATTTATCACAATAATCTGACACACCAATGAGATGGATTGCATTTCTAAATTTGACGACACAATCTATAATATATCTACATATATTTATTACGAAAGCCTGTGAGTAGTTCTCAGGATCTGTGTGGGCTTAGATTGTTTTGGATATCAGGCATGTCGTGAAGTTGGCTTTGGCCCCAACCTTTTTGAACAAAAATTTTAATCCAAGACCCTAACGTCTTGACAAGTTATGGCTATTTTGGGTCATTTTTTATTTTTTGGGTCTTTTTTTTTCGGGGGGGGGGGTTGGTTATTTTTGATAATTTTGGGTTATTTGTGCCATGTGGGTCATACGGGTCATCTTGGGTTATGTGGGTCGTTTGGGTCTTTTGATTCGATCGATTTGTAAAGCAAACGTTTTCTGGTAAAAAAAAAAAAACTTGAGAAAAAAAATGTATTCTGTGAATTTTGCGCAACATTAAATTGATGTCAGAGTTTAGATTTTAAGTAGTAGTTGTATGTAGGCGTTACTGCTCGTTAGATGCCATACAGGCAAAGTGGGAAGTAAGTAGGTAAGTAAGTGAGTGAGTATGCAAGCATCGACATCTGGTTTTGACATTGACTATTTATGATATACTACAGGGCTAAACAAACAAAAAAATAAAATTAATATTGCAACTTCAATAACTAACAACATTTTGGACGCGAGATTCCAACACCCAAACATTGGTTTGTAACATAAGAACAGATACTATATTATGAGGTCGTTGTAAGTAGGTCAATGTTTTTGGTGGGTCTGAAATGAAAACATCCTATTTTTTAATATTTCTTTTTTACGAAAATAAATTTAGAGAGTTTGACTTTTTTAAAAATCCTATTTAAACATCATGGATTTGTTCTTTAAAAAAGTCGAATTCATTAAAGTTATTTTCGCAAAACAAATATTTTCTCCCATGTATGTTCAAATTGTCTGAAATTATTACAAGCATCTTTTATAAAACATCTCAAGTTAAATCTAAAAAGGACGTAACGCATTTTGTTTAATCACACAGTTTGAGCTGAAAGTTTTGTTAAACCGAAACTTTCAAAATACTTTTCATGTAAGCAGTTTTATAGATGGCACATAATTTTGTATTAATCGTTTACCGATTAGAATAAAATATTAATAGTAAAACTAATATGTACAGATAATAATAATAATAATAATAATAATAATAATAATAATAATAATAATAATAATAATAATAATAATAATAAATAATAATAATAATAATATAATAATAAATAATAATTATTGAATAAATTGTATATAAAATAATATGTTTAATTTCTAATCTTCATATCATATCCTTTATGTTAATATTTTAATCTAAAAATATCATTTTATTGATTTTTCTCTCATTGAAAACAAAAACAACAAAATATAAAAAGAATACAGACCCAAAGTAAAATGTTAAAATATATCTAACAACACAGAAAGTTGGTTAATTTCGTAGAAAAATTTACTTTTTGTCTTAAATTCGTTCTGACAATTTTTAGTTCCAAAGAAAAATAAATTAAGAAAATGAAAATAAAAAAAAATTAGAAATAACACAACAACAAACACATTATTTAAAAACGAAAAACAAAACACCAATGTTTTTTTCAACAAGAACGATGATGAGAAATGAGAAACTAAAGCACCGTATGTTTATTCATGACCAATTCAGTCCAGCTGATTGGTTGGTTGGGGGGGGGGGGGCGAAGGGGGAGATTTTGTATATTTACAGATGTGGGGTTAAAAATAGATGATAGGGGGATGAGCAGGAGGAGGAAAATAATGATATATGGGGTTATCTTATCGATAATTAATTTCCATAACGTTGATGATAATTTGATGAAATGCAATGACATAATATGATAAATCACTGAGTTATCTCCATCTTGTATCTCTTTCTCTCTCCTCTCTCTCTCTCTCTCTCTCTCTCTCTCTCTCTCTCTCTCTCTCCCTCCCCCCAAATATATATATATATATATAATATATATATATATATATATATATATATATTCATATATCTCAATCTCCAAATATAATTATGTACAGTCTATATACGTGTATAATTCATGGAATGTTGTATTATAAAGAAAGACGTTGAGTATATTGTACTATAATAATATTAAGTATTGGTATATTGTATCAACAAAATATGCACAGCAAGGTGGCCCACAAATCAGAGCTTTATAAAATGAGCGAAAGCATCTCACATTTCGGCGAATAGGGCCGTTTCGACACCCGAGGCACAACTGAAGATACGCCTCGAGTGTCGAAAAGGCCGTATTGGCGAAATTTGAGTTGCTTTTACTCATTTAATATTATTCATATATATATATATATATATATATATATATATATATATATATATATATATATATATATATATATATATATATATATATATATATGTATGTATTCTTTAACAAAGTATAACTTACAATGGAGTAAATTTAAAGTAGGATTCTAGCAACAACTTGGATATGAACACCGGATTCTTTTTCTATGAATGTGAACAAAGTATCGTTTCTTTTGCTTTGGGTCTCGAATCTATGACGCCATCGAAATGGAAATGAATTTGGGTGTTATTGTCACCGTTTATTCTTTTAAGTCATTTTCCATATTACTAGTATAACAAATTATAAATAGATTAATTAATTAATTAATACACGAATGAATGAATAAATAAATAAATAGATAAATAATCATTTACATAAGAAGCGTTTCCCCTGGGAATTAATGAGATAATATTTTGACTGTCTATTAAAAAAAAACACTAATATTTCCAAATGATTTCTTTACAACATTGATTTTGATTATATCTTTGATAGCATAACATTTTATCTCTTACAACAAACTCATAATATCGTTATAATGTTCCTTGACAAACCCGTCAAACCATGGGAAAAAAAGACATTTAAAAATAAAATGGCCAGAAAACTCGTCCTTCAAATTATATTGGTCGATTAAATTTACGCTCATCTTGTAGAGAGAAAAAAACCCTCTCGAATTTGGGACTTCAAAAGTTGAAGTCTTCAAGGAAGACGTCCCATTTATGGAGGTTTTTGCCAAGATAGGTTGACACATGACGTCATAGCTAGGCTTGCCTGTGTCCTGTTTTCTGGTTGGTTAACCCATGATGTTATAACATGGCTGGGATGTATCCTGTTGTCTGATTGGTTGACACGTGATTTCACAACGAGGCACTTGGAAATCAGATGGAGGTTGGTAAACAATAACTTGTCTTGCTTGATACAGTCGTGGAGGCTCTGTTGATTGTTGTCGTTTAGGGTGGGGGGGGGGGGGTGGAATGCGTAGGGAAGAGAATCGGATTGAACACTGGGGTGGGGCAACAAATGGATTGGAAGGGGAAAGATTTGATTTCAGTCCGGAAATTATTTTTTACTTTTTTTTTTTTTTTTTTTTTTTTTCTTTTTTTGTTCTGTTTCGGTGAGAGGGAAGGGTAGAGGTTAGTTTCGTGGGTAACAAATTGGGAGCAAAGGGACAAAGGTTGGGGGGTGGGGTGGGGTAGGGGGAGGGGGCAGGTTGGTTCCATGTTGTGTTTTAAAGCTGGTTTAAGCCTGGGAAAGAAAAAAAAAAGAAAAGAAATAAAAAAACAAATCAATCAAAATGTTTTGATAATGGCAATTTTATATTTCGCAATGACATACACTTCTTATTGATGCTATGAATATAGTAGTCCTTCGGAGCCATGAGGCCCATGGAGCTGGACAATAGCAATTGCTTACTACCCCTTAGGTAGGACGCTAGTCAAGCAAAGTACTTTTCGCCAGATCAAACAGACCCAGCTGCCCATTGGAGAATTGGTCGACCAAAGCAAACATGGCGACGCAGCAATGAGGCTGAGTTGAAGGCAGCAGCCAGACAAACCTGGGCCCAGATAAGGAAAGCCTCCAAAGACCGAGTCAGATGGAAGAGTGCTGTTGCCCCCCCCCCCTACCCTGTCCATAGAGCAGTGATTGTGTAGCTGGGTCTGATAGGTCTGGCGGAAAGTACTTTGCGATAGACTAGCGTCCTATCCAAAGGTTAGCAAGCAATTTCTATTGTTCGTTTCATGCTATAGAAACCGGGATAAACTCCGGCTCCATGGGTCTATGGCTCTGAAGTACTACACTTTTCTACGTCCTCGGCATTTTAGACTATCACATATAATGAAAAAGCATCGGATAGTTGTAGCTTTTTGTCATTTCCTTACCTCATAGGCTGGGTTGGGTGAGGAAATCACATTTGGTCTCTGAATCTCAAACTGAAAAAAAGAAATAAAAATTGTAGGAAATTCATATTTTTGTATAATATAGTAGAAGGAGAAAAAAAACAACAAAGAATTATTGCAATTGTAATGTAATGTATTGTATTGTACTGTATTGTTCAGTATAATGTATTGTAATGTAATGTAATGTAATGAGAGTAATGTAATGAAATGTATAGTTATATAATGTATTATAATGACCGAACCGTAATGAGAGTAATGTAATGTAATGAGAGTAATGTAATGAAATGTATAGTTATATAATGTATTATAATGACCGAACCGTAATGAGAGTAATGTAATGAATGTAATGAGAGTAATGTAATGAAATGTATAGTTATATAATGTATTATAATGACCAAACCGTAATGAGAGTAATGTAATGTAATGTATAGTTATATAATGTATTATAATGACCAAACCGTAATGAGAGTAATGTAATGTAATGAGAGTAATGTAATGAAATGTATAGTTATATAATGTATTATAATGACCAAACCGTAATGAGAGTAATGTAATGTAATGAGAGTAATGTAATGAAATGTATAGTTATATAATGTATTATAATGACCGAACCGTAATGAGAGTAATGTAATGAATGTAATGAGAGTAATGTAATGAAATGTATAGTTATATAATGTATTATAATGACCGAACCGTAATGAGAGTAATGTAATGAATGTAATGAGAGTAATGTAATGAAATGTATAGTTATATAATGTATTATAATGACCAAACCGTAATGAGAGTAATGTAATGTAATGAGAGTAATGTAATGAAATGTATAGTTATATAATGTATTATAATGACCGAACCGTAATGAGAGTAATGTAATGAATGTAATGAGAGTAATGTAATGAAATGTATAGTTATATAATGTATTATAATGACCAAACCGTAATGAGAGTAATGTAATGAATGTAATGAGAGTAATGTAATGAAATGTATAGTTTATATAATGTATTATAATGACCGAACCGTAATGAGAGTAATGTAATGAATGTAATGAGAGTAATGTAATGAAATGTATAGTTATATAGTGTATTATAATGACCGAACCGTAATGAGAGTAATGTAATGAAATGTATAGTTATATAGTGTATTATAATGACCGAACCGTAATGAGAGTAATGTAATGTAATGAGAGTAATGTAATGAAATGTATAGTTATATAGTGTATTATAATGACCGAACCGTAATGAGAGTAATGTAATGTAATGAGAGTAATGTAATGAAATGTATAGTTATATAATGTATTATAATGACCGAACCGTAATGAGAGTAATGTAATGTAATGAGAGTAATGTAATGAAATGTATAGTTATATAGTGTATTATAATGACCGAACCGTAATGAGAGTAATGTAATGATTCATAATATTTTTAACAATGCTCAATGGTGATTTACATTAGATATAAAAGATTGCTAGATAGTTAGAATAATTGTACATAGTCACACAAAAAAATACATTGAGGATTCATAAGATAGGTAGATCTACATAACTCAGTTTTGATGGTATGCGATTAAGTAAAATTCTCACCTACCCCCCCCCCTTTTTTTTTTTAAATTTTTATTTTCCAAACCCCACCAATTGTAACCAATACACAACAAAATTATGTGTAACCTTTAACCTTTAAAACCAATCAGGGAGTATAGAAGAGTCAACACTCTGGCGGTACAAATCAATAATGAAGAGCTGAGTGACGCCAACCTCAATCATTGTATAACAAGCTGGCTAATTGTGAGGCTATGTGGTCTTGTGGTATGACACTCGCTTTCGGATCGGAAGGTCCTGGGTTCGAGCCTCGCATGGCGCACAGTTGAGTCTTTGGAAAAGGCTCTTTACTTACATTCTCACCGTACTCAGGTGTAAAATGAGTACCTGAACGTTTACAGTGTTGTCTCTGTCCGAAAAAAAAAAATGTAATATCGCCTAACAGGCGTTATGTCTCGTTCTACATTATACGTGTTGCTGTTGGTCAGGTACCCTTTGTAAAGCGCTCTGAGAACGTTTAGTGGATATTGCGCTATATAAAAGCTCAATCTATTTTCTTTGACTTATTTAGATTATCCAGATTGTTCCTTACCCCTCGGTGCGGTTCCAGTAACCTGAACATGTATTCCCAGGAGAAGTTGGAGGTAGGGGCTCCTGCATCTGTGTTGGCTGGCAGATGGGAAAATGATGACAGTTGATGATGATGCTGATGGTGATGATGATACTACTACTACTACTACTACTGCTGCTACTACTACTACTACTACTTCTTCTACTACTACTACTACTACTACTTCTACTACTACTACTACTACTACTACTCTACTACTCTACTATACTACTTACTACTACTACTACTCTACTACTACTATACTACTACTACTACTACTACTACTACTACTACTACTACTACTACTATACTACTACTACTACTATAATAACCTAATAACAATAACAATAATAATAATAATAAAATAATAATAATAATAATAATAATAATAATAATAATAATAATAATAATAATAATAATAATAATAATAATAATAATAATAGACAAGCGCCCTATCAAAAGTCCAATAAACAATTGCTATAGTCCGTTTTAACCCCATAGAAACTGGAATAAACTCCCGCTCTATGGGCTGCATCGCATGGCTCTTCAAGACTGCATAATATTTCTGTAACACGTTAGTTAATGTACAAGCCTAATAGATGACATATGGCCCTATTGCCTAATGGATGACCATGACCTATGACCCCCATTGCATGACAGATGACGACCTTTGACCCTGTTTGCTCACTCACCTCCGTTGTTATCCTTGGCCATTCCATGGTTGTCGTACCATAAGCCTATAATATTGTTATAAACCTTATAGATGGCATATGACCTATTCCCTAATGGATGACCTATGACCCTCCATTGCATAACCTTTGACCCTGTTTGCTCACTCACCTCCGTTGTTATCCTTGGCCATTCCATGGTTGTCGTACCAGGGCGAGTCTTGGAAATCAGACCGAACCTTCTGTCGGGACCTCATAAGTCGGCTATCGCCATCGTGGCTGGTGTCGCTGGTACCGGCCTCAGAGTAAGCATCGGGTGAATACAATCCCATTCGGCCTTGAGGGCCCCATGACCCCTTGGGCGCCATCCGGCTGGCAAACATACTTCGGAATGGAGCGTCCCTGTAAACCAAACGGAAATAGAAAAGTTGTTGTTGTTTTTTTGTTGACGTGATAATTTCATTTTTTGCTCTCTCTCTCTCTCTCTCTCTCTCTCTCTCTCTCTTCTTCTCAATTTTATATATATATTATATATATATAATATATATATTTCTTTTTTTTTTTTTTGTTATTTCATCCGTTGCTCCACGCATATGGAAAGCAACTCAGTCCTCGGACAAACTCCTGTGAAAATCAGGAAATGTCTGAAGACTGAGTAGTTCCGTAAGATTTCTTTATTTAATGAATTAGATGTTCCTTAGATTTTGTTTTTTTTTATTCATGCTTGTTATTTAATGTCGTGTTTT
>NC_088371.1:32534212-32561712 GCF_034508935.2 Berghia stephanieae
ATAGATAGATAGATAGATAGATAGATAGATAGATAGATAGATAGATAGATAGATAGATAGATAGATAGATAGATAGATAGATATTGAATGTAGTTGATACAAATATGATACGAAAAGTGCTCGACATGTAGTAATGGAGCGAATTATTAATTAAAATATTTACCACAAATGTTTGTGGCAGTCTACATCAATGTTTCAGGCTTAATTTGCCATCTCAGGACTGATAGATAGATAGAATGATAGATAGATAGATAGATAGATAGATAGATAGATAGATAATAGATAGATAGATAGATAGATATAGATAGATAGATAGATAGATAGATAGATAGATAGATAGATAGATAGATAGATAGATAGATAGAATAGATAGATAGATAGATAGATAGATAGATAGTAGATAGATAGATAGAATAGATAGATAGATAGATAGATAGATAGATAGATAGATAGATAGATAGATAGATAGATAGATAGATAGATAGATAGATAGATAGATAGATAGATAGATAGATAGATAGATAGATAGATAGATAGATAGATAGATAGATAGATGTAGATAGATAGATAGATAGATAGATAGATAGATAGATAGATATAGATAGATAGATAGATAGATAGATAGATAGATAGATAGATAGATAGATAGATAGATAGATAGATAGATAGATTAGATAGATAGATAGATAGATAGATAGATAGATAGATAGATAGATAGATAGATAGATAGATAGATAGATAGATGATGTGTTTGATACAAATAGTACGAAAGTGCTGACATGTAGTAATGAGCGATATTATTAAAATATTTACCAAATGTTTGGAGTCTACATCAATGTTTCAGCTAATTGCATTCAGATGAAGATGGCAAATAAGCCTGAAACATGATGTAGACTGCCAAACATTGTAAATATTATAATAATAGATAGATAGATAGATAAGATAGATGATAGATAGATAGATAGATAGATAGTAATAGATAGATAGATTAGATAGATAGATATGATAGATAGATAGATAGATAGATAGATAGATAGATAGATAGATAGATAGATAGATAGATAGATAGATAGATAGATAGATAGATAGATAGATAGATAGATAGATAGATAGATAGATAGATAGATAGATAGATAGATAGATAGATAGATAGATAGATAGATAGATAGATAGATAGATAGATAGATAGATAGATAGATAGATAGATAGATAGATAGATAGATAGATAGATAGATAGATAGATAGATAGATAGATAGAATAGATAGATAGATAGATAGATAGATAGATAGATAGATAGATAGATAGATAGATAGATAGATAGATAGATAGATAGATAGATAGATAGATAATGATAGATAGAATAGATGTAGATAGATAGATAGATAGATAGATAGATAGATAGATAGATAGATAGATAGATAGATAGATAGATAGATAGATAGATAGATAGATAGATAGATAGATAGAATAGATAGATAGATAGATAGATAGATAGATAGATAGATAGATAGATAGATAGATAGATAGATAGATAGATAGATAGATAGATAGATAGATAGATAGATAGATAGATAGATAGATAGATAGATAGATAGATAGATAGATAGATAGATAGATAGATAGATAGATAGATAGATAGATAGATAGATGGATAAATAAATAAATAAATAAATGTAAGTCTTCAAAAATAAGCTCCACAAAATGGCATGCAGTATCAAAGCTAAAGTTTTTAATTTTTACATGTTACTGGTAGCTGAATAAAACTATCTATCCTACATGCTCATTTTTAAATCATTTTTTTTTTTCCAATTTTGAAAAGTAGCAATAATCTCTTGGATTGAATGAGTTAAACGAGGACTTATAATCCAATAAACGTGAGTTAATCTTAGTATCACACGCCAAGGGGGTCCCCGATAGCTCAGTTGGTAGAGCACTCGCTTCCCACGCAAAGGGACCGACATCGATCCACGGTGCAGTCCAGATTTATTCTGACCCTCCCCCCCCCCCCGCCCCCTCCCTTGCTGTCCTCTGTCCACCCAGAAGTGAATGAGTAGCTGAGTCTGTTAGATTTGGCGGAAAGTACTTTGCGATAGACTTGCGTCTTATCCAAAGGGTAGCAAGCAATTGTTATTGTCCGTTTCACGCTATAGAAACCGGGATAAACTCCGGATCCATGAGTCCACTGGCTCTGAAGGACAACTTTGAAAAAAATTATCATTGACATGCTTTGTTTATAACACTGTATTGCTCAGAGGCCAAAAAAATTGACTTTTAAACTCTGACCTTAAATTCTATAGATAGTATGCAGATGACGTCATTCAGGCCTTTGTTATTGTTTTTGCCATCCGCGTTTGTGAGTTGTTCTCACTAAACTGTATTAACCAGACTATAGATAGTATGCAGATGACGTCACTCAGGCCTTTGTTATTGTTTTTGCCATCCGCGTTTGTGAGTTGTTCTCACTAAACTGTATTAACCAGACTATAAAAGTTCATGGTTACACAGAGTTTGTGTGTTGGTCCGTTATACTTCCGGATGGCAATGTTGTGAACTCCTTGGCCAAGCGCATTCTATCTATAGATAGTATGCGCTTGGCTAAGGAGTTCACAACATTGCAACCCGGAAGTATAACGGACCAACACACACAACGTTGTGTTACCATGATCGTTTATAGTCTGCTTAATACAGTTTAATAGAATTACTCATAAACGCGGATGGCAAAACAGACAATAACAAAGACCTGAGTGACGTCAACTTCGAACTATCTTTAGAACACACCTTCACATTTGTCGTTCTTCTCCGTGTAACCCTTGTCACAAACACACTTGAATGATCCAACTGTGTTGCTACACACTTTGGGAGATACGCAGTTCTGGTCGCCTGTTTTGCATTCATCGACATCTGTTAAGGAATGAATAATTGAGATTTGTTTTATTATTGGTGTCGTCTTCGTCATCGTTGTCGTCACCACCACCACCACCATTATCATCATCATCATCATCATCATCATCATCATCATCATCATCATCACCATCATCATAAGTTACATCCTCTGCATCATCATCATTATTAACATCACCAGAATCATCATCAATATCATTACTTGCATCCTCCTCCTCCTCATCATCATCATCATAATCATCATCATCATCATCAACATCATCATCATTATCATCATCATCGTCATCATCATAACCACCATAATTCTCATCATCTAAAATGTATATTCGACTTTTCACGGATCAAAAAGTTTTTCCAAACAATACAAAAATCAATCAACGTCAACCCAAAACCAAAAATCCCAAAAAGGAAAAGTTACATTTTCTACGGCCAAATACATTTAAAAGAAGAAAAAAAACGTCAATTGTGTGTATGTGGAAATTTGGCAATAAAAACGCCAAATTGTTAACCCTGACTGAAAAATAGATAGTCTGCGCTTGGCTAAGTAGCTCACAACATTGCCACCAGAAAGTATGACGGACCAACACACAACACTATGTGTAACCATAAAATTTTATAATCTGGTAACAAAGACCTGAGTGACGTCAACTTCATTCTATCTATAATTATAATTCGAGTACATACCAACACATTTGCCATCTATCTTGGAGAATCCAGAAGCACATGTACAATCATAAGACCCTGCTGTGTTGTTACACGTATGTGGTGAGTCACACAGGCCCATGCTGCATTCATCGTCATCTGGAATGGAAACATTTTAATTTTACATTATTTTATTTTTAATGGGAGCGATCTATATTCATGTTTTCGTCCAACCTAGTCATAGATCACATGTTTTGTTGCTGTACAACGATTGGAGTTGTCTCAATGTATCTGCGGCTATGTGGTCTAGTGGTATGACACTCGCTTTCGGATCGAAAGGCCGTGGGTTCGAGCCTCGCGTTCGGCGCATAGTTGAGTCCTTGGAGAAGGCTCTTTACTCACATTCCCTCACCGTACTCAGATGTAAAACGAGTACCTGGCCGTTAACAGCGTTGTCGTTGTCCAAACAAAAATTTGTAATATCGCCTAACAGGCGTCATGTCCCGTTCTAAATGTTACGTGTTGCTGTGGGCCAGGGATCCCTTGTAAAGCGCTTTGAGCACGTTTAGTGGATATTGCGCTATATAAAAAAGCTCAAAGCTCAAAAACATCTAAACACGCTGCTTTGTTTATGAACGTAGTAAACATACGCATGAGTCATGCTGAGCAAAATGACCAATTGTAACGTTGGTTATTCTAAAAATGTGAACACTTTTCACTATGTGGGCCATTTTGAGCACACTTTGCAAAATGACCAATGACCTCGAGCACATGGAAATGTAATATAGATCGTGCCCAGTGGCCAGTAAACTTGTCCTTCAAATAGCAGATTAATTTATTGTCCTTACTGTTATTATCATTATCATTATCCGTGGCTCAGCGGACAGTCTCTGCTTCGTACCCGAAAGGTACCGAGTTCGATATCCCGCCGCTGCGCAATGTGGCCTTGAGCAAGTCACGTCACCCTAGCTGACGCCTGGTTACTCCAGGCTTCCCTTGGAATAGACCCTAGAGACAAATCCCCCCTATTCCCCAAATTCCCTTTGTGGGGCTATGTGGTCTAGTGGTATGACACTCGCTTTCGGATCGGAAGGTCCTGGGTTTGAGCCTCGCGCTCGGCGCATAATTAAGTCCTTGGAAAAGGCTCTTTACTCACATTCTCTCACCGTACTCAGGTGTAAAATGAGTACCTGGCCGTTAACAGCGTTGTCTTTGTCCGAAACATTGTAATATCGCCTAACAGGCGTCATGTCCCGTCCTACATGTTAAATGTTGCTGTTGACCAGGGACCCCTTGTAAAGCGCTTTGAGCACATTTAGTGGATATTGTGCTATATAAAGCTCAATTATTATAAATGGGATGAATAAAGGGAATTTAATTTTTTCATTGAGCATATTTTCCCCTAAATTCTATTCAAATTTTGCCCCAATGATTCTCAGTCTATTTGAGCCACTTTGCCCAAAAGACACTGTCCCGAATTGGGCAAAACTTCCCAAATAATTCCCCTCCCCCACACCACCCCACACCCTCCTCCTTATATCTTAACATACATACCTATACATTTGTTGTCCTTTTCCGTGTAACCTTTCTTACAGACACACTCAAAACTTCCAATTGTGTTGTTGCAGACACGAAGACCAGTACAGTTATGTGTATTCAGCGCGCACTCGTCATTGTCTGAAAGTGATAACGTTATTTCATCATTGTTCAACAGAAAATTGAGCACTAATATAGAGCAATAACTACTAAATGTGCTCAAAGCATCTTACTAGGGGTCCCGATCATCATCATCATCATCATCATCATCATCATCATCATCATCATCATCATCATCATCATCATCATCATCATCATCATAATCGTCATCGTCATCGTCATCGTCATCATCATCATCATCATCATCATCATCATAATCGTCATCGTCATCGTCATCGTCATCATCATCATCATCATCATCATCATCATCATCATCATCATCATCATCATCATCATCATCATAATCGTCATCGTCATCGTCATCATCATCATCATCATTATCATCATCATCATCATTATCATCATCATCATCATCATCATCATCATCATCATCATAATCGTCATCGTCATCGTCATCGTCATCATCATCATCATCATTATGAGCTTAGCTCCCTTCAGCCATGCATCAATATTATATCTAACACTGAAGTGGAAATGAACTATAGATAGTATGCGCTTGACTAAGAAGCTCACAACAATGCCATCTGGAAGTATAACGGACCAACACACAAAACTCTGTGTAACCATGAACTTTTATAGTCTGGTTAATACAGTTAAGTGAAAATTGCACATAAACGCGGATGGCAAAAAACAATAACAAAGACATGAGTGACGTCATCTTCGAACTATCTATATAAAAGCTCAATTTTTAAATTTAATTTCAGAAATGGGACATACCTTTACAGTTATTTCCGTCTTTAGTAAATCCTTGAGCACACGTGCATTCAAAAGATCCTGCTGTGTTCTTACACGTGTTAGGTGCAACACAGTTGTGTGTGTTCTTTACACACTCATCATCATCTGGAATTGATATAAATAAAAGTGAACACATCCACTCATTGGAGGAAAGAAAGAGTAAGTGATTTATCTTTATAATTTATAGATAGTATGCGCTTGGCGAAGGAGCTCACAACATTGCCATCCGGAAATATAACGGACCAACACACAAAACTGTGTGTAACCTTGATCGTTTATACAGTTTAGTGAGAATTACTCATAAACGCTGATGGAAAAAAACAATAACAAAGTCCTGAGTGGCGTCAACTTCGAACTATCTATAAAATGGGGGATCCCATAGCTCAGTTGGGAGAGCTCTCGCTTCATACACAATGTCCCAGATCGATCCCGTGAGAAGTCGAGATTTTTTTCTGCTCGCTTGTGATTCACGTCTGTCGTACTACGAAAAATCAAGTCTGTTAAAAATTTTGGCCAGAAAACTCGACATTCAAATATCGATCGATTAAAATGGCTCTGGTCTTGGCAAAACTTCTCAAACCTGGGACTACACGACTAAGTTTCAGGTACCTATTTTGACAGTTTTTGCCAAACGAGGGTCATTTAAATCGATCGATATTTGAAGGACGAGTTTTTCTGGCCAAAATTCGATTATCTGTTTGTAATTTGATTGACCCTACTGGGTGGGTTTCAGTCTCGGTGATGACCGAATTGAAAAACGAAATTAACAAAGTGATCTCCCATTGGTTAATATTGTCACATTGTCCAAATAACTAGAACAGTGGAGCCCCCCCCCCCCCCCCCACACCCCCCTTAATTGGATTCTATAGTCTGATGTCACGTCGCCCAGCAACGGCGGCCATCATGGCTCTAAACAAAGAAAATCGGTACTTTTTATTCTTCATGCTGGCTAGAACTTTTCTTTTGTCTTGTGTCAGAATGTATAAAAGTCAACACATGATCATATTTATAATGTTTTTATCATCTGGATACACTTTTATGGTAGTCGGAGAAATATTTCATAAGACCATCCGCCATTGTTCCGATAGTTTAGAGCCAGTTACTAAGTTACTATGGGTCATTACGAGGGAAGTGACGTCATGACTGTTGAAGACTATTTTAAGCAAACCTACCTGTACAGGTGCCTTGTACGTCGGTGTAACCTGCCTTGCAGGGACACTCGAAACTTCCAACAGTGTTTTTGCAGACTTGAAGAGCAGAACAGTTATGCGAACCCAACGAGCACTCGTCTATGTCTGAGGATTACATGATAAATAAAGTATTTTCTTCATCGATTGTTTGTTTTTAAGGGTTTTATGG
Source organism: Berghia stephanieae (assembly GCF_034508935.2). Lineage (NCBI taxonomy): Eukaryota > Metazoa > Mollusca > Gastropoda > Nudibranchia > Aeolidiidae > Berghia > Berghia stephanieae. Next base: position 32,541,567 of record NC_088371.1, read on the forward strand.
CGCTTGCAACACATTTATGTCATTTTAAGGCCAGTACAAAAAAAAAGAAGAAAATAGGATGGAAAAATATTCTAGATTTACAATTGATAGCACACGGAGATCATTAGCATACTTATAATTATAGTATATACATAATTTCATGCTTTCTTATGGTGAGATTCAACGCCATGGTATACACTGATATAAAATGGGACCAAGTACAGAACCATGGAGACACCAAACCTTTGGGCGAAATTGAAATGTTTCCGTTGAGTAAGCTTGGGTTCTATCAGTAAGGTAAAATCTTAGCCAACTTAGAATTATGCATTTCATTTGATATTAAAACTATTTTCACATTTTTTTCAACCAAGCACCATATTATGGCCGACTGTATCAAAGGCAGTAAAGAGATTAAGGAGAGTAAGAATAGAAATATTTCGATTATCACATGCCATAAGAAATTCGTTTTCAATTTATGATAAGGCACTTTCAGTGAGTGGTTTTGTCCAGTATGACGTGCTTAATTCAGTTTCTTTGTCAATGAAAAACTGAGTATAATATAACAAGTTTTAATAAACGTGAAGAATATCCACCAATAATACTTTCTCTAATTCAATAATTCCAGGAGTATTAAAACTACAGGAACAGGATATCCCCAATCAACAAAAATATCCATTTGTCCTTAGAATGAATGAAAATGAGGTCACTAGGCTCTTTGTTATTGTTTTAGGCCGCCAGTTGGGTGATAAGACTATTGGTCTGGCTGGTATAGCAGTTGAGTATTTTATCTGAATACTTATCATCATGATATACATTACTAGGTAGGAGTACTTACCGACACATTTATCTTCCACCTTCTTGTAGCCAGGGTTACAATCACATTCAAAAGCCCCATTTGTGTTCCTACATTTAGAGACTGCTTTATCACATGTGTCGGTGTTATCAGAACATTCGTCATCGTCTGGAAAGAGAATTTGTTAGCAGATTGATTGATTGATTGATTTATTGATTGATTGATTGATTGATTGATTGATTGATTGATTGATTGATTGATTGATTGATAACTGACTGACTAATGATTGATTGGTTGATTGATTCATCATCATCATCATCATCATCATCATCATCATCATCATCATCATCATCATCATCATCATCATTCTCATCATCATCCTCAATTTTGTGCTGTTTTTTTTTTGTTTTTTTAAACATTTCTTTCTTGTATTTTTTTCCTGTTTGGACACGCATTGTTCCATAAACAAGACAGGAGATCGTGGGACATTTCCAGGCAACTTCTGCCTAAGAGTTGAAACAGGAAGTACGTTAGTAAATATCACGGTGAAGGACATATTTAGTCGGATGGTGAAAAGGTTTGAACTGAGATATTGCCAAGTTTAGTTTTGCCAAGTTTAGTTTTGCCAAGTTTAGTTAGAAGGTCAATTTTTATCCAAAAAGAGTTCGTGTCATAAATAAAATAAAATCAACCCTTTTTGTACATCTTTGGAATATATCAAAGCTTAATTTCACTTCTAAATGTTTTTTATAGCTAGCCAAGTTGAAAAATTATGAAATTTGAGAAAAGTTGCTGGATACCTTTCCCATACATCTGAGTATAACTTCATGAAAAAAATCACCCGATTTACTTCAAATAAAGATTAAAATGTTCTGGTGAGCATATTCTTTCAGAAAATGTCCAAAAAATGCAAATCCAAAATGTTCACACTCCGACTAATTATGTCATGCACTGATAATAAATAACAACGTAACCGTGGTGATTTGCCATGATATTGAAACTTACCTATACAGGTGCCTTTGTTATCCGTGTAACCTTTCTTGCAGGGACACTCAAAACTCCCAGCAGTGTTGTTGCAGACACGAGGATCAGAACAGTTATCTGTACCCAACGCGCACTCGTCTAAGTCTGAAGATACGTGTTAATTGATGTGTATTTTTATTTACGTTATTATCAATGGTGTAGCTCTAGCCCGATCTCTCTCTTTCTCTCTCTCTCTCTCTCTCTCTCTATATATATATATATATATATATATATATATATATATATATATATATATATATATATATATATATATATAGCCTCTTTCTCTGTTTTTTTCTCTCTTTCTCTATCGATCTATCTATCTATCTACATACCTTTTTATGTATCTGTCTATTAGCACAATATACAATAGTTTTTAATTACACAATCTCATATAAATTGCATTGTTTCATTTACAGGCAGTTTTACACAACTTTGAATGTAAGGGGGAAATATATCAATACAGCAATGTAAAATCGAAAATTACTACCATAGAATACTGACGTTATTGAAAATTGTTTGTGACCAAATGAATAAGAAATGTACAAAGTTCATAGTATAATGAAATATTAATGACAATAACAATCATGATAACAACAACGATAATAGTCATACATAAATCTCTGATAAATTGTCATGATTTAAGATCTCCAGAGTGATTTCTAACAGATTTCTCGGTGCCTACCTGCACAGTTGTTGCCGTCCTTCGTAAATCCATCGGCACAATCACACTCGAATGACCCAATTGTGTTTTTACACACATTTGGGGCAACACAAGTGTGGGTTCCGAGATTACACTCGTTTTTATCTGTGATAAAAGACACACAGGAGAACAACAACAAAATAATAATATTTGTGAAACAGAACGTCGGTTTGGTGTTATACAAGGGATGAAATTGGTCGGTAAAATACAGTTGAAATTCAAAGTATTAAAAAATTACTGGGTTGGGTTCTGACCTCCCATAGTGGGGGCTGGGAGGCACTTACTGTGTCCACTGTCCCCCTATATCTGTTCTCCAACGTGCTTTCTGTCTTTGTCTTGGAATAAGATTACTTGGTTTTGTCCTGGCCCTGGCTGGATACCCTACCCTGACTGGGAGGGAAACAGTCAATTGTATCGTTAGTTTTGGGAGGTCATATTTTATTCATTGTAAATCATCTCTCTGATATACACTATATTATTTTTCCTTTTACATCTAAGTATGATTCGTAAACAACTGAGTGTGTTCCTCTTGGCGGGGATCTGTGCTTGAGTCTGGATGAGACATTTAGTGGTCTCAAACTAAGTACACGGATAGTGTGCTCTTCGAATCTACATCTGTTTCCCATTGGAACTAATTCACCTTTGTCACCTTTATTCTTGGGTACTTTAATTGTAATTCTAGGACTTTTTACTATCTCATTTTCTTCCTTTTTACTGGCGCTGACATGACCTTAATGTGTTGCAAGTTCTGTATAACTCCTATAAACAAAACAAACATATAAATAATTAGGAATTATTAGTCTGTTGACAAGAGGCTCAATAGGAAAACGGTGGATAGGTGGTGGTCATCTATGGCAAATTGATCTTTTTGAGCTTTTTTATATAGCACAATATCCACTGAACGTGCTCAAAGCACTTTACAAGGGGTCCCTAGCCAACAGCAACATTGAACACGTTGGACGAGACATGGCACCAGTTAGGCGAAATTACATCCCTTTTTTTTCGGACAAAGACAATGCTGTTGAATAAATTAAATATGAATACACAAATACCGTTTATCCGCCGCTAAGGGGAATGTTGTCTTTAGGTTCTATTCCAAGGGAAGGCTGGAATAACACAGGCGTCAGCCGCAGTGCAGCGCCGCAAAGTGAGCTTGGACTAGATGGCTTGCTTAAGGTCACATACGTGATGGGAAGTGGAACTCGTTTACTTTCTGGTACGAAGAATACCATACCGCTGAGCCACTTCTGCCCCGCCTTTTGAACATCGTTTCTAGACCTCCAATTAGGTGAATAGTTCTCACTCTAACAGACTATAAACAATTCACAAATTCTGCGCGTTTTGTTGGGAGAAATCTGGCAAGCAGAACACGTGAGTATTTTCCCTACCCCATATCATCATCCCCAGACTTACCTTCACATTTATCGCCTTTCTCCTCGTAGCCATCATCACAGACACACTGGAAGCTGCCAACCGTGTTGTTACAGACACGGGGGTGTACGCAGTCACTTGTATTCGTTGCGCACTCGTCGATGTCTGGGAACAATCAACAGTAAGTGGTACCTCTGTATATTCCTCATCTTTTCATTATCATGGTCATCATCATTATCATCATCATCAGCATCACTATATATATACATATATTATATATATATATATATATATATATATATATATATATATATATATATATATTCTATATACATATAATATTAATATATATAATATATATATATTATATAACATATTAATATATAAATTCATTTATTATTTATCTATCATCTATCTATCTATCTATCTATCTATCTATCTATCTATCTATTTATTGAGCTTTTAAGCTGTTCTAAATATAGCGCGATATCCACTAAACATACTCAAAGCGCTTTACAAAGGATCCCTGGCCAACAGCAACACTTTACATGTAGGACGGGACATGGCGCCTGTTAGGCGATATTACAATTCATTTCGGACAGAGATAACGCTGTTAACGGCCAGGTACTCATTTTACACCTGAGTACGGTGAGAGAATGTGAGTAAAGAGCCTTTTTCCAAGGACTCAACTATGCGCCGAGCGAGGCTCGAACCCAGGACCTTGCGATCCGAAAGCGAGTGCCATACCACTAGACCACATAGCCGCATGCGTCTATCTACTTATCCTTTTATCTATTTGTCTATCTAGTTATCGATCCATCAAACTTACCGACACATTTTTTGTCCACCTTGGTGTAGCCCTTGATACAATCACATGCAAAGGAGCCATTCGTGTTCCTGCAGGTCGAGATTGCTTTATCACACGTATCCGTGTTAAGTGAACATTCGTCATTGTCTGGAATGGTATGGATTGATTGATTGATTTATTGATTGATTGGTTGATCATTGATTAAAGACTGACTAATTGCTTGATTGATTGATTGATTAAAAGATTGATTAACTGAATGAAGACTGGCAAACTGATTGATTGACTGACCGATTTATTTATGTATTTCTTTTGTAATCGACTGATTGATATATTTATTGATTGCTTGATGGATGAGTTGATTGTTTGATTGAGTGACTGATTGATTGATTGATTGATGGATGGATGGATGGATTAATTGATTGATTGACTGACTGATTGATTGATCGATTAATTGATTAATGACAGTCACTTTGAACTTGAGCAATTATATAGATAGAACAAGTTGACGTCACCCATGTCTTTGTTATTGTTTTTTGCCATCTCGTTTATGAGTAATTCTCACTAAACTGTGTTAACCAGACTATAGATAGAATGCGCTTGGCCAAGGAGTTCACAACATTGCCATCCGGAAGTATAACGGAGCAATACACAAAATTGTGTGTAACTATGAACTTTTATAGTCTGGTTAATACAGTTTAGTGAGAAATTACTCAAGAACGCGGATGGCAAAATATAATACCAAAGGCTTGAGTGACGTCATTTCCGTTTATCTAATCTTCTGATGGCAATGTTGTGAGCTCCATACCATGTTCACACTATCAATAGTTGGATGCGCTTGGCCAAGGAGTTCACAACATTGCCATCTGGGAGAATAACGGACAACACACAAACTCTGTGTAACCATGAACTTTTAGAGTCTGGTTAATACAGTTTAGTGAGAACAACTCACAAACGCGGATGGCAAAAACAATAACAAAGGCCTGAGTGACGTCATCTGCATACTATCTATAGTTTGATACTGACCAAAATACGACGTCATTAAACAAGTCTTTGGCCAAGAAAGAAAACAAATCGTGAGTTGTATTCACTAGTTCAACCACTTGTTTCCTTGAGCACAACTAAGAACAACTCACTTGGTGCAAAAACCTAGAAATTGACGTCAAACCATACGTCCTAGTGGGTCCTAGCGTAGCCATCGTTGTGTTATAGCGTGGCCTTCGTAAAGTTATGGCCTGATACTGACCAAAAAATGACGTCAAAATGCCAGTCATTTGCCACAAAAGAAAACAAATCGTGAGTTGTATTCAATAGTTCAACCAATGGAATAACTTGTTTCCATGAGCACTACTAACGACAACTCACTAGGTGGTGCAAAAACCAAATAATGACGTCAAACTGCCAGTCCTTTTGGATTTCAGTATCAGGCTATAACATAACAATGGCTACGGTTATAGCCTAAACACTGAAATCCAAAAGGACTGGTATTTTGACGTCATTATTTGGTTTGTGCACCGCCTAGTGAGTTTACGTTAGTAGACCTCATGGAAACAAGTTATTCCATTGGTTCAACTATTGAATACAACTCACGATTTGTTTTCTTTTGTGGCCAAAGACTGACATTTTTACGTCATTTTTTGGTCAGTGTCAGGCCATAACTTTACGAAGGCCACGGTTCTAATGTCAGGCTATAGATAGTATGCGCTTGGCTAAGAAGCTCATAACATTGCCATCCGGAAGTAAAACGGGACCAACACACAAAACTATGTGTATCCATGAACGTTTATAGTCAGGTTAATACAGTTCAGTGAGCATTACTCATAAACGCGGATGGCAAAAAAAACAACAACAAAGACCTGACTGACGTCATCTTCGAACTATCTATAATTTAACCATGGATACTATCCGATTCACCTCGACCTAACATTGTTTTGAGGCGGATGGTGACATATTGTGAGTGTTTTACTTAAACCCATAGCGTGCATTCCCTACCTATACAAACGCCATCGGTTTCCGTATAACCGCTACCACAGACACACTTAAAGCCACCGTCGGTGTTGCTACAGACACGGGGGTCGGTACAGTTGCTGGTACCGCGAATACATTCGTCAATGTCTGGAAATGATAGAACATTAATCATTTCAGATTTGATTGTCATATAAATGGATGATGATGATGATGATGACGACGATGACGATGACGATGACGATGACGATGATGATGATGATGATGATCATGATGATGATGATGATGACGACGACGATGGTGGTTAATAATAATAATGATGATGATGATGATGATGATGATGATGATGGTTGATAATAATAATAATGATAATAATAATAATAATAATAATAATAATAATGATGACGATGATGGTGATGTTGATGATGATGATGATGATGATGATGATGATGATGATGATGATGATGATGATGATGATGATCATGATCATGATGATAATGATGATAATAATAATGATAATAAGAATAAGAATAAAAAAGAATAAGAATAAGAATAAGAATAAGAATGAGAAGAAGAAGAAGAAGAAGAAGAAGAAGAAGAAGAAGAGGAGGAGGAGGAGGAGAAGGAAGAGTCTTACCTATACATTTATCTCCTTCTGACGTGTACCCAGTTAAGCAAACACACTCAAAGGTTCCTGGCAAATCCTTGCATTCCTTTTCCTTGTCTGGGCAGGCATCGGATTTGGTGACGCACTCGTTGACGTTTTCGTCACATTTGACGCCTTTCCAGCCTTCAATGCATGTACATTGGCCTGTGACGTCATTGCAATCTGTTGAGTATTCCTTCTTACACTGGCATTTCTCCTTGCAGTCTTGCCCAAAAGAGCTGCTGTCGCAAGCTGTAGGATGGAACAATATCGTAATGATATGAAAAGTATGCATGAAACAATGTCAGTATTACCCAAAGAGTTGCTGTCCCAAGCTGTTAGATGGAACAATATCGTAATGATATGAAAAGTGTGCATGAAACAATGTCAGTATTACCCAAAGAGTTGCTGTACCAAGCTGTTAGATGGAACAATATCGTAATGATATGAAAAGTGTGCATGAAACAATGTCAGTATTACCCAAAGAGTTGCTGTCGAAAACTGTTAGATGGAACAATATCGTAATGATATGAAAAGTGTGCATGAAACAATGTCAGTATTACCCAAAGAGTTGCTGTCGCAAGCTGTTAGATGGAACAATATCGTAATGATATGAAAAGTGTGCATGAAACAATGTCAGTATTACCCAAAGAGTTGCTGTCGCAAGCTGTTAGATGGAACAATATCGTAATGATATGAAAAGTGTGCATGAAACAATGTCAGTATTACCCAAAGAGTTGCTGTCGCAAGCTGTTAGATGGAACAATAGCGTAATGATATGAAAAGTGTGCATGAAACAATGTCAGTATTACCCAAAGAGTTGCTGTCGCAAGCTGTTAGATGGAACAATATCGTAATGATATGAAAAGTGTGCATGAAACAATGTCAGTATTACCCAAAGAGTTGCTGTCGAAAACTGTTAGATGGAACAATATCGTAATGATATGAAAAGTGTGCATGAAACAATGTCAGTATTACCCAAAGAGTTGCTGTCGCAAACTGTTAGATGGAACAATATCGTAATGATATGAAAAGTGTGCATGAAACAATGTCAGTATTACCCAAAGAGTTGCTGTCAAAAACTGTTAGATGGAACAATATCGTAATGATATGAAAAGTGTGCATGAAACAATGTCAGTATTACCCAAAGAGTTGCTGTCGCAAACTGTTAGATGGAACAATATCGTAATGATATGAAAAGTGTGCATGAAACAATGTCAGTATTACCCAAAGAGTTGCTGTCGCAAGCTGTTAGATGGAACAATATCGTAATGATATGAAAAGTGTGCATGAAACAATGTCAGTATTACCCAAAGAGTTGCTGTCGCAAGCTGTTAGATGGAACAATATCGTAATGATATGAAAAGTGTGCATGAAACAATGTCAGTATTACCCAAAGAGTTGCTGTCGCAAGCTGTTAGATGGAACAATATCGTAATGATATGAAAAGTGTGCATGAAACAATGTCAGTATTACCCAAAGAGTTGCTGTCGCAAGCTGTTAGATGGAACAATATCGTAATGATATGAAAAGTGTGCATGAAACAATGTCAGTATTATCCAAAGAGTTGCTGTCGCAAGCTGTTAGACAGAATCATATCATATACAGACCTGTGTACTATTACTAAAAATTTGTAGAATTACGTTATTTTGGCTCAAATTTCCAATTTCATGACCATCTCTAAGTCATTAAAACATCATCAAAAATGAAAGTTAATTTCAGTCCCAGGTTTGGGAGTTTTTGCCAAAAAGAGGGTCATTTAAATCCATCGATATTGGGTTTTCTGGCCAAATTTTCAAATATGGGTTTTTCCAGAGTACGGCAGTAAACGTGATGAAAACGTTTTACAATGGATCACAAGCCAATAGCAACATTTAACATTTAGAACAAGACATGACTCCTAAAAGGCGATATCACAATTTTCCCGGACAAAGACAGGTACTCATTTTACACCTAACTACGATGAGAGAATGTAAGAAATGAGCCTTTTCCAACCACCCAAGAGCGGCATTCGAACATTTGATCGCATGGTCCGAAGGCAAGTGTCATACCACTAGGCATGAGACATGAGCTTACCTTGGCATTTCTTCGTGCTGCTGGAAAACAAGAATCCTTTGTTGCAATTACAAGAGAATGATCCTTGACTGTTGACGCAATTCGAGTTTTCCCCACAATTGGCCTTGCCAGTGCTACATTCGTCAACGTCCTCATCGCAGTTGGTGCCCTTCCATCCTTCTTGGCAAGAACATGTCCCGTTGGTGATGGAGCATGCCGTGGTGTGAGCCCAGTCACATGTACAGGTCGTAACGCAGCCAACGCCATAAGTGTTTCCGGTACAGGCTGTAGATGTAGAGAATGGATATAATAATATAACATAATATTTGTTGTATTCATATATTCTTATCGTCTCCGAGAGAGAGAGAGAGAGAGAGAGAGAGAGAGAGAGAGAGAGAGAGGCAGCACACAGAAAGAGAGAGAGAGAGAGAGAGAGAGAGAGAGAGAGAGAGAGAGAGAGATGTGGCAACGTGCAGAACTGGCATCAGTCGAGAAACAAATCAGACGGATGAAGACCAGTAGCCAGAATCACAAACCAGGCACTTCTGTAGAATCATCAGGGGAAACAAAAAGAGAGGAAGGCCGAGTAGCAGCTGGAGACGCAACACAGAGGGTGGATTGAGGGAGAGAGGGGACGGATGACATGGAAGGAAGTGGATATGGTGTCCAATGGAAGACTGTGGGTTGAGGGCTCATGCTGCTATGGGGAATAATAGGCTAATTGTAAGTATCATTTATGGTATTGTGTGTTCATGGAACCATTGATAGAATATATCTGAATGGGGGTGGAGGGTAGGTGGTATTATTCTATACATCAATATAAAGTTGTTGTTTTTTTAAAACACACTTGGGATTTTATATTGAGCAATATCCACTAAACGTTCTCAAAGCTCTTTACAAGAGGTCTCTGATAAACAGCAACGTTAGGCTATATTGCAATTTTTTCCGACAGAGACAACGGCCAGGTACTCATTTTAGACCTAAGTACGGTGAGAGAATGTGAGCATAGAGTCTTTTCCAAGGACTCGACTATGCACCGAACGAGGCTCGAACCCAGGACCTTCCAATCCAAAAGAGAGTGTCATACCACAAGACCACAAAGCCGAACAGTAAATAGTAACACGTAGACAGTTTGTGGCATCATCATCATCATCATCATCATCATCATCATCATCATCATCATCATGATCACCACCACCATCATCATCACCACCACCACCACCACCACCGCCATCATCATAACCGTGATAACAACCAACTCACCAACACAGGTAAGTTTATCGTCTGACAGTTTGGTTCCAGCCTTCGGACAGGTACAGGTGAAACCTCCATTTGAATTCTGACAACTTGACCCTTCACCTTTGCAGGGATTTGCCAGACACTCGTCGATATCTGATGACAAGAATTGTATTTTAAAACATGAGTCGACGTCTCAACATGAAGTAGATTGAAGGAAATCTTACCAAAGAATAAAAAAACAGGTTGTTGACAAAATTATCACGGAAAATATGATAAGTTGTTGATAAAATTATGAGAGAAAATTAGGTTAAAGATAAACTTAACCGAGAAAATAAAGTACATTGTTGTTAAAATGACCACATAAAACAAAGAAAGTTGTTGATAAACTTACCAGAGAATATAAAATAGATGATTGATAGATTTAGCATAGAAAATAAATTAGGTTGTAAACAAACCTACCGTCACAATTTTTCCCGTCAGCATTCAATTTGTAGCCAGAAGAACACGAGCATACATCGTTTCCATCTTTCTTGAAACACAACGTTTCACAACCATTGTCGGGCTTACACTTGTCGGCGTTGGGATCAACTGTTAAATGGAGGGAGATAAATATAATATTTTGTTACGATACGTTAAGGTATGAAACGATAGCTTGAAGTTTATTGATAAGGTAATGATTTAAGGCACACGAATTCTGCTATTTGGAATACACAATACTTGGTGCGATATTGAATTGAATACCATTTCTATGTATTTAGATATTGTTTGAACAAATAAAATAAAATTTTCAAATCTTACAACGATGGAAAAAAAGCAAACAAACAAACAAAAAATGGTTTCCATTAATTTAGTTCATTTTTCTGCCGTGTTGTCAGTGATTTAACGATCTGAGAGTAAACTATTGATCTGAAAATTAAATATTAGAGTAAACTTTCGACCTCAGATTAAACTATTGACATGAGATTAACCTATTGACATGAGAGTAAACCTATTAAACTGAGAGAAAACTATTGACCTGAGATTAAACTATTGACATGAGAGTAAGCTATTGACATGAGAGTAAACTATTGAACAGAGTAAACTATTGACCTGAGAGTAAACTATTGAACTGAGAGTAAACTATTGAACTGAGAGTAAACTATTGAACAGAGTAAACTATTGACATGAGAGTAAACTATTGAACAGAGTAAACTATTGACCTGAGAGAAAACTATTGACCTGAGATTAAACTAATGACATGAGAGTAAACTATTGAACTGAGAGTAAACTATTGACATGAGAGTAAACTATTAAACAGAGTAAACTATTGACCTGAGAGTAAACTATTGAACTGAGAGTAAACTATTGACATGAGAGTAAACTATTAACAGGAGAGTAAACTATTAAACTGAGAGTAAACTATTGAACTGAGAGTAAACTATTGCCGTGACTCACCCATACACTTGTTTCTCTCCGGCACGGTTGTGTTCACAATAAATCCCGTTGTGCATCCACAGGCAAAATTTCCCTGAGTGTTTCGACACACCTGTTCACAGTTGTGGGTCTGGGTTGATGCGCATTCGTCAATATCTGTGGATTAGGTTGATGTGGGGGTGGGATGGGGGGGGGGAGGGGAATTGAAGAATAAATCCATGGCAAGTTTGGACTTTTGTACATTCTAAGCTGTTAAATTATTGCGCGGCTATGTGGTCTTGTGATAGGACACTCGCTTTCGGATCGGAAGGTCCTGGGTTCGAGCCTCGCTAGCTCGACGCATAGTTGAGTCATTGGAAAAGACTCTTTACTCACATTCTCTCATCATACTCAGGGGTAAATGAGTATCTGGTCGTTAACAGCGTTGTCTTTGTCGGAAAAAATGTATTTTCACCGAATAGGCGTCATGTCTTGTTCTTTATGTTACGTGATGCTGTTGGTCAGGGATCCTTTGTAAAGCGCTTTGAGCACGTTTAGTGGATATTGAGCTATATAAAACCTCAATTTTTTAAAACCGTGGATTGTAAAAATACGGTATAGTAGTCGTGTCCATGTTTAAATGTAAAATCTCAAAAACTTATTATTACGTAATACGTAAGGTCAAATACAAAAAAAAATTCAAACGGCCATCTCATTCTTACCACTACAGCTATTGACATTGGACTGTACTAGTTTCATTATTGTACTGTAACATCTCTAAAACGAACACCAAAAGAAATCTTCATGATATAAGCTCATACGTTTCGTCCATCTCTTAAACTTGTTTGGAGATCGTACAGGAAATTCAGGAAAGGGCTAACAATCATCTTAGACTTACCAATACATCATCATCATCATCATCATCATCATCATCATCATCATCATCATCATCATCATCATCATCATCATCATCATCATTATCATCATCATCATCATCATCACCATCATCATCACCATCATCATCATCACCATCATCATCATCATCATCATCATCATCATCATCATCATCATCATCATCATCATCATCATCATCATCATCATCATCATCATCATCATCATCACCAGTGATATAAGCTCATACTTTTCGTCCATCTCTTAAACTCGTTATTTAGAGATCGTACAGTAAAATTCACCAAGGGCTACCGAACATGTCAATATCAGCCTTACCGATACAGCTATCGCCTTGAACTGTGAACCCTTTGCTACAGACGCACTGGTAACTTCCGTCAGTGTTTTTACATTCCTGGTCACAGGGGGACTTCAGGCATTCGTTTATGTCTGTATACAACAACAACAACAACAGCAACAATAATAATAACAACAATAATAATTACACGGACAACATCAACAGCAACAACAACAAAGATAATAATAATAATAATAATAATAATAATAATAATAATAATAATAATAATAATAATAATAATAATAAAATAATAATAATAATAATAACAATAATAATAATAATAACAATAATAATAATAATAATAATAATAATAATAATAATAATAATAATATAATAATAATAATAATAATAATAATAATGACAACAATGATAATAATAACACGGACAACAGCAACAATAATAACAACAACAACAACGACAAGAAAAGAAGTAAAAATAAATTATTGTACTTTAGTGAAATGGTCAAAACAAAAATATAAAAGGCATTAACTTTATATTGATGACTGACATCATTGGGATCTTTATTGTGCTAGTTACTTTCGTTTCATCATCATCATCATCATCATCATCATCATCATCATCATCATCATCATCATCATCATCATCATCATCATCATCATCGTCGTCGTCGTCGTCATCATCATCATCATCATCATCATCATCATCATCATCACATCATCATCATCATCATCATCATCATCACTCATCATCATCATCATCATCATCATCATCACATCATCATCATCATCATCATATCATCATCATCATCATCATCATCATCATCATCATCATCATCATCATCATCATCATCATCATCATCATCATCATCATCATCATACATCATCATTCATCATCATCATCATCATCATCATCATCATCATCATCATCATCATCATCATCATCATTCATCATCATCATCATCATCATCATCATCATCATCATCATCATCATCATCATCATCATCATCATCATCATCATCATCATCATCACATCATCATCATCATCATCATCATCACATCACACCACATACATCATCATCATCTCTCATCCACACTTCATTCAACACCAACTCCACTACCACCTTCCACACCATCAACCTCCTTCCATCCACTGACTATCTTCAGACCCATTCCACCCATTACCTTTACATGTTCCATTCACCAGCTCAAAGCCGCTGTTGCAATCACATCTGAAACTACCAGGCAAGTTAACACACTTGGAGCCTTCTTTGCACACTGGTGTGTTGCTGTTGCACTCATCAATGTCCTCACTGCAGTCGTACCATGTACGTCATTACCACACAACGTACCATTGTCGCATCTGGTCGGCGATGGGTGCTAAGTGATGATGCTTACAGATCGATGACCCAATAGATATTTTATGTTGTGATGAGATGATAATGATGATGATGATGATGACGATATGATGATGACGACGATGATGATGATGATGATGATGATGATGAAGATGATGATGATGATGATGATAATGATGATGATGATGATGATGATGATGATGATGATGACGACGAGATGATGATGATGAGATGATAATGATGATGAGACGATGATGATGATGATGATGATGATGATGATGATGATGATGATGATGATGATGTGATGATGAGATATGATGATGATAACGATGAAATATAAGAGAGATGATGTAGATGATGATGATGATTGATGAAAAAATGATAGATGAAGAATGATGTGATAATGAAGATTATGAATATGATAACGATAATAATAAATAACGACGACGAAGATGTAGATGATGATGTTAATGACAACAACAAAGATAACGATGAAGGAAATCCTCACCTTTACATGTCCTTTCATCGCTGGCCAGTTTTTGCCCAACAGGACAGGTACAGTTGTATGAGCCGGCTGTGTTCTTACAGCCAGCTGTGCACTCATTGGTGTCGTCTTTGCTGCATTCGTCAACGTCTGGATGACGTCAAAGACAATATTGTGGATTAAGGTCAAAGTTGTTACTAACTCAAATTACAGTTATTAGCTATTGTTAGTTATTAAAGTCAAAAATGTGGCTTTAAGCCAAAGTTGTGACTAACTCAAATCACAGTTATTGCTTTTTAATGTTAAAATTGTGAATTAAAGTCAAGGTTGTGACTAACTCAAGTCACAGTTATTGCTTTTTAATGTTAAAATTGTGAATTAAAATCAAGGTTGTGACTAACTCAAGTCACAGTTATTGCTTTTTAATGTTAAAATTGTGAATTAAAATCAAGGTTGTGACTAACTCAAGTCACAGTTATTGCTTTTTAATGTTAAAATTGTGAATTAAAGTCAAGGTTGTGACGAACTCAAGTCACAGTTATTGCTTTTTAAAGTCAAAATTGTCATTGAATATTATACGATTCTTACACTCTTGCTTTTGGAATTCCCGACGCGAATTATTTGCAGGTCTGATAATCCAATTTATTACGGGCTCGTTGTTGTAATGGAAATCTCATAAATTGACGCAAAACGTTGTCCATTTTTCCCCATTTGCGGCGCTGCACTGCGGCTGACGCCTAGGTTATTCCAGTCTTCAATTGGAATAGACCCTAGAGACAAATTTCCTCTATGGGATGAATGAAGGGAATCTTTATATTTTTTTAATTTTTATTACAACAATGTTAAACTAGGCCCATACTTGGATTCGGGTGCCAGACCTGAATATAGCTACACGTCGGATTATACGGATCAGAATTCACTTCCCATTCATGCAGTGACACGACTACTGGTACGTACCGACACAGGTCTGGTCATCTTTGCCCAGGTAGTAGCCAGGTGAACAGATGCAGGTGGGTTGGTCCTTGACCAACGTACAGGCAAAGGAACACTTCAGGTCGGAACCCTTGCAGACTTCCTCAGCTACAAGGATGGACAAGGGATTGGATAGAGAGATCGTTTTAACATGTCAAAATAATTAAATATATATCATATTTAAATTTATATATATATATATATATATATATATATAAAATATATATATATATATATATATATATATAATATAAAAGAGAGAGAGAGAAAGAGAGAGAGAGAGAGAGAGGGAGAATGAGAGAGATAGAGAGAAAGAAAGAGAGAGAGAGAGAGAGAGAGTAAGAGAGAGAGAGAGTTAATATAGTTCTAAAATGTCAAAATAATTACTTAATCTAAATTTAAAACAAAAAATATTTATATATATATAGATAGTATATAATATATATATATATATATATATAATATATATATATATATTATATATATATATAGAGAGAGAGAGAGAGAGAGAGAGAGAGAGAGAGAGAGAGAGAGAGAGAGAGAGATAGAGAGAGAGAGAGAGATTAGAGAGGGGGGAGAAGGGGAGAGAATAAAATAAATCAGTATAGCAACACCACCCTCCACAACCATTACCACCACCACCATCACCAACATTATCATCATCATCATCATCATTATCGTCGTCGTCACCACCACCACCACCACCACCATCATCATCATCATCATCATCATCATCATCATCATCATCACCACCACCACCACCACCACCACCACCACTACCATCATCGTCATCATCGTCGTCACCACCACCACTACCACCACCATCCTTTATCATCACCCCCCCCCCCCCCTCACCATTCAGGCATGTCTTCCTATCTTTATCCAGCTTAAATCCTTGCAGACATTCACAGTTGAAGCTTCCAATGTTATTGACACACTTGTGGCCACAGCCGGACACACCGGCCAAACATTCGTTGATGTCTGGACACAGAAAAACAAAACCATGAAAACAATTGCCACCTACAGGGGTCCCGTTAGCTCAGTTGTTAGAGCACTCGCGTTACAAGAAAAGAGACCAAGATCGATCTGGAGTTAACTCTGTATTTTTAATTATTTTATTTATTTTAAAAAATGCAAAATTAATATTTGATTTGCTTATGAATAAATAAATAAATAAATAAATAAATAAATAAATAAATTCCCCTTTTTTCATCCCTAAAGGGAATTTCTTCTTTAGGATCTATTCCAAGGAAAAACTGGAATAACCTAGCGTAAGCCGCAGTGTAGCGCCGCAAAGTGAGCTAAGACTAGGTGACTTGTTCAAGGCCACACAGCGCGTCGGGTTGTCGAACTCGGTACCTTTCGGGTACGAAGCAAAGACCATACCGCTGAGCCACGCTGTCTTTATCAACCATGTAAAACTTATTTCATTTTTAAAAATAAAATTTTACTTGTATGATTTGATGATGGGTATAAATTAAACTCTTTGAATTTATTTTTGAATCAACCAATACAACTAGAACATTTGTACCAAACGCCTGCAAGAAATAACATAAAATCCAATTGAAGAGTGGTTTTCCAAAACTTCCTAACTCCGTTCTTTCCCATCTTGAGATATTGAGGATAATTCATCTAAAATTGATCATTCTTGTTATTGTTTTGTCATGATTAAACTTCAAATTCATACAAATCTCGGGAAATTATTGTGCCATTTGACAGAATAAGAAAGAACCATCCCAAAAAAATCAGTCTACCTCGACTAGGGATCGAACCTCAGACCATCTGATTACCGGTAATGGGATGGGGTTTTTTTTTCTTCTATTTCTCTTTCTTGCTTTGTCTGGCACCTTTCATACACACTTGTTCCGATATTTATCTTACACAAGTGCCTGCTCCTTAACCCTCTCCTTACCAACTATAGGAAAACCGTCATATTCGTTACGATACAACCAGCATTTATTGTCTTATTCAAATTTCTCTTGTAAAATTTAAATAAAATGAATAGGGAGTTTTGGAGTAGACAATATTTATCGCAAGAACGTACTGCTACTGTGTTTGAGGGATTAATTATTTTGTGTTAGTTGGGTGTGAAGTATTGTGAAAAATCCTGACCGTGGCTGGTAAGGATTCATTCAATTTCTTAATTTGTGACCCATCGTCTCAAAACGGTATTATGTCGGAACGAACCAGATGCTGAAAAGCCGAATTTAATTTTTAAACTGGTCAAAAAAAATCAATTGTTGGCATGAGCACCTCAATAAAACATACAAACTCAACACAAGTCTGATAAGTATGGCTGGCTATTGATTCAATTTTCAACATCTGAACCAACCCGACTTAATATCGTTTTGAGGCGAAAGGTCACATTTGACACGACTTACCGTCGCAGGTGTTATTTTGAGCATTGTATTCGTATCCAGCGTTACAGAAACAGTTGAAGGTTCCTGGGTTGTTCTTACACTGCTGTGGACATTTGTGCAGTTGGAACGATGCGCACTCGTCGATATCTATAAATAGAACACAAATCATACACACATTAATACATAAATAATAAGGAGGACACTAGATAAATATGTGCTCTTTGAATTTACATCTAGATATTCCCAATTTGAATCATACGTCTTACTTTTTCCATAAGTCCTTTTCATTGTACATCTAGAATGTTTTTACTATCCAATTTTCTTCCTTTTTATTGACGCTGATATTATAGCCTAGAAGTGTTGCAAGCGCCCTAAAAACCATTAAAAACAAAACAAAACAAACAAAAAAAAAACAAGGAAAGTCTTTACGTCACACTCTCTACTTTTCTGATTCCAAACATCTTGGAAGTGAGTAAGTAACTGGCCCTTCGGAGGACAATAAATAATGAAAAGGTTACATAATGAATAACAAGGTGGCATAATAATTCTAGTAGTAGTAGTAGTAGTAGTAGTAGTAGTAGTAGTAGTAGTAGTAGTAGTAGTAGTAGTAGTAGTAGTAGTAGAAGTAGTAGTAGTAGTAGTAGTAGTAGTAGTAGTAGTAGTAGTAATAGTAGTAGTAGTAGTAGTAGTAGTAGTAATAGTAGTAGTAGTAAGTAGTAGTAGTAGTAGTAGTAGTAGTATAGTAGTAGTAGTAGTAGTAAATAGTAGTAGTAGTAGTAGTAGTAGTAAAGTAGTAGTAGTAAGCTTCGCAGTCCGAATGACGCTTGCTGAGAATTGTGTGATTCAGTCATGGTCGATAAGTATAGCTGCTCTCTCCATCCATGTTGTTAATTGTTTCCATTGGTCACGATCCTGGGCCAGAGTTTTGAGGCTGTCAAGGTCTTGTTGTGACTTTAGTACGGAGGGCACTGCAATATTTCTTTAGTTCTTCAGGGATTAATTCGGCCTCATCTGAATCCATAAATTTCTGATATGTAGAGAGGTCCTGGTTCAGGGTAGTTACTATTGACATATTTGTAGTAGGATGTATAGGCAGATATTTAAGAATGCGGGACGTAAAAGAGCGAGGATGGACCGATGATCGTTATTGACGACCAGCATATATAGTTAGACTAGAAATGAGATACCTTCACTCTGACACAAGAAGATCTGAGTACGGTGAGATAATATGAGTAAAAAGCCTTTTCCAAGGACTCAACTATGCGCCGAGCGAGCGAGGCTCGAACCCAGGACCTTCCGATCCGAATGCGAGTGTCATACCACTAGACCACACACACACCCGCATAGCTAATATGCTTTGATTGAACTCACCCTCGCATTTCTGGCCGTCCCCAGTTTTCTGGTAGCCGTTTGGACAGGTACAGGTGAAACTACCCTTGGTGTTGGTGCAGATCTGTCCGGTGGGGCAGGCGTTCGGGTCCAGACACTCGTCGACGTCCTGGTTGCAGAAAGTTCCAGTCCACTGAGGGTCGCACTGGCATCCGTTCACGTTGTGGCAAGGTTTGGCCGCTTTTGTGGCTCTCCCACGGCAGTCGCATCGTTTCTTGCAATCGACTCCATAGAAGCTCTCTTGGCAGACTGGGATGGAGAAAGATAGGACGTTTACGATAGAGGGGGGAAGAGGAGGAGGAGGAAGGTAAGGAGAAAAAATGTGACCCATCGTCTCAAAACGGTATTATGTCGGAACGAACCAGATGCTGAAAAGCCGAATTTAATTTTAAACTGGTCAAAAAAAAAT